>NC_080845.1:46692940-46996756 GCF_030435755.1 Ochotona princeps
TTATTAGGCTGCTGCTTCCACTGGTAAGCATGAGAGCTGGGAATGGAGAAGGGTCATGCTAGGCTAGGTTGCTACACCCACTGGCATATCTGAGAGACAAAATGGGTGAGGGTCACTCAGACTAGGCCACAGCACCTGCTGGTCAAATGCCGGCATTGGGTAAGAGTCATGTCAGAATGGACCACAGTACGCTCTAGCAAGCACAAGATCCTGTGCTGGGTGCAGGCCTGGCAGGAGAGACATGGGCACTTCCCTGCCAGGCTGCAGTTCCCACTGGTGAGCATGAAAGCCAGGGTTGGGGATGGGTCAGGCTATACAATGCAGCAACACCCGCTGGCATATGTATAGGCTGAGTATGGGGTTAGATTAAGCTGAACTGATTTGCTGCATCAATGGGTATGCACAAGAGCTAGATGGAATACAAGATAGGCCAGGCGCATGCAAAAAACAAGGGCTGAGAGTAAGCCTGATGGGGGCTACTGGGAATCGTCCCAACTAGGCTATAGCATCCACTGATGTGTATGAGGACCAGACCTGTGGCAGGTTGGGCTGGGCTGGACCTAGGTTTACAGAGGACATGGAGCTCGGGATAGAACTGATAGTAGGGGTGTGGTCAATCCCAACCCAGACTGCCACAGACCTGGCCCTTATACACAACAATGGGACCTGCAGCCTAGTTGGGGCAACCCCCAGTGATACACACCAGGCCCACTCCTAGCCCTGGTTCCTGCGCGTACCAGTATGTACAGCAGACTAGTTCAGTCCATGCTGTATCCCAATTAGGATCTTGTATATATCTGTGGGTGTGGCAGCTTAGCTTAGCCCACCCACCCCACAACCCAGTCCACATGTATACCAATGGGTGCCACAGTCTTGTCCAGCCTGGTCCATCCACAGCCCTGGCTCTCATGCGTACCAACGGGTATTGCAGCCCAGCAGAGAAGTGCCAACAATTTCTTACTAGTCCCATTTCTAGTCCCAGATCTTGCACCTTCCAGGAGGTACTGTAATCCAGTCTAACAACTTGTACCCTGTCCTGGCACTTGTCAGTGGATCCTGCAGCAAAATCTGGCCAGTCAGCACCTATTCTGGCTCTAGTATGTACCAGAGGATACAGTAGCCTGGGTTAGCCCTGCCCTCCCCAAACCCAGCTCATAGAAAGGGCAACAGTTGCAACAGCCCTGACCAGCCCAGTTCACTCTCATTCCCAGCTTCTTTGTTCACTAGTGGTAGCAATGGCCCTGTAAGGGAGCTCCCACACCCTCCCAACCTGATTCACTCCCAGCCAGGGTCTTGCATGTGCTGGTGGGTACCCAGTCTGACATGGCCTGCCTTGCCTTGGCATTTACCAGTAGATGCTATAGCCTGGCTCCACCTGGTCTGTCCCAGTTCCAGCTCATTCGTGGAGGGGGGTGGGTGCTTCAGCCTAGCCCAGTCTAGTCAGCCTTCAGTCCCAACCCTAATGTGAACTGTCAGGTGTTGCAACCCAACCTAGCCTGGCCTGCATTTGGTCCTGACTCTTGCACGTGCCAGCAGGTATAATAGACTAGCCCAGCCCAACCTGACCAGCATGTATGCCAATGGGTGCTGTAGCTTGGCCTAGCCTGGACTACCTGAGCTACATCTTAACAGGGAAGTTTCCAAGCTCCCCTTTCAGACTAGCTCTCAGTTGTAGATCTAATGCACACTGGTAGGTGTTTGGCTCAGCCTGACATGGCCCACCTCCACCCCATTCACTGGCAGGCACTGCAACCTCACCAAACCAGCCTACACCTATTCCAGCTCTCACTGGTGAATGCTATGGCCCAGTCCTGCCTGGATCACCCCCAGACCTGGCTCTCACGTGGATTAGTGGGTGATGCAACCTAGCCCAGCTCTTCCCATATCCACTCTGGCTCTCACAAGTGCCAATGGGTACTAGAGCTTAGTCCCATCCAGCACACCCCCAAACCTAGCCCACACATATGTTACAGCCATGTCTGGCCCAGTCCACCCACATTCCCAGCTCTCACACTCACCAGTGGGAACCGCAACCTAGCAGGAATGTCCCCATAGCTCCACTACCAGGCCCACTGCCAGCTACAGATCTTGTGCATGCTGGTGGTTGCTCCAATGCAACCTGGCATGGCCTAACTCCCACGTTGGTCCTTGCTGCAGCCTAGCCTGGCCTGGCTGGCTCTTGGTCCCAACTTTCGCTGGTGGGTGCTATAGCCTAGCCCTGCCCCGCCTACCCCCATCTCTGGCTTTCATACAAACTGGTATGTGTAACACCCTAGTCCAACATGGCTCACACTCCATTCTGGCTCCTGTGCATTCCAGTATGCTACAGTTTGGCCCAATCCTACCCAGTCCATCCTCCGTCAACCTGAGCAAGCCCACTCACCTGCCAACAGGTAGAGCAGCCCTGTCCAGCCTGACCCACACCCAGCCCTGACTAACATGCTTACCAGCAGGAACTACAGCCCATCAGGGGAGTTTCCCAAGTTCCCCCACCAGACCCACTCCCAGACATGTGACAGTAGGTGCTAGGACTTTACCCAGCATAGTCCACCCCCAGTCTTGGCCTTTGCATGTGCTGGCAGATGTTGCTACCCGCCCTGGCCCACACCCAATTCTTGGGTGTGCCTGCAGATGCTACAGCCTGGACCAGCCCAGCTTGCTCCCCAACCCCGGTTCCTTTGAGTGTCAGTGAGTTCTGTGGTCACGCCTAGCTTGGCCTGTCACCACTTTCAGCTCTTGAGCAAACCATTGGGTATTGCAGTCCTATAGGAGCAAGCCCACAAATCCCCACAGAAATTGCTCCCACACTCAGTTCTCTCATGTGCCAGTTAGTGTCATGAGCCAGACTAACATGGCCCACCCCCGCTCTGACACTCACTTGCTGGTACTGTGGACTAGCCCTCCCAGAAAGGCTCCTCAGCCCTAGCTTTTGTGTTCACTGGTGGGCAGTGGTCTATGCTAACTAGCCCAGCTCAGGTCTCCCACATGGGAGGGAACATTGGTCTGACCCAGAAGGTTCCTCTGGTTTCCTTCCTCCTAACCACCTGGTCTCAGTCCCCTCATTTACCTGAAAGTTCAGTGACCTAGTTGGTCACTTCAAAAAAGAAAAAAGAAAAAAAAAAAAAAAAAAGAAGAAGAAGAAGCAACTATTCTGCCATATTGGTAATGGTTAACACAAATTTGGCATTAACAGGCCCAGAATTCCCACCAACTCTTGGCTACTTTTCTCTCAGCAGTGTAACACTTGCAAGGCACAATGCAACCTGGGCAGTTGCCTATAGCTGGGGAAGATTTCTGGTAATTTTCTATTCCATGATGTGATACTGTTGTGAGTTACACAGTTACCAAGGCATATTTTTATATACTCATATATTATACAAGTGCTATAAAAGATACATTCTGAAGCTTAAATATGCTTTCTCTGTTCCAGACACGACACACTAGCTCTTAAACCTATCAACAAAATCACTGGTAGTGTTTCCTAAATATACATTCTCAAGACAGAGATTCCTACATGTCGTGTGGGGCCTAGAGTACCACTGAAAACAAAAAATTCCCTTTGGGAATCTGCTGATTATTAATGAAACAAGTGCTCTTAAAAAACCAACAGAATTTTTAACCCCATTTTTCTTACATGCATGACATAATGCAATAATCTAGAGAAATATTCATATAATTTCAAAGATTTAACATATACCCAGCAAAGTGTGCCCATGAAGGGCCAGTCAATGAATCAAAAGGCACCTCTCCTATTCCATGGAATGTACGCACACACACAGCAGTGAATTGTTACATACAATGAAGTTACAATCCTGAACAGTGGGAGAAATAGAGGCGGTCTTACCACAGAGCTTCTCTTGGATCCTGTGCGCCTCAGCCAGTCTTTCTTCGGCAGCCCGTCTTGCAAGACCAGCTTCCTTCCTAGCGACAGCCAGGTCGTATTCCAGACTTTGTCGCAAGGCTTCTCCTTTTTCAACCTCGGACCGTAGCTTGGCAATCTGGCTCTCACAGCAGGCCAGCTAAAAACAGATTCCTGATGTCATGAACCAAGACTAAATCATGTCTTCAAGATTAGGAAATCCTACAAACAAGAACTTTTGAGCGAAAGTTATTTCCATAACAGTTACGAGAGTGTGTACATTTACATTTTTGGAAATACTTAAAAAGAAGCACTACCTTACTCACCAAATAATATTCATTAAATTTCTTTTTAGAGACTTCACTAGGGAAAAAATGAAAAATTCTTATATTAACTTCCTATAAAAACAGAGAAGTTTCAGTTTAGATCAGAAACAGTCATATATTAAAAGATCAAAAAAAAAAAGACACATCTGTCCTCTTCCGCTTATACTCCCTAAATGAAATAAACAAGTACATTGTTCCAAAGTACATTTTGGTAAAACCTCTACATTATTTCTCTTTTTTTATTATACCAATGATAGTGCACTAAGTAACAAAAATGCCAATTTTTCAACTATTTTAATGAACTAATACCTAATTGGTGGCCTTCCATGAAGTAGTATGACAGTTTACAAATCACAGAATTAGAATTAGATGAGTTATAAGCTCCTTCCCCACCTTCAAGTCAGATAATCTGATCAATGCCTCACTGACATTCAACATCTGCTACATGTTACCTACAGTGAATGACACCAAACAAATAACATGTGGCCCCAATCTTGAAAAAATAAATGCAATGAAATGCATGTAAGTTTCATAAAAGAGGTTAAAATAAAAGGTTTTACATCAAATAGAAGAAAATGCATTTGTTGTCATAGATGGTGGAAGACAGAATTCTAGGAATACATCATGTAAGAAAGGGCTGAGGCACGACCTCAGGCTAGAAATAAATGGTCTTGAGTCCCGGGACCATGACACAACAGGCTTCCTTCCACCTGCAGCATAGCCATTCCATATGGGCACTGGTTCATGCCCCAGCTGCTCCACTTCTGATCCAGCTTCCTGCTAGTGCCCTGGAAAAGCAGCAGAGAAAGGCCCAAGCCCTTGGGCTCCTGTGTCCTCATGGAAGACCAGGAAGAAGCTCCTGGCTCCCACCTCCAGACCAGTCCAGCTCTGATCATAGCAGGAATGTGGGGAGCTAAACAAGCCCATGAAAGATAACTTTCTCTGTCTCTCACTCTCTCTTACTGTAATTATGACTTTCAAATAGAAATAAAGCAAGCTGAAATAAAATTAATAATAATTTACAAACATCTGTTAATAAACAAATCACAGAGCCTCCTTCTTTATAAATTCAAACATTCTATTGTTTGTTTCAGATTCATTCCATCCCTCCATATCCTTGCCTGCTCCTCATTAAGAATTTATTTGGGGCCATGAAGCAGTAGTGTAAGTGGCTAAAGTCCTCACTTTGCACATGCCAGGATCCCATATGGGCACCCGTTCATGTCCCAGCAACCCCAATTCCCATCCAGCTCCCTGCTTGTGGCCTGGGAAAGCAGTCAAGGATGGCCCAAAGCCTTGGGACTCTGCACCTGCCTGGGAGACCCGGAAGAAGCTCCTGGCTCCTGATCAGCTCAGCTCTGGCTATTGTATTCACTTGGGGAGTGAATCATCGGACGGAAGATCTTCCTCTCTATTTCTCCTTCTCTCTGTGTATCTGACTTTCAAAAAAAAATTAATCTTTAAAAAAACATTAAGTTGGGTCCAGCATTGTTGTGCAAAGGGTTAAATCACCACTTGTGACACTGGTATCCCATATCAGAATGTGGGTTAGAGTCCTGGCTGTTCGGCCTCTAATCCAGTCCCCCGTTAATGTACAGGAAAAGGAAGGACATGGTTGTTTCAAGTGCCTGGGCCTCTGTTATCCTTGAGGAAGACCACAATAAGAGTTCCAAGTGCTGGACTCAGTCCTGGCTGCTGAGGCCATTTGGGGAGTGAACTAGCAGATGAAAGATGTCTGTGTGTGTGCGTGTGTGTGTGTGTACGTGCACGTATGTGTTACTATCCCTCTGAATTGCTCTGCTTTTCAGTAAATATGATAAATGTTTAAAACAAAGAAAAAAATGGGTAACCTTTGAGTATTCTCAATTGTGCCAGGTAATATCCATTTACTTTCAAATTCCCTTCCTACTCTTCTCTAGCTGTGTTCTATATTATAGGAATCATATTTTCTAGGTTTCTTTACTAAGAGGCTTCTCAAAAGGTCTGCCCAGTGAGAGGCACTTGTGGCGTATCTAGGCCAGGAGTTGTGGAGAATCTTTGGCAGCACCCCCATCTTCTCTGCAGCTCCAAGTGCTTCAGGCCAGCCAGTCCCTCCGTCCAAGGCCCTGGCTTTTGCCACACAGTTCTGGATTTCATAAACTTTAGGAATGGAAGCAGTTTCCCAACACTGTTACTATCTGGGTTGCCTTCACATCCCCAGTTGGTGTTTCTAGTTCTTCCAGTACCCATATAACTTATCCTCTTTACTGATTTCACAATACTGAAAAGTGCAGGTTCTATTTTTGACTGGATACACAATCATAGGTGTAAACAGCCTATCTGAGCCACAATGTAGTGAGGACAAGGTTGAAATGGGATACCCATGATAAACAGCACACAAGTGGAGTCACAGTTACTTAAACCATAATGTGTAGTTACTTGAAAAGAAGTGCCAATTAAAGGCAAACCTTTGGGCCCGGCGGCGTGGCCTAGCAGCTGAAGTCCTCGCCCTGAATGCCCCGGGATCCCATATGGGCGTCAGTTCTAGTCCCGGCAGCTCCACTTCCCATCCGGCTCCCTGCTTGTGGCCTGGGAAAGCAGTCGAGGACGGCCCAAGGCTTTGGGACCCTGCACCCACGTGGGAGACCTGGGGGAGGTTCCAGGTTCCCAGCTTCGGATTGGCGCAGCACCAGCCATTGCGGCTCGCTTGGGGAGTGGATCATCGGACGGAAGATCTTCCTATCTTTCCTCCTCTCTGTATATCTGACTTTGTAGTAAAATAAATAAATCTTAAAAAAAAAATAAAAAAAAATAATAAAGGCAAACCTTTGGGAAATGAAGTAGCTACTGCACTTGCCCATTACTGCAATTTGTTTACTATAAATCCTGAGGAGCAAGGGAAGGCAAGCTAAATCTCACTATACTAGAGAATTTACACAAAATCATAAATCACAGAGCTTTAGACACTTAGTTCGAGACAGAAAACCAAAATTTTTATGGTGACTTTAAAAGAATCTCTTATCCCTTAGTGCCCCAGGTCAGACAAGACTACGGACCAGTATAAAAATCTAGTTCTGCAAAAGTAAGAATTACAAACTGGAAGGAGTAAGATAGCACTATTTAGGCATTAGGTAGAAGGAAAGACACAGCATGATGGCTACTGAAATCAGGCAAACCATCATTCAATGTTTCAGCACAGCATGTCACACCACCACCTGCAATGCCAGCATCCCATACGGGTGCCAGTTCAAGTTTCAGGTGCTCCACTTAGGATCAAAATCGCTGCTAATGTAGCTGGGAAAGCAGCAAAAGATGGCCCAAGTACTTGGACCCATGCACCCACGTGCTTTCCCAGGCCACAAGCAGGGAGCTGGATGGGAAGTAGAGCAGCCAGGATAGGAACTAACATTCACATGGAATCCTGGTGCATACAAGGAAAGGATTTACTGAGCCATCACACTGGGCCCAATAAAATTGCTTTTTAAAAATAGATTTATGCCAATCACTCCTACATTAGATATACCTGATAAGGCAAATACACTCTTTATTCTTAAATCATTTCCCTTCTCTCTTCCTTGCTTTGTGATAGGTATGTCTGGATATTACATGGCTTTAAACTTATTTAATACAAGTTGTATCATCTAAATCAATAACTGAAAGAAGTAAAATGACTGATAATCAAACCCTGAGCTGAACCGATTATAATTACCTATTGTGAAAAAGTTATCTTCCTTCCCTGAGCTAATCCTGTCTCTTTAACATGAACAGACTTCACAACATTTTGATCAAATAACAGAAAATAGTGAGTTCTGTGACAACTAATGACAACTGCAAAATATGTTGTGACAGAATATATTTGGTAGAGTAGTGATTATCATGACACTAATACTCTCAAGTATTGACTGGGGCTGGTGCTGTGACATTGTGAGTTCGGCTGTCACCTGCAGTGCTAGTATCCCATACAGGCAATGGTTTGAGTCCCAGCTGCTCCTATTCCAATCTATTTCAGGGACCTGAAAATATCCCTGACAAAGCAACACAGGACAGCACCAATGCTTGGATCCCTGCACCCACAGGAGAGACCTAGAAGGGAATTCTGGCTCCTGGACTCAGCTCAACCCAGTGCTGGTTACTGAGGTCATCTGGCGAATGAACAAGTGGATGAAAGACCAGCTAACCTCTATCGCTCTTCCCCTCTATCTCTGCAACTCTGCTTTTAAGATGACAATAAATCTTTCAACAATGTACATTTGGTTTTAAAATGTGATTTTTAGGGTTTATGAACAACTAGTATACATGCAACAAATATCGCTTTGTCTTCTATAAAATGATTACAATGTAAATAAAAGCAATTACTTCATTTATCACTTCAAAATTACCTAAAATATAAGTAAGGATATCACATATTCATTTAACTGCCAATAACACTGCTCTTTTTATAAACTGAAAAAGTCAATTTGTATACATTGTGCATGCAACAGGCATAAGCACTGCTTTCAGCTCTCATTGAGATTCAAGACTAAAGAAATAAATCTTTTATTTCTAAAATAAAGTAACAGTAAGGCATTGCAGACAAAGGGATAACTGATTTCATTAAGGGAAACTTCTTAAGGTTCTTGCCAAGAAAGCAACAGAAATTAGCATGAAGGGAAGGAAAATATACCATTTACATTTAACTGTCAATGATTTACAGATGCTACTATAACACACAACTGCTTTCTTGGCTTTATTTTACTTATTTAACACAATAATCCTTGGGGAAGAGCATTTCACAATCAGAAATGAATGACTGAAAGATAAATAACTAGCCAAGCCTCACATAACCTGGAAATGGAGAGGCCAGGAATGAGTCAAGGTCTTTGTTAGCAAGATGTTTATCATTCTACACCAGGTTGCCTAAGCTGGAACTTTAAGAATAAGATGTAAAAAGAGGGGGAAAAAACGAAAGAAGGTAACAGATGGCAGAAAGAGAAACATAATTCCTGAAGTATCTTTAAAAGAAAACTGCCATCCTTAGACAAGACACATCACGGCACAGTGAAACAAGAGGAAACCAAGGGGCAGGTATTTGGCCTAGCAGACAGAATGCCAGTTGGGACACCTGCACCCCACATCACAGTGCTTGAGTTTGAGTTCCAGCTCCACTCCAGATTCCTATTGTCTTGCTTAAAATTGCTTTTCTGAGCATAAGAACGGTATACTAATAAAGATCAAGTATGGATATGAAATGAATAAAAATTCAAACTTGTAGCATTATTGCAGGAGAAAATGAAACTTACCTCTGCATTGTGCTTAGTTGTTATTTCTAATTTTTCTTTCTTGGCCCTGTGGAGTTTCTTTCTCAGGTCAGCAGTAACATCCAAATCTGTTTCATTTTTAATCATTTGCTTTACATCCAATGAGACATTCTTCAACCTATAAATGAAATAAAAATAATTTAAACAGAGTATATTTCACAGCACTTCTGATACTTACTATAACTTTTATCCAAAAAATTCAGGAAACATGGCATAGTCCTTGACATAAGAGATTATACTGTAGTAGAAGATATCCATTGCTAAATCCTCCCCATTCAAGTGCCAGTATCTCACTGGGCGTGTCCCAGCTACCACACTTCCCATCCAGCTCCCTGCTTGTGGCCTGGGAAAGTAGTGGAGGATGGCTCAAAGCCTTGGGATCATATGCCTGCATCGGAAATCCAGAAGAAGCTCCTAATTCCTGGCTCCTGGCTTCAGATCGGCTCAGCATCAACCGTTGCAGCCATATAGAGTGTGAAACAGCAGATGGAAAATTTTACTGTCTATGTACGTAGTATATATGTATGTCTATGTATGTAGTATAGTGTATATCTCGCATATGTGGTATATACATGTGTATAAAACAGAATATAGAAACAAGAAAGAAATTTGAAATCCTGGTATTCAGCAGTTTTTAATGCAATGACAAAAAAAGACAATGATGCCTCACTTTTGCCCTTTTCAACAATTAAAAAAAAACTTAACAAAGAAAAAAGCGTATTTCCTTTCTTGCTTCAGGAAAGTATCCTCTGAAGAAATGTAGATACCATTTGTATATTACTCCTAAATTAAATACATATTAGTCATGGTACTCAACATATTCACACATCCTTGCTGAAAAGGCAGCATCAATCAGTCCTTTCCAAACCAACTGTACACGCCATCTCCATGATGCATCTGTAGAACACATTTTACATGGGGGAAGGGCACGGGGAGGGGTTGGGAGAATCCCAGAGCCTATGAAACTGTGTCACATAATGCAACGTAATAAAAAAAAAGTAAAAAAAGTAAATAAAACACATTTTAAATGAATTCTTTTTAAAACAGACACAATATAACCCCAAATGTCTAGTTTTTAGATTCTGCAGACAGAAAATTACTGTTACACTGCTAAAAAAGTTTCTGAACATTTACTTTTCATTTCTATACTTAATTGTCTGTAAGCCACACTTAGGAAAGAATATGGCCTCCTAACTTGGCCCAGCTTCTCATTATGCATTCCATCCATCAAAAAGATGAGTAAACTGAGGGGAAGCATTTCACCCAAAGGCAAAAGTCAACGGTAACGAAAGATGCGCAGCAGTAACTAGAAGCCCCTCTTGGAAATAAGCTGGGAGACACCAAGTAAAGAGCTCATAACAGAAGCTCTGGATTAGACTGTGGCAATGAAGGGAAACAGGTGACAAAACAAAAGGGAACGCACACAAATGTGAGCAAGCGGCAGTGCAAGGGGAAAATGCAGAGCAGTACCAAAGAACAAGCAAGTCTCCAGCAACAGAGTCAAAGCCACAGACTTCTGTGTCCAAGTTAACAAAGGAACAAACTATGAGCTCAGCAGCAATCCCCAGTTTTCTGATCCACTGCTGACCTTGATCATTCCTGCTCCCGCAGTCGCAGGCAATGTCCACTTTCTACAAGTATTCCTAAAATTAACTCCACTAACCACTTAACTCTCCCTGCTCCTTGCAAACAAAAGCAGGTTTTTTTTTTTTTTTTTAACTAAAGGAAGGAAAACAGAGGATTACCTTTGAGTATCACCAGTGGGAGTACTTGAAGTGTTCACATTCATGATGACTCTTCCAGCTCTTTCAAAATACACCACTATCACTTAGTTACATACTTCTTTATCAGTGATTAAAATTGTCCACGGTGTCTGTGGGCCGCAGGTTAGATGGACCAAACTCTGTTAAAAGAGTGAAGAGAAAAAATAACAGCAGTTATGCTTTATTTCTGAATGTGTGATTTATTTGTATTAATTTTAATAATTGTATAGCAAACATGTAGTCCTAAAAAGCTATAGAGACCAGCGTTGTGATACAGTTGATTAGGCTGCTGCTTGTGACACCAGCATCCCATATTGCAGTGCTAATTTAAGTCTAACACCCACTGCACCTGATCCAGCTTCCTGCTACTGCACTTGGGAAGGCAGTGGACAAGGACCCAAGTGGCCAACTTCACCAGAAACCGGGACGAAGCTCCCAGCTCCTGCACTTGGCCAGACTCATCTCTAGCCATTGCAGCCATCTGGGGAGTGAATCAAACATAGGAAGATCTGTCTCCCCCTTCCTCTCTGTTACTCTGCCAAATAATTAAATCATTAAAGAAATAGTGATAGTGGTTTTCTTTCAAAAAGCACTAGAGCAACAGTCATTTAGCCTAGGAGTTAAGATACTGGTTAGACACTCACACTGGAGTACCTAACACTAATGCCCGGTTCTGGCTCCTTGTTCCAGCTTCCTGCTAAAACACCCCGGAGAGGCAACAGCAACCACTCACAGGAGCAAGTCGCTGCCTCCCTCAGGGGAGACATGTTCCATGTTCTTTCTGACCCAGCCCAGGCATTGCAGGCATGTGGGACATTGAATGAACCAGCAGATGCAAGTGTGTGCTCATGCTCACACTCCGTCTCTTTCCACCTCAAATAACATTGTTCAGAAAGGATTAAACAATAAAGAGGAAAAACACTGAAAAGATGTTCCCTCTTGTCAAAACAAGATAATGAAAGAGCAGTTGCACTGTTACAATATCTCAAATAAAAACTTTACCATAATAAGATAATTAGAAAGGGTGGACATTTAGACTAACAATGAAGACACTAGCTAAGGCATCTGTGTCCTGAAGTGGAATACCTGGGTTCAATACCAGGCTCCAGCTCCTGACTCTTGTTTCTTTCCTGTGAGGCAGCAGTGATGACAAAGTAACTGAGTTCTATAGCCCACATGAGTCAACTGGTTTGATTCAGCCAGGTCCACCGCGAGCTATTACAGGCACCTGAGGAGCAAATAAGTAGATCAAACTAGTTTCTATCTCTAAAAATATATAGGGTCTGGGGCAACAGCTCAGTAACTAAATCCTCACACTTAGATCCCATACAGGCACTGGTTCATGTCCCAGATGCTCCACTTCCAATCCAACTCTCTGCTTGTGGCCTGGGAAAGCAGCAGAGGACAGCCCAAGGCTTTGGGACCTGCACCCACATGGAAGACCCAGAAGAAGTTCCTGGCTTCGGTTCAGCTTAGTTTCCAGCCATTGCAGCCACTTGGAGAGTGAACTAGCACATGGAAGATCTTTCTTTCTGTATCATCTTCTCTCCATAAATCTGTCTTTCCAATAAATATAAAATAAATATTTCAAAACATATGTATGTATGAATTTTTTCAGATGCTCCTTGAATTTGAAAAAGAAATAGTCATGCTATCTCCAAAGGGCACAAAATTCAGTTCTACAGAAAGTAAAATCCAGGGATATTTTTAGATTCAGCAATGAGAGTTTTTTAATTTATTTATTTTGAAAGGGACAAATAAACAGCAAGCTCCCATTAACTGTTTCACTCCCCAAATGACCATAATGGCCAAGACCGCGGGTCAGTGTAGAGCTAGGGCTAAAGCTAGGACCCAGGAACCCTAATTCAGGTCTCCCCTGTAGCTGCAGGGAGTTCAATTACTGACCCATCTCAGCTGCCTCCTTACATCAAAAGGAAGCTTAAGTTAGGAAGGAGCCAGAGGCAGGTATAAAACCCACACAGTCTAACATAGGACACCAGGGTCTTAAACAGTGACTTACCCACTAGGTCAAATGCCTGCCCTTCATGAAATGTACATAATGCAATGTTTCAATAAAAGAGGCCAAAGTAGGGGCAGGGGTTGGGGGAGGGTCAAAAGGTAGAAGCACTCTCAACAACAAAAAAAAAAATGCCATGGCAATAAAAAAATAAATGTTGTTCATTCATCTGAAAGGCACATTTGCCAAAAGAGAGAGCACGCGTGCACAATTCTATCCACTGGTTCACTGCTCAGTCACATCTGGGCTGGGCCAACCCAAACCCAGGAACCTGGAACTCCATCTGGGTCTCCCACGTGGGCAGTAGGGGTTCAAACATTCAGGTCATCTCTGCTGCTTTCCCCAGGCTCATAGGCAGGAAGTCAGATCAGAAGTGCAGCAGCCAGGACTAGCACCCATAGAGAATGGCATCTTACCTGCACGGCAAAATTGGCCCAAACCCATGTTAGTTTTCTTTTTTTTTTTAAGATTCATTTATTTTTATTGCAAAGTCAGATATACAGAGAGGAGGAGAGACAGAGAGGAAGATCTTCCGTCCGATGGTTCACTCCTCAAGTTACCGCAACAGCTGGTGCTGTGCCAATTCAAAGCCAGGAGCCAGGAACTTCCTCCGGGTCTCCCATGTGGGTGCAGGGTCCCAAGGCTTTGGGCTGTCCTCAGCTGCTTTCCCAGGCCACAAGCAGGGAGCTGGATGGGAAGTGGGGCTGCCGGTATTAGAACCGGCGCCCATATGGGAACCTGGTGTATTCAAGGCAAGAACTTTAGCCACTAGACCACCACGACGGGCCCCCATATTAGTTTTCAATCTGTTACTTTCTACAAAAGACCAACACCAAGATGAAGAAATGCCATTCTCATGATTATATCACATCATGTTAGACTGCATAAGGACCTTTTGCTGGATTGAGCAAGTTTGAAAATGTTTATGTAAAGTTAAAATGAGTCACACAAAGGTACCCCAACTACAGGAAAACAGGATCGCATCCCAACCCTGCTATGCATACCTTTTGTGAATCTCTTTCGTTATTTATTAATTTAGGTGAGAAATTTGTTAAAAAAAAAAAAAAAAAAAAAATCTTATCTAAGGCACCTATTAACAGAAACCAACACCAAGAGGAGTATTTAACACCCTCCCCCATAAAAAATTCAGAGAACAACCACAGTTACAAAACTGACCCAGCAGTAATCAAGGCACCTATTCAGGGGCAAGCAGAGGGAAAGATGAGGCAGACAGAACCTCCAAGAGCCAACATACGTTTAACACAAGCCAGTTTGAGAGCATCATAAATGAATGTGGGAGAAACCAGATCGTTCCAAGATGGGACACCTGAGACAGGCAGATACAAGGTGGGAAACTCATGACAGGGCTAATACAGCTGACCCATCAAGGCCCTCTGCCTGGACTAAAGATAGGAGAGGGAAAGGAATGACAGAGACGGCCCACACCACACTGGAGGGCGTGAGAGTAAGGAACAAAATTTCAGAGTCTCACAAACACAGGAGAGAGATAGATGACGTTAGAAAAGCTTTCCTCCATCATGCCACAATCAGAAAGTTCACGCAAACTAGGCACCCGTGAAAATAACCAAAAAAAATGTAAGGGAGGTCAAAACTCACAAAGTTAATGCAATTATACTATAAATGAAAGTAAAACAACCTGCTCCCAAAACAGATGAAAATTACTACTGACTCAAATCAGGAGATAATTTTACAAGGTTTAAGATATGAAAGGACCAAAATTAGAAAAACTCAAAAGTGAGGGTAAAAGATTAGAAAGAATTAGGAAAAAAAAATTAAGCCTAAATTAAAGGGGAAGATAAGCGCAGGCAAGCATGATTTCTTTTAAAAAAAAGTCTTAAAAAGAACAAATGAACAAGAAAAATATTAAACACTGAAAAAGAGGCCTACGCTCTGGTGTTAACGGATATAGCTGCCGTCAGAGTTGCTTCCCCTTTTTCAAAGGAAAACAAGTGAAGCCAGAATATCTCACTTTTTTAAACACACATACATGTATCACTCAGTAATATCACATTTCAGAACAGATAGACTGAATAGAGAACAAAAGCAAGTTCATGGTCGCCAGAGGGTAGGAGGAGCAAACCAGCAGACGGAGGATACCCCTTCTCTGTTTCCTTTTCCTTCTAACTCTGCCTTTCAACTAAACAAAACAGATCTTTGAAAAAAAAAAAAAAGAAACAGAGGACGCAGCATAATTGTGCAGCAGGTAAAGCAGCTACCCGAGATGCTGGCGTCCCCTATGGATGTCAATTGGAGTCGGCTGCTTCCTGCTCAATCTAGCTCCTCCCCAGTGACCTGGGAAAAGCAGCCAGCAGCCAAAAAAAAAAAAAAAAAGGCCCAATAGCTTGGGCCCCTGCCACCATGTGGGAGATCCAGGTGATGCTCCTGGTTCCTCCTGGCTTCAGCCTAGCACAGCCCTGCCTATTATAGTCAGCCAGGAAGTCAACTAGCAGACCAGTGGAAGGTCACTCTCCGTCTCTCCCTCTCTTTATAACTATCTTAAAAATACATTGAAATATTAACTATGTAGATAGCATGAAAAATAAAATTTTTTAAAAATACACTGAAGTGGGGTCTGTATTTTGGCATAGCACGTTAATCCACCGCCTACAACACGGGCATCACATATGGGCACAGGCTCATGTTTTGGCTGCTCTTAAGTTAGTATATGTGGCTTAACTTAATGACAGGATATTCATGCCCTGTGACACAGCAGGGAAGGTGTAGTAAATCCCCTTCCCTTGAGTCTTTAGCACCTAGGTTTGAGAGCTGCACTGAACCCCCAGCTCCTGGTTTCCACCTGGCCCAGGCCAGCCTTCTGCATGCACGCTGAAACTGAACAGTTTGTCTCCATCACACTAAAACACCTCTACCAAGTGTAATCCTTCCCATAACCCTAAATGACTCCAGGACACATTTCACAAATGCGAAAACATTAAGTAACCTATGTAAAGACACTGAGCCAGCCCCTACCAGGCTGACTCCAAAATCCATCCTATTTTCCCAAGTACTACCGTCTTCATTAGTAATGGCGCAGGTGTTGGGAATCCACCAATAATCCCGTTTCGCCTTCCATGGGGAATGTACCATTCTCTCATCACAGCAAGATCAATACAAAAAGGCTCAAAAAGTCAAAGGCTTGTACAAATAAATGAAGTTTTACCAACCTAGCCAATACTCTTACCTGACAGATAAGACGCCTGTGCCTTAAGAGGTTAGGTGGTTCGCCTGAGGTCTAAACACAATCAGCCTTTTCCCAACTCCAACTCCTAGCAAGTTTGTTTTCCTCTGCACTTCTTGGAAACCTGTGCCCACTTCCTGCTCACCACAGCGTCGCTGCCCTGTTCAGTGACAAAACGGTAGGTTCTTTGCGCCAAAATCATGCCAGTAAAACCCTCATGGAGAACACAACAAAGTCAGGTACCAAGGCCTTCTAATAAACAGACGTTATTCTGTTTACACAACAACGAATCTGCATCTCGCCAGTGTTAATTCTCATCAGAATAAACTTTCAAAAGGAGGCGCCACTTGTGCGGAAATTCACAGCTCTGGGAAAACAGCTGACCATCCCGCGTCTGTCAGAGTCCTCAGCAGAAGCTACACAGCGGACTCTTTTGTTACCAAGCATTTTAGGGTGCCTAGTATTAAAAAAAAAAAAAAAAAAAAAAAAAAAAAAGGAAAATGTTGTCCCTGGCCTCGAGGAATTTACTAACTTTACAGGGAAGGGGAGGCAAAAAAAAAAAAAAAACGCAGACTGACAACCCAAGAAAGTCCTAAGTCGGTGCGCTTTTGTCCCGCCCCAGCCTTTCGTGTACTGGGGCTGCAGCTCAGCCTAGGATGCTGCACGGAGACCTTGTCCAGATGCACGCCAAAACCCAGCAGCTAACTGGAGGACCCCCAAGGTCCTCTCAAAATCTCCCCCTCCCCAACTTGTTAGCCTCGAAGCTCCCACACGCTACGGTTACCTCAGGGGTCTCGCCTGGTCCTGAGCGCAAACCGAAGCTGCCCAGAGGCAGCTTCAACCCACAGGGGCAGCAGGTCCAGGCAGCCCAAGGGAATGGGGGCAAGGGGCCGGGGGTGGGGGGGAGAGGGGGTTCTCAAAAGCAAAAACCGTGGTACCCGACGGAATCTAGGACCCGGAGATGGGGAACAGACAGTCAACACCGGCGTTCGGGAGGGGACGAGCCCCAGGGAGGTGAAGTTTACAACCGCCACTTCCGGAGGCTGGGCAGACGTTCGCAGGCGCCGCCGAAACCGCCCGCTCCCACCGGGCTCAGCCCGCCCCGTCCTCCCCGTCCTCCCCGCAGCCCTCACGCCCGCAGCCCCGGGAGACGCGCTCGGGGAACGCCGGGCTGCGATTGGCGGAGCACGGCTGGGACGAGGCGGCGCAGGCGCCGTGGCGAGGCTAGCGGCTGCGCGCGGCCAGCGGCGGGCGCGCGCTCAATGGTCGCCTGCTCGGCTTCGGGTCCCCAGGTCGCAGGCGGCTGGAAGGGCACAGATCTAGCTCTTACTTCGGTCTTCTCTACCTACGGAAGCCAGGTCCTGCATGTTTACGCTAAACCCTGTGGTCTCCCCGGGACTGGTACCAGGACCTGAGGGAATATTCCCTGGGGTTTGCCTTCTGCCTGCAGCGGCTGTTCCCCCTCTGAACCGCCCTCCGGCTGCACAAGACTTGTGGTCCTGTCCTCCCCATTGTATCCCAACCTGGGCTAGTCACCAGGGTCGAAAGAATTGCAGTGCATGTAAATATTGCATAGCGAGGCACATGGCAGAAGTAGCCTTGGAGGTTCAGTGTGTGCCCCATTTACACACTCGGCCGCCTTCTTGTTGGTAATTTATACTTGGCTTTCTCTCGGTAGCTGCTTTACAATCTGCTGCTGCCTCGAGGAAGTCGGGAAACCGAATCCTTTTGTTCCTTGACTTGGGGAAGCCTGCTCACCCAAAAAACAATGCAAATTGGGCAGATTCTGTTTAAAGATTTTACCTCCTTGCAAAAAGGTGTTCAATACAAATAGTCCCCCCCCCCCCAAAAAAAAAAAACTCCTTTGTTCTAAACCACTCAGTCAATTGTAATCAACTTGAAACTAAGTGTGGGAGCTGCATCTCCCTTGGAGGGCTGAGCTGCCTTAAGTGCAAATATATAGTGGGATTAAGTCCGTGATTTTTGTAGCACTGAAACAACAATTGGTTTGATTTTAGTCGCTTCCATTAAAAAAAGGAGGCAAGTCCTGGCTATCAGAATGCTAGAGCCAGAAAGATCGTTGCTGCAAAGGAAAGAGCTTGTAGAAAGGAAAACATAGCCCATCAAACATTTGGATCTGAAATGGAAAAAATAATATGCTAATAAGGTTAGTCCTTGTGATTAATAAGCTCTGGATAATATATTTTTTATTTAATTTCCTATTGATGTTTTTACAAAATCACACAAGTGAACGTGGCCTCACAATAATAAATGCCAGTTACACTGTGTTGTGCACTATTTTAAGAAAAAGGGGCTACAGCCTGACAACTCTGCAGTCCTCTTATTACTCAGCATTTATAAGGTATTTCAGGCAAGTACAATGGAGAGCACCAGGAGGGCTACTAGAGACCTTGGTGTTCAGCCTGGGAAGACATACAGAGACTCACCGAGCTAATGGGGGGTTGGAGGGAAAACCCCAAGGCTACAAAAACCAGCACAAGGAACTGCGAAGTGCCAAGGCTCCGTGGGCAGGAAGAGAGGCAGAGAGACAGGGCAGAAGATCACGGAGACCTCTTAGGGCATACCTGAAAGTTTATCCAGCAATGAAGCTAGCGGAAGTCTAATGCAGAAAACTTACCGTAACGACACCATAAGTCAAACCATTCCAAAACACTTGGAGATGTGTGTGTGTGGTGTGTGTGTCTTGCAGTTGTGTGATCAATGTTCTGTTGCCTCATTTGCCTAACAGAAATATGATTTTTTTAAAAAGATTTATTTATTTTTGTTGGAAAGGCAGGTTTACAGAGAAGGAGAGACAGAGAGAAAGATCTTCCATCTACTGATTCACTCCCCAAATGGCCATAATGGCCAGAGCTGAGCAAATCTGAAGCCAGGAGCCAGTAGCTTTTTCCTGGTCTCTTACTCAAGTGCAGGGCCCCAAGGCTTTGGGCCGTCCTCCACTGCTTTCCCAGGCCACAGGCAGGGAGGTGGAAGGGAAGTGGAGCACCAGGACATGAACTGGCACCAACATGGAATCCTGGCACTTGCAAAGCAAGGATTTAGCCACTGAGCCATCATGCCAGGCCTATAAATATGATTTTAAGAAAGGCTATTCTACAACTATCTTGCCTCCTGGCCTCAGTACACTTGATCCCTTCTTCTTACCAGTCCTTTCGAAGTATAATTAATCATCTCCATCATTTTACCAAAACATCTTGAAAACTCAGTAATGACTTCATGACCAAGTTGCACCCCCATTGAGGTTCCCGGCTGGTTGATCCTCAGCTGTGTCTCCAGCACAGGCAAGAATTTGCACTCCATGGCCTGGTCTCTCTAGCTCTGAAACTTCTGCTGCTGCTCAGGGAGGTGTTATTCCCTTGCCCTAAACATAATATTCTCTTAGTTTCTTCCCCCAACCTTCACACTGTCTGCATAAGCATGCTGGGTGACCTCATCGATTCGTTGGTAGGTGTGAACCCTAGGTACTGAATATTCAATTCTTAATATCTGCCTCTGACCCGTCCTGAGCTCCACTTTTGAATATTTGAATCCCTTTTGAATTTGCCACGTTAATGCCTGACCTTACTGAATTCATTTCTAAAATGTAATTATCTTTCTCGGCTTCTCCCAGGAGCCTCCCAAAGAACTCAACTACTATTTTTAAAACTTATCTCCAAGACACCCAGGCAAAAAAAAAAAAAAAAACCTCAGAATATCTTCTCGTCTCTCAAGCTCTCAATTCAAACATCCCAAAATGCTTTTTCTGTAAGCCTCGCATCTCTTCATGTCTACCACTAAGCAGCTATTTTGTTTATTTCCCAGCCAGAGACTTAGCAGCACCTCCTGCACGTCAGTCACCCATTGCTGTGCAACTTCTCCATGGTTTGAGGTTGCCAGTTAACCACAGGTATGAGATCCTCATGGAGGATCAGACAATAGGAAAAAAGGCTAAAATCGGACCTCAGGGTGTGTACGTGTCTTGGGAACACTGGGGATTTTCGTGCACTCGGGGCTTTGTGAGCACCAGATGAGCCACATCCTTTTGACCCTTCTGTAACCTCCCCCAGAAGGTTCAACCCCAGGTGCTTTGGTATCAGTTCTCAGAACTGAAAGGCTTCACCATAATTGTTCTCAGTAGCTCTGGTCCTTTGCTGCTTCCATATGCCACACCACAAATGATCTTTCTCAAGTGTGCCTCAGATTATATTACCTTCTTGAATAATTATTCTAGCGGCTCCTCCTTGTTTACAGAAAAAAAACACAAAACTTTACACCTGTCAAAGGGCCCTAATTTCCTCCTCACCTGCTTTTCCAGCTGTGCCTACTCACATGCTAGGAAAACTTCTGCGCTCCCCACCCCATTCATACTAGCAACAGAAAACATAAAGTACTTGGGAATAACCATAATAAGAAGCAGGCAGGCATGGACTTGTTAGAAAAATCTTAAGATACGTAAGAGATATCGCTTATTTAATATAACAGATGCAGGTAGGGGAAGATGTTGTGGCTCAGCAAGTCAAGTCCCTGTCTGGATCATCTACATCTCACATCAGAGGCTCTAGGATCAAGTCCCACCTTGCTTGTCATCCAGTCTGTTATTGACGCTCCTGAGAGGCAGCAGACATGGCAGACCCACATGGACTTGTTTCTCCTGGCTCCAATATGGCCCAGCCCCAACTGTTGTGGGCAGTTGGGAAGTAAGCCAACGTACAGAAGATGCTCTGGCTCGCCTTTCCCCCTCAAGCTGTGTCACTTTGCCTTTTGAATAAATTTTTTTTTTGAAGATCAGCATTAGGCAATAGTAAAACCACAAAGACATATGGGGGAATCAAGAGCGATCCTAACAACCTCTTAACAGGAGGTCGTATGCACAGAGCAGGGGGGACAGCAGAGTGGAGCAGGGGGACAGGAGGAGGCTTGTATCCCAAACCTGGAGACTCCCGGATCCTCACCAAGGACTATCAGTATGAGCACCAAGGTCTACATCCCAACTGCCAAGGAGACCATGGGGAATTGGAGTGCCTTCGGAGGCCGAGAACTCTGAGGTCATCCACCCCATTTGGATCTCCCACATGGGATGGAAGAAGCCCAAATCCTTCCTCACAGGATCCAATGTCATTGGAATAACAGCCATGAGCCCTGAACAGTCCGCAGAAACAGAAGAACAGTAAACTTCCTTCGGGACTAAAGAGAGGAACTTTCTCTGGTCCTTACTTAGTTCCAACTTTGGTTCCCCACCCTCTCTTGCAATGACCATCAGGATCGCTCCGGAGCCCTCCCCCAAAAAAACAAACAAGCAAACAACAAAAAAACTAGAATAGATAGACAGAGAACAACAGGGAAAGCATACAACCAGACAGGAAACAGCATGGATTCACATACCCTTACTAGGTAGGACATAAAGATTAGTTAGTCCTCACTAAGGTATTGAAGATTTCTCTGCACACCCCTCCTAAAACTATTCTGCACCTCAACTGCTGACATATGCCTTGTTAGAGTTGTAAGTCAGTTTAGACTATCCTAAAATCTGCCAAACCAGCAAAATTATTGCTTCAACACTATAAACTGCTAAATACTAACATGAAAGTAGACACAAGACACCTGAATAGTAATCTATAGCCATTTTAACGTGTAAAGCAGCCAGTTCTGTATATAAACTGAAATTGAAATGTCAATGAAGTAGTCACAGGATGTGGTTAAGAACTTGCATTTTTTTTAACATATTGGTTACTCATCACCATGTCAATTAATGACATACTGTTATAAATTGCTGTGGATGTTGTGTTGGGGCTTTTAATTGATCGGGATGATATTCTGCCAGCTCTACCTTCAGAACCAGAGATGATCTCCCCAAGAAACCGTTGAATTTATCTGGACAATAAGATGCTGGACTCTATGCTTGATATAGGAATGCAAAGAAAGAATCTTGACTGAATTTGAACTGTAATACTGCAACAAGGTGGAGGAATCCACCATGGGAAGAGGGCACGGGGAGAGGTTGGGGAAATCCCAGAGCCTATAAAACTGTGTCATGTAATGCAATGTAATTAATAAAAGTAATTTTTTAAAAAAACAAGAGAGATTTAAATCCAAGCAACATTTTAAATATAAAATATATGTCAAGCAGTGTGCCAAGTGGTATCACATTCTATTTTTTTTAAATGCAAATAGCTTTGTCATTTGCTCTAATGATACATGATTATTTTAAAGATAGGAATGGAGGAGGAGTAGACCTAGCTATTAAGATAACACAACATCCCTAATCACAATATGTGGGATTGAGTCCCAGTTCTACTCTCTGTGCTAACCCTTGCAAATACACACATCTGGAGGCAGTAGGTGTGGCACAAGTCTTTGTTGCCACATGGGAGACCTGATTTGAAATCCTGGTTTGCCTGCTCTTGGGTAGTGAAACAACAGATGGAAGTCCTATCTACTTCTCTCAAATAAATAAGTAAAAATTCTGTTAAAAATGATTTTATTTATTTTTATTAGAAAGGCAGATTTACAGAGAGGAGACACAGAGAGAAAGATCTTTCATCCGCTGATTCACTCCCCAAGTGGCCGCAATGGCCAAAACTGAGTCAATCCGAAGCCAGGAGCCGGGAGCTTCTTCTGGACCTCCCCTGTAAGTGCAGGGTTCCAAGGCTTTGGGCCATCTTCTACTGTTTTCCAAGCCCAGGTAGGAAGCTGGAAGGAAGGTGGAGCAGCCAGGACGTGAACTGGCGACTATATGAGATCCCAGCACATACAAGGTGAAAGTCAATGAACCATGGCATCAGGCCACTCTTTTCTTTCTTTCTTTTTTTTTTTTTAAAAGATTTTTATTCATTTTATTACAGCCAGATATACACAGAGGAGGAGAGACAGAGAGGAAGATCTTCCGTCCGATGTTTCACTCCCCAAGTGAGCCACAACGGGCCGGTGCGCGCCGATCGAAGCCGGGAACCTGGAACCTCTTCCAGGTCTCCCACGCGGGTGCAGGGTCCCAATGCACTGGCGTCCTCAACTGCTGTCCCAGGCCACAAGCAGGGAGCTGGATGGGAAGTGGAGCTGCTGGGATTAGAACCGGCGCCCATATGGGATCCCGGGGCTTTTAAGGCGAGGACTTTAGCTGCTAGGCCACGCCGCCGGGCCCGCTCTTTCTCTTTCTATCTTTCTCCTGCCTCCATTTACCTGCCTTTTAAATAAATAATGTAACTAATTTAAACGTAAGCTGACAGGGTCTGGCACGAATGGCCCAGTGGCTAAATCCTTACCTGACAAGCATTGGGATCCCATATGGATGCTAGTTTCTGTCCTGGCTGCTCCACTTCCCACTTTGCTACTAGCTTGTGGCCTGGAAAGATTGCAGAGGACAGCCCAAAGCCTTGGGACCCTCCAACCATGTAGGAAACCCAAAGGAAGCTCCTGGCTCCTGGTTCCAGGTTTCGGAGTGACTCAGCATCCACCATTGTGGCCACTGGGGAGTGAGCCAACAGATGGAAGATCTTGCTATTTTTCTCCATCTCTTTTGTAATCTCTGATCTGCCTTTCCAATAAAAATAAATAAATCTTTAAGGAAAAAATTAAGCTGACTCCAAGCAAAAAAGGACTATTGAATTTTCTCAAAAAAATAAAACTGTTGCTGAAGTATATGCTTGTGTACCAACAAAACAAATTTAGGACTTTTAAGAATTAAAGTGGGGCCCGGCGGCGTGGCCTAGCGGCTAAAGTCCTCGCCTTAAAAGCCCCTGGATCCCATATGGGTGCCGGTTCTAGTCCCAGAAGCTCCACTTCCCATCCAGCTCCCTGCTTGTGGCCTGGGACAGCAGTTGAGGACGACCCAATGCATTGGGACCCTGCACCCGCGTGGGAGACCTGGAAGAGGTTCCAGGTTCCTGGCTTCAGATCGGCGCGCACCGGCCGTTGCGGCTCACTTTGGGAGTGAATCATCGGATGGAAGATCTTCCTCTCTGTCTCTCCTCCTCTCTGTATATCCGGCTTTCCAATAATAATAATAAATCTTTTAAAAAAAAGGAATTAAAGTGAGTTAATTAACAAATATAATGGTGCAGCAACCCAGATAATTTTATATTATAAACTAAATGTTAATTGTAAAATGTTGTTTTGTTCTTTTTTTACATTTGATTTTATATTTAATATCATTTACATAGTTGAGAGGGATACATGCCCATGTGGTTCTCCAATTAGGTTGGGGAGGGTCAAGGTATGGAGGAGGGTGAGTGGGACAAATGTTTCTTTTCTTTTCCTTTTTTCTTTTCCTTTTTTCTTTTCTCTTCTTTCTTTCTCCTGTGAACTCTTGGGGGAATGAAAGGGGGTTCTTCCTTGCTGTCCAACTACATCAACACCCAGGGATGGGGGATATTGATTTGCTTAGTTTTTTTAGCCAGATATACAAACACTTTTTAATGTTATATCTGTATGAAACATGATTCTGCCACCCCTGTATTAAAATAGTATGGTACTATTTGGATGTTCAATTGAAAAATTTAGCAAGATGGCTTTTTGTTTCCTATACTCTAGTTTTCTCATGTCTGAAAAACGCAAATCAATTATTTCAAGTAAGGTTTGTAATAATGAGAATCATTAGATAGATACAATATCAAGCATTTTTTAAGGAGAATGTTTTTAAGGGTATTGTGGCAGTTTCTACAAATACTAAATTCAGTGACAATCTTTATATTGTTCTATTCAGAATATTGATAAGGTGAAATATATTTAAAAGTCAAAGTCTTAACCATCTTTTGGTATATTTACATGTTTACATATATCTCAATGCGTATATCTATAAAGCTATATAAAACAAATTCAGGAGGCTTATTTAAGAAGATATTAAAAGATAAATTTCATAGTTGTGTATCCTTCACTGTAAATTATAACATAGAATGGAAAAAACAAAATTGAAATTAGAATCACTATTTTCCTCCTGTAAAGCAGTTATTCTGACTCAGCTAAATGGGAATGCTCTTTTATTCCTATCATATTGTGTTTACTTTCTAGCCCCTGGTGTGTTTCTGAATTATTTTGACAAGAAATATAAAGTTGAGTTACTAATAATCATTATCATTTATTATTTTCTGTGTATTACTTGTAACTATTCTTGCTTTGGAATAAAAATTCCAAAATAATAATAATAAATTAATAAACTCCATTATATCTCTCTCCTCTGACAATTTGTCTTGCTTTTATCTGCTCCAAATTCAGTCCCCAAATTCAAAATAATCAGTCTTTTTTTTTAAAGAGTGATTTATGTTTATTGGAAAGGCAGATTTTCAGATAGAAACAGAGACAAAAAGATCTCCTATCTGCTCGTTCACTCCCCAAGTGGCCACAATAGCCAGAGCTGAGCTGACCCAAAACCTGAAGCCAGGAGCTTCTTCCGGGTCTCCCACGCAGCTACATAGTCCAAAGGCTTTGGGCCATCCTCCACTGCTTTCCCAGGCCACAAGCAGGGAGCTGGATGGGAACTGGGTTGCTGGTACACAAATCAGCACCCACATGGGATCAAGGCATATGCAAGGTGAGAATTTAGCCATTATTCTATCGCACCGGGTTCAAAATAATCAGTTTTTAAGACATTCTTTTTATTTACTTCTTTGAATGACAGAGATAGAAATCCCATCCATTGGATCACACCCAATAAATGCCACGATGCCTGAGACTGTGTTAAGCCAAAACTGGAGCTAGGAATTCAATCCAGATCTCTAATGGGGTGCCAAGCACTCAGTTCCTTGAGAAATTGCTACAGCCTCACAAAGTCTGTTTTAGAGGGAAGTTGGACTCAGAAGCCAGAATTCAGGCACTCTGATACAGAACTGGGGCATGTTAAGCATTACCTAGTCAGACTTTCAGCTTTTCTATAACTCACAAGTGGGGAACCTTTTTCTGCCAAGAGCCATTTGAATATTTATGACATTATCAGCCAGCCATACAAACCGATCAGCTTAAAAATCAGTCTTCTGGGCTTGGAAAACTAGTGGCTAAATCCTTGCCTTGCATGTGCTGGGATCCTTTATGGGCTCCGGTTCTAATCCCGGCAGCTCCGCTTCCCATCCAGCTTCCTGCTTGTGGCCTGGGAAAGCAGTTGAGGACAGCCCAAAGCCTTGGGACCCTGCACCCACATGGGAGACGGGGAAGAGGATCCTGGCTCCTGGCTTGGGATTGGCTCAGCACCAGCCGTTGCGGTCACTTGGGGATTAAATCAGCAGAAGGAAGCTCTTCCTCTCTGTCTCTCCTCCTCACTGTGTATCTGGCTTTCCAATTAAAAAATTAATAAACAAAATCTTTTTAAAAAGTTATCTTAAAAAACGTCATTCTGCTATATTTTGCCAAACATTCAATTAACTCACCCTTATATGCTCCTCTTTGGTGAGGCATGTGATGTTAGCTGGTTTGATGATATTATTGCTCATAACTGCTTTTTCTCGTTTGAGTTAGTCAGCTTGGACCATGGTTGACTCTTTCCAATGGTAAATTTTTTTAAGATTTGTTTTTATTATTATTTTTGTATCACAAAGTCAGATATACAGAGAGGAGGAGAGACAGAGAGGAAGATCTTCCATCCGATGATTCACTCCCCAACCATAACGCCCGTTGCTGTGCCAGTCCAAAGCCCCACACGGGTGCAGGGTCCCAAGGTGTCCTCGCCTGCTTTCCCAGGCCACAAGCAGGTAGCTGGATGGGAAGTGGAGCCACTGGGACTAGAACTGGCACCCATATGGGATTCCGGTGCCTTCAAGGCGAGGACTTTAGCCATTAGGCCACGCCGCCGGGCCCTCCCATGGTAAATTTTGAAAAGAACTGCTCATAGCAGTAAGTTATTCCAAACAGATGCATATTTCAATGCATGACTTCTCAAAAAGGAAAATTCATCATTGCTTATGTAACATTTATAGAACTTACACAGCAGGAGGTAGTGTATCTAGCTTTCAGCTCATCATGACTTCACAGATGAATGATTTTCTGTTGTAGCTTATTAAGAACATCAGCTGGATCTATATCAAATGGTGTAGCAAAGAGATTCATTTCCATTTGTTCACCTTTCACAGCCTTGAATCACTCATTAAGTGCCTCGGTTACTTTGACACAGTCACTAACACATGCAAGGGCTTGCGTTGTTCCATAGTGGAGAAGTGCCCCGTTACTCCTTTTGAGTTGCACTTTCCACGGGCTTGACTCAGCTTCCGACAATTTCATGTCTGAAAGCAGGGAGCTGAGAAGCTTGTTGGGGCTCTGCAGCTTGACCTTCAGCTCTGAGAAGTACTTGGTAATGTCCATCAGGAACATGAGATCACACAGCCTCCTGCTGTCTTTGAGTTCCCAGACAGCTCCCTCTTCATCCCAGTGTTCCTAAAACCTCAGCTCCCATGACTCACCTCTCATATTTTACAGTGATAAACACAATCGCCATACTCAATGTCAAAAGGATTCAGTTATTCCTTCAACTGGCAGCTGTGAAACTCGTGGATTTTGAGAAAATTACACATGTGTTGACATCACACTGTTGGCACAATGGCTGTACACAGAGCATTTCTTGGTGTGTCATGTGGTGTCATATAATTAAGTCCCCTGGACCAACGCTGAGATGATCCAGCTCTTTCTTGATGAATGGAATTAACCCTCTTGCTAGCCAACAATGGCCACAGCTCTAACTATTATGACACCACTTCGCTTTTCGACTGTGAGCTCAAGTTTTTGCCCTGATGAAAGCAAGTTTCAAATACGTTCTCAACCTTTTGTAGTAGTAAGTGTGACTTCCCGCGAGACCAGTCCCTCTTGCAAGTCAAATTCTACAGTTACCCAACAAATGAAACTGCCAGTTGGGCAACGCTTGCTATGTGTACTGTCTCATCATAAGTGAGAAGGAAAACCTAGACTTTTCACTCAGTATTTCTCAATATTTTGTGTTCAGATTCTTCAAAACAAATACTCAAAAAGATTTAACTTGTCTGGTGCTTCTGACCCCACAGCAGCCACCTTGCATTCTCCATCCCAAAGTGTCCTTCTGTGTGAGACTTCCTCTTCCTAGTGATTAGTTTGCATACTTCCTAACTCATCTGAGCAACCTGTCTCTCGATCACAATGAGATCTAGTGAAACTGGTTTGTAGTGATTGCACATGTTGCTGGAGAATACTAATTTTTATGCAGCCTCCCAATTTGTTAAGTTTCACATGTTGTGAGCTGTAATGACACTCCAGATTGGCTTCTTATCATTACAAAGTCACGAACGAGGCACATACATTTGCCTTTGACTTCAACACATCAAAACAGTCATTTGCCCATTTCTCATGGAAAGATCGAGATTCTGCACCACCACTTGCAAGATGTAACAGCTATCCAGTGTGTGCATCAATATTGATATGATTTTTTTTTTGCTGTGACTACTACTATAATCCTGCAGCTTGAAGTTAGAATATATTGAAGGTTCATATGATTGGATCTTCAGGTTTTGTCTGTGTACTGTGATTTTCAGAATCATCATTTGAGATTCCATTTTGGCAGAGATGGTTGATCACAGACATGTGGATCAAAATTGAATTGGAGGGCCCAGTGCGATAGCATAGTGGTTAAAGTCCTCACCTTGCATGCGCCAGGATCCCATATGGGCGCCAGTTCTAATCCTGGCGGCCCTGCTTCCCATCCAGGTCCCTGCTAGTGGCCTGGGACAGCAGTTGAGAATGGCCCAAATCCCTGGGACCCTACACCCATGTGGGAGACCCGGAAGAGCTCCTGGCTTCAGATTGGCTCAACTCCAGCCGTTGCGGTCACTTGGGGAGTGAACCATCAGACGGAAGATCATCCTCTGTCTCTCCTCTCTGTATATCCCCCTTTCCAATAAAAATCAATAAATATTTTTCTAAAAAAGATTGAATTGGAGAGCCTGGCGTGATGGCTCAGTGGCTGAATCCTTGCCTTGCAAGCTCCAGAGTCCTATATGGTTCCAGCTGCTCTATTTCCCTTCCAGATCCCTGGTTAACAGCAGTAGAGAATGGCTAAAAATAAATAAATAAATATTTTTTAAAAAACTAGGCTGGATTGGAGATACTGTCTGTGTTGACAAAGAAGTTGACAACATTGTTATTAACCAAGGAAATCGAGGTCATCAACATTGTGAAGATTCATCTCATTGCACCTCATCTCATGGTCATAAGATTGCTTGGTTTTATCACAGTGTGTTAACATTTTCACAGTGTGTACACTCCGAGCCTGCCTGGCACTGAGTGTCCCGAGTCACTGTAATATAGGTAAATGGGTCACAGGCAGCCACTGAAAATCCTACATGTCCACTCCTTTATGTAGCCCTATGTGTCTTGTGCCATAATGGATGTTCCTTGCATCTTCCTTAAAATTCATGCTATCACTATTATTCCCTTCATATACATTTATGTTGCTGCAAGAAAAGCTGCTAGATTTGTTGCATTATGAATCCTGCTTGAGGCTGTCCTTGGCAGGGCCACCCCTGTTATAATCAAACTTTATCTAGAATCTACTGAAATTACCATCTGTTCAGCTGAAGACTTTGTACTTCAACCTAAAAAGGTAAGACACTAGAAATAATTAGACATCCTTGACATTTTCCACATTTCAATTACCTTAAAATTGTAAGAACTCAATCAAATTAGAATAAAAATAAAATTACTGAGGCAGATGTTTGGCACAGTGGTTAAGATGTCCCTTGGCAGCCACATCTTATATTGGACTCAGTTCCTTGGTCTCAGTTTCCTTTCAGATGATGGCTTAAGTACTCAGGTCTCTGCCACTCACATGGGGATCAGGATGGAGTCCCTGCCTTTTGCCTGGACCACTTCCAGCTGTTTGGGGGCATTTGCAGAGTGTGACCAGTGGATGGATCAACAGCTTCATCCAAGTCTCCCATTAGGTCAACTTTCACTGCTTCCCCAGGTGCAATTTTCATTTTCCATGAATGTTTTGAAGTACTCTTGTATGTTTTTACTCCCAGAAAACTCATTGACTTCATTCTTGTGCATTTTATTTTCTGCATTATGCTAAGAAACAGTTCTGGGACCAGCACAGTAGCCTAGTGGTTGAAGTCCTCACCTTGTATGCGCCAGGATCCCATATGGGCGCCAGTGCTAATTCCGGTGGCCCTGCTTCCCATCCAGCTCCCTGCTTGTGGCCTGGGAAAGCAGTTGGGGACGGCCCAGTGCCTTGGGACCCTGCACCCCTGTGGGAGACCTGGAAGAGACTCTGAGCTCCTGGCTTCAGATTGGGTCAGCACTGGCCTTTGTGGCTGTTTGGGGAGTGAATCAGTGAACGAAATAACTTCCTCTCTGTCTCTCTTCCTCTCTGTATATCTGACTTTCCAATAAATATAAATCAATAAACAAACAAAACAGTTCCATTATATTCCATTTTGATAATGTTCTTAACCTTTTCATTTTGAGAAGAAGACCTCAAAGAACAACAGCCTGGTGCCTTGATCTCAGGTACTGTAATTAGTTAATGTAACAGCCTAACCAATTTAGGCCCCATGCCCCCATGCCCCAGCTTTTGCACATGCCATCAGGGAGCAGGCAAAGCCACTTAGCTCAGCCCAGGTTTCCCATGTGGGCCAGTACCTTGACCGGGTCCAAGCTTACCCTTCAGTTTTCCCTCTCTAAACCACCCCACCTCTACTCTCTTGCCTGGCCGGAAGCATAGCGGCTTAGTCCGTGGAAGCTCCCAGCCATTCCTCCTCTGTCAAACATTCCCTGTTCCCACTCCACACGTTCCTAGACCTCCCTTCTCAGACAATCTACAGACCCTCATCCTGGGAAGTGGGGGCTGCACGTCCTGGCCCAGTGTTCCTGGCCTTCCCTATATACCTTTTTTCGTCTTTAAATAGAATAGGCAACTCTGCTGGCACACTGGTATAGTTAACACAAATTTGGTGATAATCAGGTCCAGGATGCCTGCCAGCTATTGGATGCCTTTCTCCCAGCAGTGTGCCACTTGCCTAGGTACAAAGCATCCGAGGCAGTTTCTGCAGTTCAGGTAGCTAGCCTTCTTTCTCAGTCCCTGTGAAGTGTTCTCCAAGTTCTTAGAATCCACAGAAGCAAGTTAACCTCACAGCCTCTGCTAGCGCAGTGACTCAGATAAGGAACAGCCATGTCTGACAGACCAACCAGCTGGTTAGGAGTTTAGAGCTTTTGAGCCACGTGCTCTCAGCTTGACCTCTCGCAAGGAAAGAAGGCTGGAAATTGAGTTCAGCCACATGGCCAATGATTGAATCAGCAAAAACTGCACAATGAGACCTCAATAAAACCCCTGTTCATTGAAGCTCACAGAAGCTTGCCTGGTCACCAATACTCCTTTGATTATTTTCACACTTTTTAATAAAGATTTTAAATTTTTATTTTTTATTGTATAAATTTCATTTTTGATAATTTTTACATATTTAATTAGGGTCCAAAAGGTCAAGGATCAGAGGAAAGTGGGTGAGGCCATTATTTTGACATTCTTTTTTTTTTCTTCGTGTATCTGGGGTGAGAGGAGAGATAAGGGGAGAAGACACACCCAGTCTCCCAGCCATCCCAAGATCCCCGATGTGGGGCATGCTCCAAGGGTCCTGCTCAAGTGGTTTTGTATTGGTGCTGATCTCGCCACTCCAATCACGATGAAATCTCTCCATCCTCCACTGGCTGACACAGTTCACCTTAGAGTCTCCATTTACCCAGGTATTCACTGCCAACTTGCTGCTGCGGTAGTTGATCGATTTGTTCTGTCCTCTGTTATGGTACCAGGTGTCCTCTGCAGGCTCCAGTGTACTGCCATATCCTCCATGTGCATCTGGATATGCTGTCCACTGCTCTGTCTAAGCCACTGAGGAGGCCCAGTTCTGACACATGCACTCTGTGGTCAGACATGGAACCTGAAAATTTCCTCCATGGTTGGAGTTCTGAGTCCAATGGTTCAGTTAGAGGGATTCCCAAAGAAACTTTGTCTGAGATGATCCCAGACCTGATTCTTGAGAGCTTGTTTGGAGGTTCTAGCAGGGGAGCGCAGCTACTCGTATACCCTTGACTGAAGGGTATATGGTCCTCCTCTAGCGAGGATGGTCCTTCTCTTCGACGGAGCACGCAGCTCCGGGAGGGACGCACATGGAGCAGTGAGGGAGGAAGGGGACACCCGCCTGGCCAGCCAGATCAGCCGAATCAACCCTGGTGATCAATGGGGTGACAGATGCTGCAGCCAGATCACCCTTACATCCTCCAGACCTGATTCTTAAGTGTGCATGCCAATACAGGGTCCGGCACAGTCCATTGCCCAATCAGCTTATGCATATGCTGGTGGCTGCAGTTGCTGGGTCAGTTCTGTTTCCAGCCCTGTCTTCCACACGAGCCAATGAGTGTTGCAGTCCAGCCTGATTCTGCCCAGCTCACACTTGGCTCTCACACAAACCAGTGGGAGCTGCAGCCTAGTTGGAGCAACCTGCAATGACCCCTACCATGCCCACACCCTGCCTGGTTCTTGTGCTGCCAGTATGTATAGCAGTCTATACCCAGGCAGTTCACGCATGGGTCAACATGGACAGAGACCTAGCCCAACCCATGCTACACCCCTGGTTCTCACGAGCTCCAATGGGTGATGGGGTCTAGCCTAGTCTTGCACACCCCAGACCCAATCTACATTTGTGCCAAGGGAGACTACATCCATGTCCAGACCAGACTGCAGCCCCCACTCTGACTGACGCCCACCCCCGCACTCACCAGTGCAACCCACAACCCAGCTAGGGCATCCCCTGAGCTCTCCAACCAGGTCTGATCCCAGCCACAGATCTCACACATGCCCGTGGTTGCTCTGACCCAGCTTAGCTCTGCCCTGCCCCACCTTGGCCTTTACCTGGCCCAGCGGCCCCTAGTCACAACTCTCACTGGCAGGTGCTGCAACTTGTCCCTGTTGGGTCTGCTCTCATGCCTGGCTCATGCAAACCAATAAGTGTGGCAGCCTAGCCTGGCATGACTTGCATTCCATCCTGGTTTCTGCTCTTGCCAGTGGGCTATGGTTTGCTCGGCCCCGCCCAGTCCACCCTCTTCCAAAACCAACTTACACTCTTGTCGACGGATGGAGCTACCCCGCCCAGACTGCTCAACACCCAGGCTTGAATCATGTACTCATCAGTGGAAGCTATGACCCACTAAGGGAGTTTCCCAGTTACCCTCATTTGGGCCACTCCCAGACCCAGATCTCACGCATGTCAGTGGGTGCTTGGCCCTTACCCGACATGGCCTGCCCCATCCATCCCAGCTTTTGTATGAGCTGATGTGATCCAGCCTGCCCCACACCTTTTCTTAGGACGCTCATGTGGGTGCAGTAGCCTGGAACTGCCCCACTTGTTCCCAGCCCCAGTACCAGTCAGCATCGGTAAGTTCCATGGTCGCACTCAGCTCAGCCCATCACCATTCCTACTCTAAGCTAACCAGAGAATGGGAGAGCTCTCCACCCTCCCCAGCTGCTCTGCCTTTTATGTAAATAAGCATTTTAAAATAAAACATGTGGGGCCCGGTGGCTTGGCCTAGCGGCTAAGGTCCTCGCCTTGAACGCCCCGGGATCCCATATGGGCGCCGGTTCTGATCCCAGCAGCTCCACTTCCCATCCAGCTCCCTGCCTGTGGCCTGGGAAAGCAGTCGAGGAAGGCCCAAAGCATTGGGACACTGCACCCGCGTGGGAGACCCGGAAGAGGTTCCTGGTTCCCGGCATCGGATTGGCGCACACCGGCCCGTTGCGGCTCACTTGGGGAGTGAATCATCGGACAAAAGATCTTCCTCTCTGTCTCTCCTCCTCTCTGTATATCCGACTTTGTAATGAAAATAAGTAAATCTTTAAAAATAAATAAATAAAACATGTGAGGATTACACTGGGAACCCCCAGACGTAGTGACTGTAAGGCCCCCCAACACGGAACACCTTACCATCTGTCTCCAGAGAGTGAGTTTCCCCAATGACCACCGAAGACGAGACTTTATGCAAAAGCAAGAGGTTTTATTCGGTTACCAGTGCGCTGGGGCCGGGGCCAGTTCCTCACGCAGGAGGTAGGCATCAACCCCGAGTCATGGTATAGCATCCTTTTTAAAGGCTAAACCAAGGCTAACATCATAAAACCATAAAACCATAACCATGAACAGGGAGGGGGAACCCTAAACAAACAGGGAGGGGGAACCCTAAATATAAACAGGGAGGGGGCCATGCAATTAGGGGCGGGGGCTAGTTGCAGGTGCCCCTTATCTCTCAGGCTCCCAGGCTCTATCTAAACTTAATCATGAAATATTCCTTCAGCTATTCACTGTTTTCTACTGCAAGCGAAATACAGAAAGCAAAGAAAAAGCAAATTAAATCCTTTTGTCCTTCCAATCCCAAATGTCCCCTTTCATGACTGATTATCCAAAGGAAGGGCAGTCTTACTGCAGATTTTGCACGTTGACCAATCATTATCAGAAACCGATGGGAGCTGACCTTTGCAACTGATTGAAACAGCTCTTGGAAACAATTTAAAAGGTGATGGAGTCGGGCTCGGCGGCATGGCCTAGTGGCTAAGGTCCTTGCCTTGATCCCATATGGCCGCTGGTTTTAATCCTGGCATCTGCACTTCCTCTCTATCTCTCCTCCTCTCAGTATATCTGACTTTGTAATGGAAATTAAATAAATCAAAAAAAAAAAAAAAAAAAAAAGAAGGTGATGGAGTCTATGCAAAGATGATTTCTCTTCTATAGCCAGGAGGCTTAACTCCAAGTTCTTTGCTTTCAAGCTACCATTGCACTATCTTCTTCACAAATAGCATCCCTTGACACCACTTACATAATATTGCAAAACCATTACCTTGCCTTTTAACAACCTCGGAGGGGTGCACTCCTTGCACATAAATAATACTTACTTTGTGTCACAAAAACTGACTTCCATCAGCAGATTGGATAGAGATGCTCTCCCAAACTTCCCTTCTTAGAGGAAAAATTAAACGGTTTAATTAACTAAGAAGGAAAAACTGGGTCTTTGTTTGAGTTGAAAAACTTTAAAAACTAAAGGAGAGGGGCTGGCACTTGACAGAGCAGTTGAGATGCCGCTTGGGAAGCCATCATCCCTTATCACAGTGCCTGAGCTTGGGTCCCACCTCTACTGCTGAGTCCAACTCCCTGCTATGTCACACCCTGGGGAGCAGCAGGTGAGGAAACAAGATACAACAAGATGCAGCAGACTGGGTGCCTGGCAACCACATAGGAGACCTGCATTGACTTCTGGGGTCCCTGGCTTTTGCCTGGCTCAACTCTGGCTATTGTAGGCCTTTGGAGAGGGGATCCATCCATAGAAGTGTGTGCCTGATCTCTCTCTCTCTCTTTCTTTCTCTCTCTCTCTCTTCCTTCTCCTCTTTTTCTGCCTTTCAACTAACTAAATAAACTTACAAAAATAAAACAAAAACCAAAACAAACTCACAAAAACCTTGGGGAGACCTTTGGACTGTTTTCTTCTGTACTATATCTGAGGGCCTCATATTTTCTGAAATGCCTGAAAAATAAGGATGATCCTACCTGCTATGGCTCAGAACATGGTAAAATTAGATATTGTGTGAAATGCCAAGCAACTGCTTATCTACAAACTTCATGAAATACAATATCTCTACATAGACAGGAATTAGATTTTAATATTGGCTTCTTGAAGCGGAATGAGTGTTGCCTTATCCAGAAAACAAAGGTTTTCAGACTGAGGTCCAAGATTATAAATATAAGGAATGTGTTGATGTCTTAGACCACTTATTTACATCTTCAAAAGAATGCTTCTGGGGCCCAACACAATAGTGTAGTGGTTAAAGTCCTCACCTTATACGCCCAGGATCCCATATGGTCGCTGGTTCTAATCCCAGTGGCCCTGCTTCCCATCTAGCTCTCTGCTAGTGGCCTGGGACAGCAGTTGAGGCTGGACCAAATCCTTGGGATCCTGCACCCATGTGGGAGACCTGGAAATGCTCCTGACTCCTGGCTTCAGATTGGTTCAGCTCCAGCTGTTGCGGTCACTTGGGGAGTGAACCATCAGATGGAAGATTGTCCTCTCTGGCTCTCCTCCTCTCTCTATATCTGCTTTTCCAATAAAAATATAAATAAATCTTTTTTTAAAAAAGAATGCTTCCAGTGGATACTGCAAAAACAAGCACATAGGATGATGCTTGGGTTGCCTTTAGCCCATGTCAGTGCCTGGCCATGTCAGATTTCTGTTAAAACGTACAGTTTAGGAAGCAACAGATGATTAATCAAGTACTTGGTTCTTTGTTGCCCACAGGGAAGACCTGGACTAAACTGTGGGCTTCTGGGTTGGGCCTGACCCAGACCTGGCTGTCATAGTCATAGCAGGAAATGGATCAGCAGATGGAGGATCTTTCTCGTTTTCCCTCTATCTCTTTTTCTGCTTTACAAGTAAAATAACATGAATGCAGTTTTTTTTTTTAAGAGAGAAATGTTTTCTTTTTCACATCACTCTTTTTCTTGGTTTCATCTCCTGAGCCTTTTTTTTGACTCTAGAAAAACAACTTTCCTTGCCTTTTCGAATGTCCAGATGCAACTTGTTTACACTGTAGGTTTAGGGATACAGGAATCAAAAAAAAACAAAAAAGCCTGCAAGAGTCCATGAGGTTCAGCTCAGTCCTGCAGATTCAAGGGCTACCTTTAGAGACCAAACCCTGACCCTACAGCTAGGAATAGCGTGCTTTGTCTCTTTTTTGCTGACCTTGGCAGTAGACTTCTGTGACCGAGGTCCGAACTCTCTGGCTCACTGTTTCTTTCCATAAAGGACAAGAACCTCATAATATCTATTATATGCTATTTTTCTATTTTTAATCTCATCCATCTCTGTTCCAACCCCCCAGATCTCTTTATGAGTTTTTAAGAACAATTAGTGCTCTTTTAGGCTGATGAAAACATGGCAGAGATGGGATGACAACAGCTGTCCAACAATGCAAACAGACTGAAGGTCCTGAACTGCACTCAAAAGTGGATGAAATAGTAAATCTTCAGTATCTTTTACCACAACAGAAAAAGTATAGTTTTTTGAAAAAGGTTTATTTATTCATTTATCCAAGAGGCAAAGTGATGGAGAGTGAAGAGAGAGAAAAACATTGAGACCATCCATCTGCTGTGTTACTCCTGGAACACCTGCACCAGTCAGAACGGAGCCAGCCTGAAGCTGGGAGATAGGAAATTCCACTGCAATTGCACATGTGGGTGGGAGAGCAGCTGATGTTGCAAGAAGTGTGAGTGGGTAAAAAGATACTGAATTGAATTTGAGAAGTCCAACCCATCTAAGCTGGGTTGAAGAAACTAGATGAAATGAAAAGCTGAGCTTTCTCTTTTTAGACCTAAATTCACATCTTACTTTGCCTCTACAATGTCAGCAAAGCAAATTCATGGCCACTTCCCAGCTGTGCTGACCTGCAGTATTTATGACTGCTCCCCAGCCTTGAATCCATCTCCACCACAGCACTATGTGTACATATAAATTCACAGTTGAACTTCATAACAAACATGGCCATATTTCTATCCATTTACACTAATATGAAATTATAGCACAGTGTAAACAGCTTATGACATGTAAAAATTGTATAGCTTCATTAAAAATAAAGCCATAATTCTTCGTAATCCCCAAAAACCAGTTCAGGCATCCGTCAGTGATGATGTTGAGTATTGAGAAAATGTTCTAAAACCACTACGAGTGGATGCTATTAAATTACAAATGGTATGTGTGAAAAGCTTTAATGTATGGATACAGCACTAAATAGTTGTGATTTCCAAAAGTCTACATTATTGAAACATTACAAGAAGAAAAATAACTGCAAAATACAGTCAGTAGAAATGAAATTTCAGCCTGGTTTTTCTGAGTTCTGCATATATTTTCACAGCGTTTCTTCTATCTTCATATATTTTTTTCTAATTATTCTTGTTTATATCTGTCTTTTTAAAAATATTTATTTATTTTTATTACAAAATCAGATATACAGAGAGGAGGAGAGATAGAGAGAAATATCTTCCGTCTGATGATTCACTCCCCAAGTGAGTTCAACAGCCAGTGCTGTGACCATCCAGAGCCAGGAGCCAGAAACCTCCTCCAGGTCTCCCACACGGGTGCAGGGTCCCAAGGCTTTGGGCCGTCCTTGGCTGTTTTCCCAGGCCAAAAGCAGGGAGCTGGATGGGAAGTGGAGCTGCGGGATTAGAACCGGCGCCCGTATGGGATCCCATCACGTTCAAGGCGAGGACGTTAGCCACTAGGCCACACCACCAGGTCTGTTTATATCTGTCTTTACAACCCTACTTACATAGCTTTTTCAAAGTTGTTTATAAAATATCACCTAAATCATGACACTAAAAAATCCTAAGTTTATTGCTTACAGGCAATTTATATTATAAATCCCAGAACAATGTTCAGAAGATTGGGAAATTTTTTTGTATTTATTTTTGTTGGAAAGACAGATCAGATTTATGCAGTGAAGGAGAGACAGAGAAGGATCTTCCATCTGCTGGTTCACTTCCCAAGTAGCCACAATGGTCAGAGCTGAGCTGATCCAAAGACATGAACCAGGAGCTTCTCCTGGATAGCTCACTCAGGTGCAGGGTCCTAAACTTTGGGCTGTCCTTGACTGCTATCCCAGGCCACAAGTAGGGAGTTGGATGGAAAGTGGAGCAGCTGAGAAACGAACTGGTGCCCATACAGAATTCAAGCACATGCAAGGTAGGCATTTCACCATTGGACCATCATGCCAGGCCTTATTTACTTATTTTTTATTTTATTTTTTTAAAGATTTATTCATTTTATTACAGCCAGATATACTCAGAGGAGAAGAGACAGAGAGGAAGATCTTCCATCCGATGATTCACTCCCCAAGTGACCGCGGTAGCCGGTGCTGCCGATCCAAAGCCGGGAACCTGGAACCTCTTCCGGGTCTCCCACGAGGGTGCAAGGTCCCAATGCATTGGGCCGTCTTCGATTGCTTTCCCAGGCCACAAGCAGGGAGCTGGATGGGAAGTGGAGCTGCTGGGATTAGAACCGGCACCCATATGGGATCCCGGGGCTTTCAAGGTGAGGACTTTAGCCGCTAGGCCACACCGCCGGGCCCTTACTTATTTTTTTAAATATGTTTATATTTTGAGCTTCTATGGAAGGTAGTCAGAATATCTCTTATGTTCAGTGAATATCTAGAATTAGGTATGTATTCATTAATCAGAACGAAAATCGGAAAAATTATAACACCCAAACATAAATCACCAGCTAGAAGTAATAGTTCAATACATGCTTAGATGGAAGGGGAAAAATGGTACACATAAGAGAACAAGCAAGAATTGTACCCAAAGGGGCTGCTACTGTGAAGAGGTTCTTAAACCGCAGCCGGAGATGCTTTTATCCCATATTGGAGCCCACAGTTCAACTCCCACCTGCTCCAGTTCTGTTCGAGCTGCAAGCGAATAAGTGTGCATGAGAAAGCAGCAGAATATGACCCAAATATTTATGTCCTTACTACCCACATGCAAATTCCGGTGGAGTTCTAGGCTCCTGAGTTCAACTCAACCCAGCCCCTGCCACTGTGGACATTTGGGGAGTGAACCAGCAGGTGGCAGATTTCTCTCTCTCTTTCCTGGTTTTTCTGTGTCTCCCTCTGTATCTGTCTACCTTTCACATCAGTGAACTAAACCTTTAAAAAGCATTGTGCCAGGGCCTGGTGCGGTAGCTCAGCAGCTAAACTGGCACCTTGGAAGCACCAGGATCCCATATGGGCGCCAGTTCTAATTCCCATCTAGATACCTGCTCATGACCTGGGAAAGCAGTCGAGGATGGCCCAAGCCTTTAGGACCCTTCACCTGTGTAGGAGACTTGTAAGAGGATTCTGGCTCCTGGTGTCAGATCTGCACAGCTCCAGCCATTGCAGCTACTTCAGGAGTAAATCATTGGACAGAAAATCTTCCTCTCTGTCCCTTCTCCTCCGAATATCTGGCATTCCAATAAAAATAGATAAATAGTTTAAAAAATAAAAGGAATTTAAAAGGGGGGGGGGTGTTGTCCCAGAATAGAAAACAGGGGAAGATGGCAGTACAAATGGAAAAAGCGAAGCCCAGCACTATAGCGGCCAAAGTCCTCACCTTGAATGTACCCAGGATCCCATATGGGCACCAGTTTGTGTCCTGGTTGCTCCACTTCCCCTCCTTTCCCTGCTTATATCCTGGGAACGCAGAGGAGGATAGCTCAAAGCCTTGGGACCCTGTACTCACGTGGGAGACCTGGAAGGAGCTCCTGATGCCTGGCTTCAGATCGGCTCAGCGCCGGCTGTTATACCCAGCCACTTGAAAAGTGAACCAGTGTATGGAAGAGCTTTCTCTCTGTCTCTCCTTCTCTTTGTATATCTGACTTTTCAACACAAGTAAATACATCTAAAAAGAAAACAAAACCAAACCAACAACAACAAATGGAACAAGCAAGGGCACCGAAAAAGCACGCAAAGACTAGAACACGCAGCAGAGCAGGTGACCTGCAGCATGCCACAGCCCAGGTCCACAGATGGGACGCCTTTCCCCCTCAGGCAGAGCGAAAGGCGCTTGCTTGATGACACCATGAGGACAACTTAAATTTAAGCATTGCACCTAATGCGATGGCTCAATTGCTAAATCCTTGCTTTGCGTGCACGAGGATCCCATATGGGTGCCAGTTCTGATCCCGGCAGTCCCGCTCCCCATCCAGCTCCCTGTTTGTGGCCTGGGAAAGCAGTCAAGGATGGCCCAAAGCCTTGGGACCCTGCACCTGCATGGGAGATGAGGAACAGGCTCCTGGTTCCCGGCTTTGGATCAGCACAGCTCCAGCTGTTGAGGACGTTTGGGGAGTGAACCAGCAGATGAAGGATCTTTCTGCTTTTCTTTCTCTCTTTAAATCTGATCTGCCTTTCCAATAAAAATAAAAAAATTTTTTTTAAAGGAGTAGGGCTCTGGTATGGTGGCCTAGAGGCTAAAGTCCTCGCCTTGAATGTGCCGGGATCCCATACGGGTGCCAGTTCTGATCCTGGCAGCGCCAGTTCCCATCCAGCTCCCTGCTTGTGCCTGCAAAAACGGTTGAGGATGGCCAAAGCCTTGGTACCCTGCATCCGTGTGGGAGACCTGGAAGAGGCTCCAGGCTTCTGGCTTTGGATTGGCTCAGCTCAAGCCATTCCAGTCATTTGGGGAGTAAATCTATAGATGGAAGATCTTCCTCTCTGTCTGTCATCCTCTCTGTATATCTCACTTTCCAATATAATTAATTAATTAATTAATTAATTAATATGTGATTTTTTGGGAAAAAAAGTAAGAAAAAATCTATACAAGGAAAAACACTCAAAAACTCTATGGATAAATTGAAATATGATTTTTTAAAAGATTTATTCATTTTATTACAGCCAGATATACACAGAGGAGGAGAGACAGAGAGGAAGATCTTCCGTCCGATGATTCACTCCCCAAGTGAGCCACAACGGGCCGATGCGCGCTGATCCAAAGCCGGGAACCTGGAACCTCTTCCAGGTCTCCCACGTGGGTGCAGGGTCCCAAGGCATTGGGCCGTCCTCAACTGCTTTCCCAGGCCACAAGCAGGGAGCTGGATGGGAAGTGGAGCTTCTTCTGGGATTAGAACCGGCACCCATATGGGATCCCGGGGCTTTCAAGGCGAGGACTTTAGCTGTTAGGCCACGCCGCCGGGCCCTTGAAATACGATTTTAACAAAAGTTCAAATATCCTGCCTGAAAGAAAAATAAAATAAGCCAACAAAATGAAGAAGTCAACAGAAAACAAACATTTTGAAATGTCAGATTTCAGTCCTAACATATCAGAAATTAAATGAAATGCAAATAGTCTAAATGTTCCAACTGAGTGCCAGAGGTTGATAATATGTACAAAAAACATATCCCAGTAACCTACAGACAGCCTCTGTAGGGTCCCTTCCCTGTAAAATGTGCCTTTCTTTCTCTTTTATAGACAAAAAAAATCAGATTCACAAAGAGAGGAGAGACAGAGAGAAAGATTTTCCATCCACTGATTCAGTCTCCAAGTGGCCACAACAGTCAGAGCTGCACTGATCCGAAGCCTGAAGCCAGGAGACTCCTCCATGTCTCCTATGAAGGTGCAGGGTCCCAAGACTGGGCCATCCTTTAAAAATATAAATATATAAAAAATAAATATAAATATAAATTTTTTAAAAAGAAGAGAAAGAGAAACACACACACACACGAAGACTGGTCCATCCCTGACTGCTTTCCCAGGTCACAAGCAGGGAGCAGGAAGTGAAGTGGAGCTGCCAGGACACAAAACCAGCACACATGTGGAATCCCGGGTGTGCAAGGCGAGTTTAGCCACTAGACTACCATGCTGGGCCCAGGAGTGTGCATTTTAATGAGACTAAGATGCCCACTTTTAAAAGGGGGAGCAGTTGGAACTGAGCCGGAGACTCACTTCTCAGAGAACGTTGCTGGAAGAGTTTTCTTGCAGCACTGTATTCAGAGGACCAAACTTTTGTTCATCAAGAAAAGCTGCAAGAAGCCAACTGGAGTTGGAGCTTCAGACACACAGCGAATGCTGATGCTCCTAGAGAAGGAAGGCCCTCCCTTTGTCCCCTTCCTCCACACTCCTCCAACCCTCGCTGCAAAAGCCCAGGCAAACTGCTGCTCAGGGGGCGCTTTCTCTGAGCATGCATACCTTCCCGCTGCCTCCTCTTAAATAAAGCACTTCTTTGAACAGCTCCTACTTGGGGCTCATTAATTTCTTCAGAGATTCTTGTGTCTTTTCACATTAATATCAAATGAGAAAGACTTCAAGGGAAAATTGTGCCAGAGGTAGAGAGGGACATCACATGAGGAAGACAAAACCAGTCTATCAAAAACGTGTCAAAATTCTGAACGTATACACTTGCGTACCAAACAACAAAGCTGCAAAAATATGTGAAGAACATACAGAACTAAAAGAAAAAAAAAAAACAAACAGATGAACATGCAACTTGAATATCTCTTTGTCAACAGTTAATAAAATAGCCAGTTGGAAAATAAGGAATGATAGGAGAAGCCAGCACCACCCCAGTCAGCAGGCTCGAACTCACATTTATTGAAAACCCCAGTGAACAGCAGCATTTGGTCTGATTAGGATTCCATTTAGGATGCTGTATCCCATAGTAAGGTGCTGAGTCTCAGCTTGCTTTGGGTTCCCGCTTCTACCTAAGGCACGCCTTGAGAGGCAGCAGGTGACAGTCTACACATCCATGAGAAACACCCAGCTGGAGCTCCGGGTTGCTGATGCACCTGTCGGGAGCATCTGGGAAGAAAAGAGAATCTGAGAAGGGAAGAGCTCCGCCTCTACTTTTCAAATAAACAACGACCAATGTCTTAAATTTTTTAATCCAAAAAATTTAAGGTTTATTTATTTTTAGTGAAAGTCACATTTACTGAGAGAAGGAGAGAGAGGAGACAGAGAAAAAGATCTTCCGTCTCCTAGTTCACTCCCCAAGTGGCTGCAACAGTCGGAGCTGATCTGATCTGATCTGAATCCTGGAGCCAGGAACTTCCCCTGGGTCTCCCCACATGGGTGCAGGGTCCTAAGGCTTTGGGACCATCCTCCACTGCTTTCCCAGACCACAGGCAAGGAGCTGGATGGACAGTGGAGCAGTCAGGATACAACCCGGTCCCCATATGGGATCCCAGCACATGCAAGGCAAGGATTAACCACTAGGCTATTGCACCAGGCTCCCATGAGGAATAATTTCTAATAATCAAAATTCATGGTCTTTTCAAACACACATGAAATATGTCCTGAATAGGCATAGCCTGGGTCAGACAGCAAACCACAAGAAATGTAAAACAATTGAAATCATACAGAATGTGATCTCTATCTTTATTTCAGATAACATAACTACTTTTGTAGAAAATTTCAAGGGTTGGCAAGGTGGCATACTAGGCTGGTGCCCTGCCTGTGGCTCTGACATACCATATGGGTGCCTGCATGAGTGCTGGTCGCTCTAGTTTCAACCTAACTCCCTGCTAGTGGCCTGGGAAAGCAGTGGAGGGTGGCAAAAAAACCCCTGGCCTCCTTCACACACATAAGAGACCTGTCGCCCTTTGAGGAGTAAACCTGAAGATGAAAGATACTTCTTTCTCTCTCTCTTTGTTTCTGTAATTCTTCTAAGGAGAATAAATAATTAAAAAAATACCAAACTCTACAGAAAGAAAGAAAGAAAGAAAGAAAGAAAGAAAGAAAGAAAGAAAAGAAAGATTGTTCCAAGGAATTTCCCAAAAAAATTTTCTAAAACTAAAAAGTGAGTTCAACAGGGTAATGAGACACAAAATAAGCCCCTCTTTATCTCTGGCTTTAAATTCCATGCCCTTGCTTTAATTTGCATTTATTTATTCGGAGTGGGACAGAGCTTTTCTCCACTAGTCCACTGCAAATGCCCGCAAAGCCTTGGACTGCTCCAGGGTGCAGCTGAAAGCCAGGAACCCAATCCAGGATTCCTCTGTGTGTGTGTGTGTGTGTGTGTGTGTGTGTGTGTGGCAGGAACAGTTATATGAGCTGTCGCTATATGAAGCTGGAATCAGGAACTGAAGCCACAAATTGAGTTCAGGTACTCCGATGAAGGACATGGTCATGATTTTAGCCACCTGCAGTTAACCATGATCTGAAAATATTAAGTGGAAAAATCTAGTGAACAAGCATGTGCATGAGACAGATTACATTTTGGTGACTTTATTATAGCATAATGATTCCATTTTATTTTTAGTTCTTGCTGCTAATATCTTATTGTGTCTTGTTTATAAATTATAAATTGTAGTATGGCCCGGCACCATGGCTCAGTGGCTAAACCCTCACCTTGCATGCTCCAGGATTCCACATAAGTGCCAACTCATGTCCTCACTTCCCATCCAGCTCCCTGCTTGTGGCCTGGGAAAGCAGTCAAGGACGGCTCAAAGTCTTCGGACCCTGCACCCGTGTGGGAGACCCGGAAGAAGCTCCTGGCTCCTGGCTTCCGATTGGCTCAGCTCTTGCCATTGTAGCTGCTTGGGGAGTGAACCATCAGAGGGAAGATCTTCCTCTCTGTCTCTCCTCCTCTCTGTATATCTGACTTTGCAATAAAAATAAATAAATCTTTACAAAAGATATGATTCAACTATTGAGTGAAATGGATGAAGAGTACATGGAACCTTTCAATACTGTTTTTGAAACTTCCTGTGAATCCATATTTATTTCAAAAGAAAAAAGGAGAAAAAATAGGTCTATTCATTGAAAGATGATGAGATACTTTTCCTTGAAAAAAAAGGAGAAATCTGTTTATAGATAAAAGGAAAGTATTGTAGCAGGGCCAGCAGAGAGAGAGAATGTAACATTTGTACAAGTTTTTCAAATTTTCTTTTAACACGGGAATGCTTCAGTGCTTTATTTTCTCCATCTACGTTTTGCCACAGGGAATTTTTTTCTGTATTTTATTTCCTTTGGCTTGTATTATGAAACTAGTAGTGACTACATGTTTGTATTATGAAACTAACGGTGACTACATCATTTTTTCCCCTGGAATTTAGAGTATCATTTTCTGCATTCCAAAATGATAGGAATTAACCTTGGACAGACTTGGAGAAATTGGTGTGCCCAGGAAGAAGCAGAGTCAATGGAAGATAGATCCTTTGACTTTGGGAAGATCTGGATGATTTTCTCTGTGGGAGGCAAGGTGATCTGCCAAGATCTCAGGGACTCAAGGTTAATCCTGAGCTTTGCAAGTAACACCCAAAGGGAGGAAAACAGCTGATGAAGGGCCAGATATCTGAAGAGTTTAGTGAGAACGTACTCGGACATTTCCTGAGCTGTATTAATCCTTCTCTGGTTCTCTGTACATTTCCTTTCCATCTGTGGGACTACAAAGACGTTCAAAAGAGCAGCAGTGGGGATGGTCTGAGGATAAGGAAGATTTTACATGTGCTGAGTGCACAGATAAAGCTTTGGGATTATTGTGAATTTTCCAGAAGGGGAAAGGGAAATATTTAGCGAGACTGAAATTTTTTATTCTTTTTTTTTTTAAGTATATTCAGTTATTTAAAAGACAGAGTGAGGGCCCAGTGCGGCGGCCTAGCGGCTAAAGTTCTCACCTTGGACGAGCCAGGATTCCGTATGGTAGCCGGTTCTAATCCCGGTTGCCCAGCTTCCCATCCAGCTCCCTGCTTGTGGCCTGGGAAAGCTGTCGAGGACAGTCCAGGGCCTTGGGTTCCTGCATCCACATGGGAAACACGGAAGAGCTCCTGGCTCCTGGCTTTGGATCGGCGCAGTGCCAGCCACTGCGGTCACTTGGGGAGTGAACCATTGGACGGGGGATCTTCCTCTCTATCTCTCCTCCTCTCTGTATATACTCCTTTCCAATAAAAATAAATAAATCTTAAAAAAAAAAAAAAAAGAACCAGCGCTTATATGGGATCTCAGCATGTGCGAAGATTTTAGCCATTAGGCTACTGCACTGGGCCCCATTTATAGGAATTTAAAATAAATTCTTTGCTACTAGTTTGTATTTTTCCATCTAAATATTTTGCAATCTGTATTTATAAACTTAATTTTTCTCAAAGACAGCTTAGACCTTTGTATTAGTGTAGGTTAAAATCTGCCTTCTTTTTTCTTAAACTAAAGAGTACTTACAGATCACACTTACACATAAATCTTCTACTCGCTGCAATGGAAAGCCCACTTACAAGTTGTACTATTTCTTGCCAACTACTAAAAACAAAATTATCGAGCCATGAAACATTATTGAAGAAACTTAAATGCATATTATTAAATGAAAGAAACCAATCTGAAAAGGCTATATACTATACAATGCCAATGGATGACATCATAGAAAAGGCCGGAATATGAAGAGAGTGAACAGATGAGTGGCTGCCGAGCACTGGGGGAAGGATGGACAAACCGAGAAGCACCCGCACACACAGGATATGCAGGACAGTGAAGCTATTCTGTAGGATATTAGGAAGGAGTTTGCTTGCCACTATATGTTTGCATAAACCCACAGTATATACAGCACCAAGAGCGGAGCTGAGGGGAACTCTGGAGTTGGTGGGCAATATGATGAATGGGGAGATTATGCACCTGTGCAGGCAAATCTTTGTACCTTTCCCTCAGTTCTTCTGTAAACATAAAACTTATTAAACAAACAAACGAACAAAAAACAAGAGGGTCCAGAGTGGCAGCCCAGTGGCTAAAGTCCTCACCTTACATGCGCAGCGATCCCATACGGGCGCCGGTTCTAATCCCGCAGCTCCACTTCCCATCCAGCTCCCTGCTTGTGGCCTGGGAAAGCAGTCCAGGACAGCCCAAAGCCTTGGGACCCTGCGCCCATGTGGGAGACCTGGAGGAGGCTCCTGGTGCCTGGCTTTGAATTGACTCAGCTCCTGCCATTGGGGCCCCTTGGGAAGTAAACCTGCAGATGGAAGATGCTTCTCTCTGTCTCTCCTCTCTGTAAATTTGACTTTCCAATAAAAAAAAAAGATAAATCTTTAAAAAGAAACACACATAACAACAACAATAACAACAGATCTTGGAGTGTTTGGCCTAGCAGCTGAGACACCTGTTTGCTAGATCAGAGCATCTGGATTTGGTACCTGGTCCTGGCACTTGACTTCAGCGTGATGCTGCAGGCCCAGAGAAGCAGCAGAGATGACTTAGGCAGCTCTGACCAGACGCTGGCTGCCTCAGGCCCTCGGGGAGCGGGCTGGTGATTGGGAGCTTGGTCTCTTCCTCTGAAATCAATAAGTTCAAATTTTAGAAACTGCTAAACAAGACAGAATCTTAACAAAACATTCCAGTCCCACCCCCACCCCAGGCTCCTAGGATAAAAAATGTAAGGCAGTCATTTGTCATTCAGTAGTTCTTAGAAGTTTGATCCTGAACTTTCCCCTCTATACTAGCTGGATTATAGACCTGGCCATTGCGTAACCGTGTACATATATGGAAAACAAGCTTTGTCCCTAGACTATAAACCCAGCCAAGAAGGTTGTACCAAATACCACACTGTGCACGTTATATATTTATGATCTAATTTCATCCTCACAATTCACTGATAAGAAAATGAGTACAACGAAGTTAAAGGACTTGCATAATATCACATGGGTGGGAAGTAATGGAGCCATGAGTACAATTCAAGTGTGACTCCAACGCATATGCTCAAGTCACACTGAGCTTCAACTGTTAGCTGCCTCTATGGGTCTCTAGCAGCTAACCTTACTGTTTCTATATAGTAAATTAACAAAAATTAAATAGGGCTTCTAGGGTCTGAGCATCTTCTAGATACCAAAAGTCCATAAGAAAGCACATTTCCCAAGAGAGACAAAATGCCATTATTTTTAAAGATGTGTTTATTTATTTGAAAGGTAGCGTTACAGAGAGAGAAGGAAAGACGGAAAGAGAGCTCGTCAATCTGTTGATTCATGACCCAGCTGGCCACAAGGCCAGGCTTAAGCCAGGAGCCAGAAGCTTCCTGTCTCTTGGTGGCAGTACATGGGCCCTTCTCTGCTGCTTTCCCAGACTGACAGGGAGCTGGATTGGAAGTGAAACAGTGGGATACAAACTGGCACCCATTTGGGATGCCAGCATTGGAGCTTTATCCACCATGCATGCCATAATGCCACCTCCAACACACACTTCTTTTTTACCATCTCTGGTCCAAGGAGAGGGTTCTTCAGGAAGAAGAAGGTGGAGTCCCATTATCAAGTTACTGCAGACTCATGGCTAACAAACCCTTAGGAATTCGCAAAGCAAATTAATCAAAGGTCTTGGGGGTGGGGGTCTTATTGTGAAGAACACTGTGGAAGTTGGAATTACCACTTGCCAAACTTGCTGGTTTGAATTCCCCCTTTCCTTGGTATCTGTTTTTTGTTTTGTTTTGTTTTGTTTTTTAATTTTTCAAGCTCTCCTACTGTCCTCTGAGAACACCCCTGAAGAAGCTGACCTCCTAGGACCCAAGGTGCAAAGACAAATGAAAGACATCATCGAGTTGGTAGGCCTGGGGATCAGAGGGAGACATTATCCCCACTTCCCCAGCTCTCCAGCACTGACTCCAAGTCAAAGAATGAAGGTTGAAAGAAGAAGAAGAAAAGCAGTCAAAAAAGTTAGGAGAAATGTAGTACCCAGCATATCCTGGACCCAGAGCTGTAAGAAGGAAGCCAGCAAAGCATTGTGATCAGGAGCCAGCAGGTGATGTGGTGATTCTGTAAGAATCCCACCAGAGCGGGAGGTGGGAGCGCTGATGCAGTCAGTCCTGTACTTGGCCAGCTTCCTTCCAGTGTCTAAACACCCAGAACTCACTCACTGTGGCTTATCTTACCCCAGTGCTCTGAAAACCATACCCTTCTGTGCCGGAGTCCAGCTCCAGCCCGGTTTCGGAACTCGCGAAGGGTGCGTGGAAGAGGCGCAGAAAGAATAAAGAAAGAGATGGACCACTAGGATTCCTTGATCATAATGGACAATGCGGGAAAGCTGTCCGCTTTATTTATACAGAAACAGTCAACTCTGGCTCAGACTTTCACGTCATGGTCAAGTGGGTTTTTTTTTTTTTTTTAAGATTTATTCATTTTATTACAGCCAGATATACACAAAGGAGGAGAGACAGAGAGGAAGATCTTCCGTCTGATGATTCACTCCCCAAGTGAGCCACAACGGGCCGATGCGTGCCGATCCAAAGCCGGGAGCCTGGAACCTCTTCCGGGTCTCCCACGCATAGGTGCAGGGTCCCAATGCGTTGGGCTGTCCTCAACTGCTTTCCCAGGCCACAAGCAGGGAGCTGGATGGGAAGTGGAGCTGCCGGGATTAGAACTGGAGTCCATATGGGATCCCGGTGTGTTCAAGATGAGCACTTTAGCCGCTAGGCCAAGCCACCGGGCCCAAGTGGGTGTTTCTAAGGACAACCCTGCCACCTGCTTTACCCAAAAACAATAGGAGTTCCTGCTACAATTCTTATTCTACAATTTAATCTTGTATCACGAAGAAAAGGAGAACCTAAAGATTAAGGAGGGCCCGGTGGTGTGGCCTAGCAGCTAAAGTCCTCACCTTGAAAGCCCCAGGATCCCATATGGTCGATGGTTCTAATCTCAGCAGCTCCACTTCCCATCCAGCTCCCTGCTTGTGGCCTGGGAAATCAGTCAAGGACGGCCCAATGCTTTGGGACACTGCACCCACGTGGGAGACCTGGAGGAAGAGGTTCCAGGGTCTTGGCTTCAGATCGGTGCAGCACCGGCCCATTGCGGCTCACTTGGGGAGTGAATCATTGGGCGGAAGATCTTCCTCTCTGTCTCTCCTCCTCTCTGTATATCTGGCTGTAATAAAAATGAATAAATCTTTAAAAAAAAAAGATTAAGGAAAGAATGAAACCCCAAATACAGGTCCCTTGATTAGCATAAGGTCAATGGGGACAGCCAAAGACAGTAATAGAAGTAATAGAGGTAACAGAGTAATAGAAGGCCCTTTTGTAAAACATTATTATTGACATTAACCTCCAAGCTCACATTGTGTAAAAAGCCAGTCTCACAGTAGCAAAAATGCCTGGACGGATTAGAATTCTTCCGCAGGGTGGTCCGTTATCCAGCAAAGGAAGGTGGGGCTGCATCCAGGTGGCTGTAGATATCCGCCGGGCCCTGCCTCAGTGGGAAGTTCCCTGTGGCCCTGCCTACAATGCAACAATGTCTTCACACCCTCGTGTCCCCCACATCCACTGCACGGACCCCAACACTTCTGCTTACTGTAGCCCCGTGTAGTGGTATATCTAGACACTGTTTCACAAATTAATACCTCCATTTCTTTCCCCAAGAACCAAAGCTCCAAATGCTTATTGATTTTCAGCAATGCAAGGCTCAGGCTGCGTTTACGACACTCCTGACAGAATGGACCACTTGATTAGTGCTCTTTATTTTGTTCATTTTCGTCTTGCTAACTTCATCCTGTTTTCCCATAATGAGGCTTAAAGTGTCACATATAAGAAGATTGCTCAATAATTGCTGTTTACACTGATATGAGTTAAGGGCTGCCATTTAACCTGGTAGTTAACGCAACGCTTGAGATGCCTCTATCCACAGCTGAGTGCTGAAGTTTGAATCCCGTTTCCACTCAGGATTTCAGCTTCTTGTTTTATTCATTTAAAAGTTTTATTCATTTTTATTGAAATGCAGATCTTGCACAGAGAATGAGAGATAGAAATAGCTTCCATCTATTGGTTTACTCCTCAAATGGCTGCGATGGCCAGAGCCGAGCCGATTCAAAGCCAAGAGCCAGGAGCTTCTTTTGGGTCTTCCTTCAGGTGCAAGATCCCAAGGTTTTGGTCATCTTCTAGTGCTTTCCCAGGCCATAAGCAGGAAGCTGGATGGGAAGTGGAGCATCAAAGACACGAACCAGCACCCACATGCCAAGGATCAGGCAATTAGGCTGTTGTGCCAGTCCCTCAGCCCAACGTATACCCTGACAGGCAGCAGGTGGCTACCAGGATGGCTGAGTCTGTGCTACTCATAGGAGAGCTGGACTGAGTTGCCAGTCCCCACCACCACACCCATTTGAGTCAACCAGTGAACAGGAGCTCCCCATATATCTCTCCTTTGTGTGTCTGTCTATGCCTCTCAAATAAATAGAGGTGAATTATGTAAAAGATATGAAGAAATTATTATTGCCGAAACTTCTGGAATAAGTATTAAATCTCATTTAGAAAGGTTTTCATTAAGATGGTTAAAATGAGGGCCCGGCGGCATGGCCTAGCAGCTAAAGTCCTTGCCTTGAAAACCCCGGGATCCCATATGGGCGCCGGTTCTAATCCCGGCAGCTCCACTTCCCATCTAGCTCCCTGCTTGTGGCCTGGGAAAGCAGTTGAGGATGGCCCAAAGCTTTGGGACCCTGCACCCGCGTGGGAGACCCGGAAGAGGTTCCTGGTCCTGGCATCAGATTGGCGCGTACTGGTCCGTTGTGGCTCACTTGGGGAGTGAAACATCTGATGGAAGATCTTCCTCTCTGTCTCTCCTCCTCTTTGTATATCCGGCTTTCCAATAATAATAAAACCTTTAAAAAAAAAAGATGGTTAAAATGAATGCATTTGTCATCAAAGAAAACTGTGCTGTGAAACATGAAAATTTTACAAGGGCACCATTCCCTCCCTCGCCCCACCCCTTCAAAACAAAATACCACTCTCTTCTTTCTCTCTCAGCCGAAAGGACTGGGGGATCTGTCAAGGTTTTCCACTTACCTATCTGATTCATTATTGATTGAAAACAAAAGTGTTTATTGAGTTTCTGAGAAGTGTTAGTAAGGAGTGTGCCTCCTGGTAAACAGTTTAAAGACTATCCAGGAAACTGTAACCAAGGAATCAGGCCCATGTAGGGTGAGATCAAAGCCATTCCAGAGGTGTTTTTGGGGTCTTTAGGATCAGGAGTTAAACTGAAAGTGTTGCTGGTGGTGGTGAGCTGGGTAACGGGTGAGAAGGAGGGAGGTTTTGAGGAAATCTGAAGCTGGGAAAACGTTTAGAGCTAAAGGTGGAAGAGTACTGGGCTGCTTTTACTTCCAGCATCTTTTTCTGATTAAAGCCAGTCGGCCAGCAGGCTTGCTGCCTCCCTGCCCCACCTAGAAGCAGTGTGGGATCACAAAGAGACGCGGGTTGGCGGGATTGTGGAAGAGCTGCACAGAATCTTGCCAAAGGACTCAGCCTACGATCTGGGGCAAACAGCTTAACTTCTGCGAGGCTGCTGTCCTACCTACAAGATGGAGATCATAGTGTATCTCTGGGTTAAAGAAGAGACTGTAGGTCCAGTTCCTGCCTCTACCTTTCCCTGCCTCTCCCCTTACCTTTCGTTGCTTTGGAAATTCTATTCTTTTTGCTTGCAACTTTCTCATCACTTCCCTAGTCTGGCCCATCAAGAGGACTGACTGGGGACTGCATCCAGTTTGGTTGGTAGGGAGCATGGTTCCCAGCAGTTCAGAAACATTTTCCAAATGGCTAAGACCCGGACAGCCTTTCCTCCTCTTCCTCCTCCCCCGCCCCCCAGTCTCCCTGCAGTCGGTACCACCCCTCCCCCCCCCCCCCCCCCCCCCCCCCGCGGCAGAACTGCAGCTCGGGGGATCTTGGGCTTTTGTTCTCTGGAGGCTTAAACCACCACCTGCTTGCTCTGCCTTCTGGTTGAGAGAGTGTCGCCTACAAACTATCACAAGTTAAACCTGCCAATACTTAGAGCAAGAATTTGGCTTACACTTAACAGGAACACTGAAACTTGAAGGCTTTTCTCTGTTCCCTGCTTTATTTTCCGAGGATCACCCCATTCACAGGAATCACCCTTTCTACACGTGCAGCACTCCAAAGAACTTCTCTTTGCATACTAATTATAATGTATATGTCTGTTTTCACCTGTAGGTGAGAGTCTGTGGAATCCTCCACAGCAGTTTCTCAAACTCCAATTTGCATAAGAACTACCTGGGGATCTTGTTAAGATGCAGATTATGATTTAGTAGGAGTGCTAACAGGCTGAGGCTAACAAGGTCCCAGGTGTAGGTGATGCTGCCTTAGCCTCCACAGCTTGCCACAAACGAGGTGTCTGCACCCCATGTGGGCGTGGTCTCACCTGCTCAGGGTCTTGGGCTTCGATTCAGTGCACCTTTCTCCACCTTTTCCAGTGCAGGACAAACATCTGACAAGTATTCCTAAGTGTAATTATTTCGATGCACCTTTGCTCATAGCTACCAGTCTCAACCAGAAAACAGGGTCGCTTAGTGAAGTGCCGCTGACCCCCATCCCTTTCTACAAGCATCTCTCTTGAAACACGGAGAGTAACTTTGGTCATTCCTATTTCCTTCTTTCTCAGTGACCTAAGAAGCTCCTTAGAATACACTGCATCAAACTGAAGCTCAGGATGAGAAGTTTTAGGACACTGTCTAACGCTGCTTCCTTCTTCCTTGCTAGTCAGTTTCTCCTGTTGCTCCACCTGCATCTTCTACTTTTGCCTCGTTTCACTTAATTTCTTCAACTCCCCACAGGACATTTTATGTGGGAAATGCCTTCACTCTTTTGTTTTTCTTTTTTTTTTTTTTGGTGAGCATCCACGCTCTCTCTCCAAAATAATTCTCAAATTTTAGATATTCAACAAAGCTTTTCCAGAGTTACTTCCAGCTGTGCCTCCTGTATTTCAAAGCCAGACTTAGCTAGTTGTTAACACTCATGTGATTTTACATTTCTGGGCTATTTTCAGACAGTTTGAAGTAGACAGCGTTTGTCTTTCATAGCTGTGCCTAATAGTGCTTGACACATACTAGGTACTTTTTTTGCTGGCTCAATGAATACAAAGTTGTTCAAATTAATCTGAATTAATTTTCAAAATGCCCTATTTTTCACATTTGTGGGGTCTTCCAAAAGGTTGATGAACAAATGCAACTATGAAAAAAGCTGTGGCCCACAATTTTGCATGGAAATAATCCTCTTTTCATTCCATTTTCTCACGAACTTTTGGAAGCGTTGTAGGATGTTCAACATGAAAACACAGCAGCAACCTTGTTTCTTGTCTCGCAAGACAAAGTAGAATTTATTTAGGAAAAAAAAGGGAAAAAGGGCTCCTGCCACAGTGGAAAGGAAGGAAAGAAAAACCCGAGTTAATGGTGGAGATGGTGTCTTTTATGCACCATCTCAGGGGAATTAATCAAAGCACAGAATTGTCCAAACCTCAGACAAGTGGGACTGGTTAACTTCCTCCTTCCATTTTTTTAAAAAAATATTTACTTCTTTTTATTGTAAAGTCAAATACACAGAAAGGAGGAGAGACAGAGAGGAAGATCTTCCATCCACTGATTTGCAAAGCTGAGCTGATCCAAAAGCCAGGAACCTGGAGCCTCTTCCAGGTCTCCCACGCGGGTGCAGTGTCCCAAGGCTTTGGGTCGTCCTTGACTGCTTTCCCAGGCCACAAGCAGGGAGCTGGATGGGAATTGGGGCTGCTGAAAAATATAACTTTATATTTATAAAAAATAACTTCAGCAGGGACCAGAGAAACCCTAACTACCTCCTATCCTGTCTGACTCCTCACACAGAGTACCTTCCCATTTGGGGGAACCCAGGTGAATGTTAACAGATAAGCAAAATTAAGCCAATGCTGGTGATCACAGCTCTGGTACAACAAAAATATTAAAGTATTAGTCCATATCAGGAGGCTGAGCACATTGATATATTTTAAAATGTGTTGGCCACAGTATTTAAGATAATCTTTAAAATTAATTGTTTTAACAGGTGTAACATTCGCATTGTAGTAACACAGCTGTGTATCAGCTATTATTCTACTTAGGAAATAAATTCAGATGCAGCTAAAATTTAGTGCGGCGGGGGGGGGAGGAGGCAAATCCACATCCTATCTGTAAGGCTTATGCTTTCCTGTCATTGTTTTATATTTTCTAGGTTTTGCATTCGTTAGGATTGCAGTTTCGTTTGCAGTTTTAGGTGCTTTACATGGCAAAAAACCGAAATGGGGCTTTCTCGTATTACCATTTCAGAGAAAAGGCGGCTGTGAGGCCCATTCAGCGAGGTGCCAGAGGCCTACGAGTTTCACGTTTTCTGCAACCGCCTCTGCTCCAATTTCATCTATGGTTTTTTTTTTTTTTTTTTTTTTTTGCACAGCTCCTGTTTTTAGGATGATGCAAACTGCAAGCGCAGTTTACGCTTCCCCACCCCGGGGAAACGATGCATGCACATAGCACACGCTGCCAGTTTCTCCCTAACACGCAGCCAAGGGCTACAGGCCTGGATACCCGCCCCCAAACCCGGTCCACAACAATCGTTTCCTCCCTCCCCGCCTTTTACATACAGTACACATACAAATACACACACGCAGAGCAGCCAGCAGGGGCGGGCCGGGCCCGACCACTCCGCACGGCGCGGGGGGGGGAGCCGCAGCGGGCCGAGCTGTTGCTGCTCACGCGTTTGTTCCCTCGCAGCGATCTGCCTCTCCACCTGGACGCGGGTGAGGCGCACTTGCGACCTCGCACCCGTGGCGCCTGGAGACGCGCGGCTGCGGAGCCGTACACGGCGGCTGCGGGCCGGCAGTCCCCCCTGCCCGGACGCGCCGGTGGTGCCGCCCAGTGCTAGCGGGCGCCGAGCGGGAGCCGCGCGGGAGCAGCGCAGCGGCGGCGGCGGCGGCGGTTGCGGTTCGGAGCCGTTGGGACGCCTCTGCGGCAGCTGGTGGCGCAGGTGTCCTGCGTGGACGCGGGCAGAGGCGGCCGGCCCGCCACCGCAGCCTCCGCGCCCGCGGCAGGTGAGCGGGCGGCGGGCCCTCGCCCCGCCCCCCCCGTGGCCTCGCTGCTGCTGGCCCGTCGCGGGGGAAGTGGACGCGGCCCGCTCGGGGGGCCGGCGAGCGGCGGGCGGGCGGCCGGGTGCGCCTCTCCTCACCATCTTTATTATTCTTCTTATTATTTTATTCTCTCTCTCCTGCTCCCCCTCCCTCTTGGGGCTCGAGCCTTCCTAGGCGCGGGGCAGGGAAGCCCCCCCAGGGCAGATGGGGCGAGGGGCTGGGCTGCATCCCTGCCTCTGGCGGCGTCGGGGCCGGCCGGCCGCGGGGGTCGCTGCGGGGCCGCCGGGGCCGCGCACTTGCCGGGGCGGAGCTCCCACCCTGCGCCCCTCCCCCGCCGGCTCCCCTCCCCCTCGCCGGGCGGCCCTCCCGCCCTCCCTCCCTGCGGGCTGCTGGGCTCTGACCGCCCTCCCTCTCCCCTCCGGTGCTGTCCCCATCGCAGGCGCGTCGGGCCGCCCCCAGGCATCCTCCTCTTCCTGCGGCCGGCCGGGCAGCCTGCACTCCGACTCCCGCCGCATCCCCGGGCCGCCTCCTCGCTCATCTCCGTCCTCCTGCTGAGCTTGGGACCCCTCCCCGACCTCATCCCCGAAACATGACTCGCGATTTCAAACCTGGAGACCTCATCTTCGCCAAGATGAAAGGCTACCCTCATTGGCCAGCGCGGGTGAGTGATTTGCAGCCCAGGTGCTTGGCGGTGCAGGGCTGCTGCGAGGCCTGCTGCCTACTGTTGCTCTGAAAAAATCCCCCCCCTCTCCCCCGGTTGTCCTTTATCGTCTTCCTTCGCTTTCCCAGTTAGTCTTGTGTTGTAACCTGACCTTTCGTTGTAGTTTTTGTGGGGTCAGTCGCCCGGGTAAATATAAGATCCCGGGTGTTGCTTTCTGCCTATGTCTCACTGGTTTGTTTTTTTCCAGACTTGTATGCCTTCTGCCAAGGAGGTGGCCAGTTACGGCCCGTTTGTAGGAGTTGTACGTTTAGAAATGGCTAAAATTGCACACGGTTCCGTAATGCATACGGTGCAGAGTATCAATGGAGTCTGCACCTTGCACGCAGGCTCATTCAGGAGATGTTGTAGAGGAACGTATCTGTGATGAAATTGGATTGATAAGGTTTAAGTATGTATGTAAGTGTGTATTGGGAATGAAACCTTACAGGTGTGTCAGTTTAGTAGCATGTTCTTACACCTCTTACAAGAAGTACCAAGGAAGGTCCGGGACTTGTATTTCCACGTTTATTCATGTGACCTTGAAGAAGCGGTTTTTACCGTTTTTCCTTAGGGTGCAAGGAGTGGATCAGAGGTCCCAGGTTGTCTGGTGGAACAGAGGAGGCATGAAGTACCCAGCATATTTTGTGGCACATCAGGGATGAGGCTGTCAATATCTGAGCTCCATTCAGAAAAAAAAAAGGGCTGTGTGTTAGGTTGTTGGGTCCTAAGACAGTATTAGGAATTAAACAAAAGCTGAGATGCACAGGTAAGATGGTTCTTAGGTCTGGCCATGTGGTGTTGGAAAGACTTATGATTTTATTACTTTATTATTACTTTAAGATTTTATTTTTATTGGAAAATCAGATATACAGAGAGGAGGAGAGACAGAGAGGAAGATCTGCTGTCCTCTGGTTTACTCCCCAGGTGGCTGCAATGGCCAGTGCTGCCCTGATCTGAAGCTAGGAGCCTGGAGCCTCTTCCAGGTCTCCCACATGGGTGAAGGGTCCCCAGGTTGTGGGACAACTACTTTCCCACGCCATAAGCAGGGAGCTGAATGGGAAGTGAGACTGCCAGAATTAGAGCTGGCTCCCACATATGATCCCTGCCTGTGCAAGGTGAGGACTTTAGCTACTGAGCTACCGTGCCGAACTCCAAGACTTAATATTTTTAAAACAGTTAATTTTCTCCCAACTCTGGCCCTTTGACACTGTATTTCTCTCTCTCTCTCTCTCTCTCCATATATATATATATACACATATATATATAGTGGGGTTCTTTTGTATATTTAAAATTTATCCACTTTTACTGGAAAGGCAGATATACAGAGAGGAGGAAATAGGAAGATCTTCCGTCCAGTGGTTCCCTCCTAAGCGGCTGCAACGGCTGGAGCCTAGCCAATCCGAAGCCAGGAGCTTGGAGCCGCCTCCAGGTCTCCCACGTGGGTGCAGGGTCCCAAGGCCTTGGGCTGTCCTCAGCTGCTTTCCCAGTCCACAAGCAGGGAGCTGGAAGGGAAGTGGAGCATTTGGAACACAAACTGGAGCCCACTTGGGATCCCAGCGCTTACAGGGCAAGGGCTTAGTCACTGAACCATAGATCTGGGCTCTAGTTCTTTGAATTTTAAATCCTGGGTGTCAGTTGGGAACAGTAATGGGAGAAAATATCCATTAGGTAACAGAATCAAGCTTCATACAGTCCAAAGTTTTCCCTCCTTTTTTATTGAGCTGCCTATTCAGTGATGTCTGTCTTGACTTCAGCAATCCCTAGTCTTTGTCTTGGGCATGTTCGCATTCTAGTCAGTTGCCTTTTTGAAATCTTTTAACCCTTTGTGTGCACTTTGACTCTGGAGTATGTTGAGATTCATGAAGGTAATAGCTGTGAGTCGGATTGCCTTGCAGCCCCCTCTCCAATCCTTAATATGTAACTCTGGATATTTTAATACTCCCCTTAGAATTTAAGTAAAGCTAGGGAAGCTGGGTGGGTTTAAGGCCTCTTTGCTGACAGGTTTTTGTGGTTTTAGAGGCATCTTTATTTTCTTGAAGTGCTGTAAAGGCCCAGGATGGTCTGAGACATCTGCGTTCAGATCCCTGTGTCCCAGTGCAATTGAAGGCCAATAGGAATGTCTTCAAATGATCTACTTCCAAATCATCTCCCCCATGCCTGTCATCAATTTTAGGTGACTGGATTTTAGAAAACTAGTTTGATATAACGAGTTTGAGTTAAAAAGGGAAGTTTTGACATTATATATCCCTGAGTTACCTTCCTTCTTTTGTCAGTTTTTTTTAAGATTTATTTATTTTATTACGAAGTCAGATGTACAGAGAGGAAGATCTTCCATCTGATCATTCACTCCCCAGATGAGCTCAACGGCCAGTGCTGTGCCGATCCAAAGCCGGGAACCAGGAACCTCTTCCAGGTCTCCCACGCGGGTGCAGGGCCCCAAGGCATTGGCCCCTCCTCAACTGCTTTCTCAGGCCACAAGCAGGGAGCTGAATGGGAAGTGGAGCTGCCGGGATTAGAACCGGCGCCCATATGGGATCCCGGGGCATTCAAGATGAGGACTTTAGCTGCTAGGCCATGCCGCCAGACCCTTGCCATTCTTTTTTTAATTTATTTTATTTTTATTGGAAAGTCATGAGGAGAGACAGAAGAGAAGAGAAGATGATTTACTCCCCATGTGGCCACAATGGGCGGAGCTGTGTCGATCCAAATCCAGGAGCCCAGAGCCCATTCCCGGTCTCCCACACAGGTGCAGCGTCCAAAGGTTTTGGACTGTCCTGGACTGCTTTCCCAGGGCACAAGCAGGGAGCTGGAAGGGAAGCAGGGCAGCCTGGACACAAACTGGCGCCCATATGGGTTCCATCCTGGCATGTGCAAGGTGAGGACTTTAGCCACTAGGCTACTGCATACGGGCCCAAACTTGATTAGTTTTAAGCCTGCACATACTTGTAATCCTTTTTTCCCCAAAGATATGTTTATTTATTTGAAAGACAAAGTTACACAGAGAGGGAAAAACAGACATCTTTGATCTTCCATCTGCTGGTTCCTTCTAAAGGGTTGGGGTAGTCTGGGGACGTACCAGGCCAATGACAAACTAAGAACCTCTAGAGCAGCCGCCCACGTGGCAGGGGCCTAAGCATTTGGGCTCGTTTTCCCAGGCCAGCGGTAAGGAGCTGGACCAGAAGTGGCGCAGACTGCACAGGAAGCGGTGCCTATATGGGATACTGCTGTCATCTCAGTGCCTTTATGTGTTATTTCACAACGCCATCCTTCTTGCAATTCGTTTTTCCTAAAGTTGCTTTTAAAATCAGCTTTTAGAGTGTCTTAATATTTATGAAGCTGTGTGACTGCTAAGTATTTACATCAAGGCCAAAAGTAGAAGACACATGAACCAGGTTGGCAGAAAGCGGCCATTTGTTGTCTTTCTACCAGAGTTGTTGAGGCCTTCCCATAAAAGTGAAAAAATGGAATCCTATTGATAGATCAGAGTCAGTAGAGATGTTGAGTGGCAGTGATTTCACCCAGCCTGCTCCTGCAAACAGCCTGTTGCGTTCATGTTAGGGTGTTTTCTTCAACACCACAGTGCCTACAGTGTAGATTAGGCCCTTTTGTGGTCTGCCTCTCTGTCCCCCACCTTTACTAAACATTTAAAGAGTTGGGCCCGGTGGCGTGGTCTAGTGGCTTAAGTCCTCGCCTTGAACGCGCTGGAATCTCATGGGTGACGGTTTTAGTCCCAGCAGCTCCACTTCCCATCCAGCTCCCTGCTTGTGGCCTGGAAGAGTGGTCGAGGACGGCCCAATGCTTTGGGATCCTGCACCCGCGTGGAAGACCTGGGGGAGGTTTCTGGCTCCTGGCTTCAGATCGGCACATCACCAGCCATTGCACTCATTTGGGGAGTGAATCATTGGATGGAAGATCTTCCTCTCTTTCTCTCTCTCCTCCTCTCTGTATATCTGACTTTGTAATAAAAATAAAATAAATCTTTAAAAAAAATTAACAGAGAATGAGAGGAAGAGTGAGACATCTTCCATCATTAGTTCAATCCTCAAATGGCAACCATGCCCAGGACTGAGCCAGGCCAAAGCCAGGAACCAGGAACTTTTGGGTCTCCTATGTGGGTGCAGAGTCCCCAGGGTTTGGGTTTCTCTGCTTTCCAGGAACATTAGCTTAAGTGGTCGGGACTTAAACCAGCACCAACTTGGGGGATGCCAGCATTGCAGGCTGTGGTGGCAGCTTTATGTGCCATGCTACAATGCCAGCTCGGAGTAACAAGTATTGTATGTGTTTGACATAGCAGTACCTGATCCCTTCTTCCCTAATTAAAAGGATCGAAAGCAGACAAAAAAGGGACAGGTAACCTCAAGTGATTCAGCCATGTGGGTGAAGAATCTTTGCATAACATATTTCATCTTTTACAAGATACTGCTTTTACAGCAGATTACTCGTTATCTAGCCTTCTTACAGAAATATCCTTTAACATTGTCAAACAGATTGACTGTTCAGCTGAAATCCTTAGATTTGCGCATGTTGAACAATTCAGACATTTGGGATTGTCAGAAGGCTGTGATGGTGAAGGTGTCGTGCTTTGCCACGGCTAGTGGGTAACAGTGCTTCGCAGAGGTGAGTGGTGGATATACTTGGTGGATTAAGGAAGTGGCTGTATTGGCGTCATGTCAGTCTCGGCTTTACTACCAAATAAATGTTGAAAAAAACTTGGGGTTCAAAACGGGATGTAGGGTTATTAGTCCCTGGAACTGATTTTTTTTCCATACCCTTTTTCGATATCTTGTTCTCTGCTTATGTAGTTGTGTGAGATACGTATGGTTTAAAAGATTTTGATTATTCTTACCTCTCTTTTAGGTAGATGAAGTTCCTGATGGAGCTGTAAAGCCACCCACAAACAAGTTACCCATTTTCTTTTTTGGAACTCATGAGACGTAAGTCCTGTTATATTTAGTGGCAACACTGTTAACCAGATCATTGGGCATGAAGTTAGAAGAAGATTAATTCAAGGGACAAATAGTCAAGTAATAGAAAACCTTAAAATCTTCCGTGGACTCTGAAAAATGTGTTCTAAAGTCTTCCTTTAGGTAGAGATGAAAAACATGAGAAGTTTGTGAAAGAAGATGTTTTCTTAAAAAATGCAGCTGAGAATCTTAGCAGTCAGAATGACTGGTAGATGAAAGTTCAAAGGAAAGATGTAACACTGCTTCAGTACTCCTGGTTAGGAAACAAGTGCTTTTTTTTCTAATATTTATTTATTTGAAAGGCGGAGTTACGGATAAATCATCCTTCCATTAGTTCACTCCTCACATACTCACAGTGGCTGGAGCTAGGCTGGTGTAAAGTCAGGAGCCAGGAGCTTCTTCTGGGTTTCCCACATAGGTGCTGGGGCCTAAGGCTTTGGGCCATCCTCTGCTGCTTTCCCAGGTGCCTTAGTAGGGAGCTGGATCAGAAGTGGAGAAGCCAGAACTTGAACCTGTGTCCATTGGGCATGCTGGTGCCAGGGCAATAGCTGTACCTACTGTGCCACAGCACTGGTCCTAAAATGTGGGACCATGTTTTTTGTAAGAACCATGTAGCACCGCATTTGTGCTACAAGCTACGTATGAACTATGTGTGCAGGAAAGATGAGACGAAACCTGGAGAAGGCTCTGTATTCCTTATGTGATTGATCCCCAGAGCCAGTCTGGCTACTCAGCTGCCCCTGGTGAAGATGAGGGCGGAGAACTGATTTGGTGACGCAAGTTAAGTTTTCAAAAATTGCATCTGAGAGTTGAATAGTTTTGGTACATAGGATTATTCCAGAGGCCATCTCACTAATTCTGAACATAATATTTGTGCATACTTGCAATTTAATAGCTTTACAAGTACTTTATAACCTAGCTAATTTGGACTTTGCAATAATTTTCAGAGCAGGCTTGTTTAACTGGGACATGTGTTCTAAAGTCTTCCTTTAAGGTAGAGATAAAAAAACAGAAGTTTGTGGAAGAAGGTGTTTTCTTAAAAAATGCAGCTGAGAATCTTAGCAATCAGAATGACTGGTAGATGAAAGTACAAAGGAACTGTTGACGTTAGAATTTTGCATTTCTAGGAATAGTTAAAGTACCACGTTTGGTTTAATGTTTCTTAGCTACTGGATAAACTTTTACTAACAGCAGCTTTATTGAAATGTAGTTTATATGTCACGATAGTTACCTGTTTAAAATGTGTACGTTAATAGATTTTAGTGTATTTATTCCCATAACTGCCTGGTCGTCTCTCTTGGTTTCTACCTCTACAATCCTAAGCAGCTGCTTATCTGTATAGATTTGCTCATTTCGGGCATTCCGTACTAATGGTATCATGTATGTCACATGATTCTTTCAGATGCTCTTTTAGATCTAAGATTGTAAGGGTTTGCCGTTTGAGTTGGGCTCAGGTATGTTTTCTATATAAAAATACACCTTAAGAGATGATGGGGGTATGTGTTGTAGCACCAGTTGGTTATGTTGCTGCTGGGACTCTGGCCTTCCTCCGTGTAGAAGGGTCAGTTCCTTGACTTCCTATCTGGCTTCCTGCCAGTGTGCCCTGGTGGGTGGCAAATGGGGACTCAAATACTTGGATCCCTGTCACTCGCAAGGGAGACCTCGGCAGAGTTCTTTGCTCTTAGGTTCAGCTAAGAGCTGTTCAAACTATTGTAGGGATTTGAGGAATGAACAGCCAGATGGAACATCCCTTTGTGTCATTTTGCTGTTAAAAAAAAAATTAAAAAGGTGAATTTATCGTTCTGTGGGATAATTATTCGTTTACCATTTAAAGAAACATGGCTAAATTTAACAGGAAATGGCATCTCAATTTAAAAATGGGTACTGCGTGTTGGGAATAGGGATTTTGAAGTTGTTACGTCTCGAAACAGCAGCATTGCATGTGAACTTGAGTTAAAAATGCAAGGTAAGATGCAAAGGTTTGGATAGATAAAAATCCAGTCCTATGGCATCAGGCTTGGGCATGTGGAGCCCAGTGATTTGTTGGCCCTCCCCAGTGCCATGTTTGGAAATGGGTAGAAGACATCCTTTGACCCTTTTAACTTTGTGCAAGTTTCAAATTCTTCAATTCTGTTTTTTCTGGGGTGGAGCAGTTTGTATACACTTCACAAAGTAGTCAATTCTTACCTTGCTCTTAGATTAAGAAGAATGACAATGCTATTCCAAGTGTCTAAAAACGAGGGTTTTTAATTGTAAATCTGTGTGTTTTAAAGCACAACAACTGCACAAAATAAACATTGTTTTGTAAGTTTTAAGGTGGTTCATAAGGACAATGAATATTCCGATTGAATAAATTAGGATATATTCAAGGAAAGTTAAAGTTGAGTTAATGATACTACCTTTTTCTTTCAAAATGGACTTGCAGCGTTTTGTGCCTTATCACTTAGGCATGCTGTTGACCTTTGGAAAGGCAGTCCTGCTGTTTATACATTGGTGTGGGTGACTTGACTTTTTTCAATTTAAGATTAATTTTTAGACGCTAAATCTTTGCTCTTTCTCCTCAAATTTGGGAGGACAGTTATTTAAACTTTTTATCTTAACAGCCAGTAATTAGAGATATGGGATAAAGAATAAAGCAGAAATAGCAAAGTGGAAATCTACATTAATTCATTAATTCATAACTAATTTAGAGTCCATTTTTGGAAGATATGTTCTTTCCTGGACCCTGTAGCATTTGATGATACTGATAGTGAATCAGTCCAGCAATCAAGTTTTGAGATTTAGACAGTGTAAGCTTGGGTATACCATGATCCTCTTCTAGGTATCTTAGTGGTACCTATTTAAAACCGATGTTGCATAATTGATACTGGCATGGACTCAGCCAGCACCTGTTACATGCCTGGCTTCCTGCTTCCTCCATGGTGGCTGGTCAGCCAGTCTTGATCTTGTCCTGAGTGGTGCATACTGAGAGGATCACTCTTTTTCCCTTCCGTTTTCTTTCTTTTTTTTTTTTTTCTTTCTTTTTTTGAAGATTTATTTATTTGCATTGGAAAGGCAGATTTACAGAGAGGAGAGACAGAAAGATCATTTATCCTCTGGTTCACTTTTGAAAGTGGCCACAATGGCCAGAGCTGAGCTGATCCAAAGCCAGGAGCTTCTGTTAGGTCTACCATGTGGGTACAGGGTCCTAAGGCTTTGGCCCATCCTTGATTGCTTTCCCAGGCCACGGGTAGGGAGCAGGATGGGAAGTGGAGCACCCGGATATGGACCAGTGCCCACATTGGATCCTGGTACATGCAAGGCGAGGATTTATCCATGAAGCCATCGTGCCGGCCCCCTCTCTTCTGTTTCTTGTAGCTCTGTGCCGTACCTAGTCCTGTAAGTTAGACTCTTATCTGGATCTAATTTTCCATTCATATATGGTTAAGTGAGCTTTATGTCCCAGTCACAACATGTCATTTCCCTGTCCAGAAATCTTCAGTGGCTCCATATTAACATGACCAACAGCATAAAGCCAGAGTTAGGAATGTTTTATGTATCTGATCTGGCTAGGGCACTCTCATCACGTTCCTGTTACTGGTTTCTCTTGTGCCGCGTCTTCCTTCAGGTTGTTGTTTGTTTTCCCTGTAATGGGAAGGTTATGCCTTCAGTTAGGTCTTAGGTCAGACCCTCTATTTATTTTCTCTTGCACAATGACCATTTTTTTTTTCTTCATGAAGAGCCAGATCATGAGAGTCCTTCTGTCTTGTCATCATCCTCCTTAGTGCTCTTTTGACTGTAGGCCTGGCTCATCCCATTTTCAGGGCTGCATTCCAGGAAGGGTTCCTTTTCATGTATTGTTTCTGTGTCCTTAGCATTTGCTGTGAAGATATGCAGAAAGGTTGAGCCATAGTTTTATCTGTCATTGTAGTATAATTTTGTAACAAGAAATAATGCAGTGATCAACTTTTTTTGTGTAGCTGTTTGGTGAGTTGATAGCTGGGTGGTCAGTAACTTACCATGAAGGAACGTGTGTTTTAGTGTGATAAGAGCTATTTGTGAACGCGAGTGTCGCACATGGAAACTTGCACTTCTTTTGTATATGAATAGAATATGAATAGATGGACTGCAGACAGTGACTATAGTTGGGTAAAATTGATTAGTTTTTTTATTTGACAGGACATACTCTATGAAAAAAAGTTAATAGCATTATTGAGACATTCCATTTCACATACAGTACACCCATTTAAAGTTTATGATTCAATAGAATTTAATATATTCTGAAGTAGTACGGCCATTAGTATGGTCAGTTTTAGAGCAGTTTTATCAGCTCAGAAAGCAAGCCAGTGTCCTTTAGTAGCACATCTTCACTTCTTCCTAGACCTCCAGCCTGCCGTGCGCTAGGGTTTGGCCTTATCCTTGTCCCTGTCTCTTGTGTGGACATACCTTATAAATGGACATTTGAAATTTTTTTTGACTGGATTTTCTTACTTAAATTTCTTTTTTTTTTTTTTAAGATTTATTTATTTTTATTACAAAGTCAGATATACAGAGAGGAGAGACAGAGAGGAAGATCTTCCATCCGATGTTTCACTCCCCAAGTGATCGCAATGGTCAGTGCTGCGTCGATCCAAAGCGAGGAACCTGGAACCTCTTCCGGGTCTCCTCCGTGGGTGCAGGGTCCCAAGGCTTTGGGCTGTCCTTGATTGCTTTCCCAGGCCACAAGCAGGGAGCTGGATGGGAAGTGGAGCTGCTGGGATCAGAACCGGCGCCCATGTGGGATCCTGGCGTGTTGAAGGTGAGGACTTTAGCTGCTAGGCCACGGTCCCGGGCCCTTAAATTTCTTTTTTTAAGATTTATTTATTTCAGGCCCGGCATGATAGTGTAGCAGTTAAAGTCCTTGCCTTGCAAGTGCCGGGATCTCATATGGGTGCCGTTTCTAATCCTGGCAGTCCTGTTTCCCTTCCAGCTCCCTGCTTGTGGCTTGGGAAAGTAGTCAAGGATGGCAAAAAGCCTTGGGACCCTGCACCGGCATGGGAGACCCAGAAGAAACACCTGGCTTTGGATTGGCTCAGCTCCGGCCGTTCCGGCCGCTTGGGAAGTGAACCATCGGAGGGAAGATTTTGCTCTCTGTCTCTCCTCCTCTCTGTATATCTGCCTTTCCAATAAAAATAAATAAATCTTTTAAAAAATTTATGTATTTCTTGGGCCTGGCGTGATAGCATAGCAGCTTAAGTCCTTGCCTTGAACGCGCCAGGATCCCATATGGGTGATGGTTCTAATCCCTAATCCCAGCGTCCCAGCTTCCCATCCAGCTCCCTGCTTGTGGCCTGGGAAAGCAGTCGAGCTTGGCCCAAAGCTTTGGGACCCTTCATCCACGCGGGAGATCCGGAGGAAGCTCCTGGCTTTGGATTGGCTCAGCTCCAGCTGTTGCGTCGGCTTTGGGAATGAACCATTGGATGGAAGACCTTCCTCTCTGTCTCTCCTCTCTGTATATCTGCCTTTTCAATTAAAAACAAACCTTAAAAAAATTTATTTATTTCTTTGAAAGAGCTCAACAGAGAGGTATCAGCTGATTTATTTCTCAGATAACTGTGTGGGCTAGGACTGTGTCAGGCCGGTCAGGAGCCAGGAGCTTTTTCCAGTTATCCCATATGGGTGCAGAGGCCAAAGGACTTGGACCACGTTCTGCTGCTTTCCCAGGCACATTAGCAGGAACTGGGTGGATCGTCTGGGACAGGAACCAGTGTCACAGGTTGTGGCTTTTACTGTTCTGCGCTAGCATTGGCCCCTCAACCTTTTTTTTTTTTTAAATTGGAAAGTCATATATACAGAGAGGAAGATCTTCCATCCGCTGATTACTTCCTAAGTGTCTGTAATGGCCAGAGCTGAGCCGATTTGAAGCCAAGAGCTAGAAACTTGTCTTGGTTCTCCCACGCATGTGCAGGGTCCCAAGGCTTTGGGCCATCCGTGACTGCTTTCCCAAGGCCATACGCAGGGATCTGGATGGGAAGCAGGGCCTCTAGGATTAGAACTGGCGTCCATATGGGATCCCAGTGCTTGCAAGGTGAGGACTTCAGCCACTAGGCTACCGCGCTGGGCCCAACCCTTCAACTTTTGCTCTTCCAGAATTCAGCCTAGTTGCAGTGTGTAATTGACAAATACCCCGCTGCATTGATCTGCCATATTTTATATGTTCACAACTTGGTAGACGCTTGGGGTTGTCCCCGCCTTCGCAGTCAGCGGGAGTGCTGCTGGGAACTGTTGTGTGGACACAATATTCTCATTTCTCTAGAAGTGGAATTGCTGGGTCGGATGTCAGCTTTTGTATTTGCTCTTTTGGGAAGCTGCCAGGCCATTTCCAAATCAGCTGCCTCACTTTACATTCCCAGGGCAGTGTGTACGGCTTCTGAGTTCACCACATGCTTCCGCACACCTGTTCCTCCCTTCTCATTGCTGCTGTCCTTTGGGTGTGAAACTCGGTGTTGCAGTGTTGATGCACATTGCGCTGTTAGCTAATGATGCTGAGCATCTTTGCATATGTGAATTATTCAAACATCTTCTATATTTAAAACAAGCTTTGCATCTGTAAAGGTCTTCTCAGTTGGAAGGACATTTAATTTTTGGTATTGATTAATGAATTTATTAGTGATACAGGAACACGATGGATTGTATAATAATGGAAAGTAGGACTCGGAGAAAGAAGTGAATTTTAAAAACCTATTCAGTAAAATTAAACGCAAACCAAATATAACGAAAAGCTATGTGTAAAATGAGGTGGTTGAGGAAGACCAGGGAGGAGTTGATTCTATCTTGTGAATAGATAGGATTCTATAAAGACGTTCAGATTGTACTGATAAGGTGACATAGCTGTGTTTTATACAAGAGTCAAAACAAGATAAAGTTATGGTCTAATGACGTGGGAATCTCACTTGCTTTAATTGGTAAAAGTGGAGTCTAAAAGAGTGACTGCAAAGGCAGGCAGCTTTGTGTAATTTCAGTGTGCGTGAGTTTCAGTTACCCTGGTATGGTCAAGTAACACCATTCTTCAGCTGTATTAACTATAATCACATATACTGCTGCCTGCTTTTCAGTCCATAAATTAAGATGTAAGTTACGGGGCCAGTGCCATGGTACGGTAGACTGAGCTTCTGCCTGCAGCTCCAGCATCCCCTGTGGGCACTTGTTTGAGTCCTGTCCAGCTCCCTGCTAATAACCTGGAAAAGCAGTGGAGGTTCAAATCCTTAGGCCCCTGCACTCACGGAATACCTGGAAGAAACTCCTGGCTCCTGGCTTTGAATCCACTGTTAGAAGCCATTTGGGGAATTAACCAGCGGATGAAACCTCTTTCTCCCCTCTTCTCTGTAACTCTGCTTTCCAGCCTCACCCCGCTGCCCTCTCTCCTCCAAAAATGATGCTTATCGTCATTTCTAAAGTTGGTGATTGGTGACCCAACATTTTTTTTCTCAAAGCAGACAGACAACCTTTCTCTAGTGATACACTCATGTTTCATCTTACCAAATGAAACAAGAGGGAGTTAGCGGACAAAAGAGTAAGTGCAGCAAAGCAAAAAAACCAGAAAACAAAACAAATCAAAAAAACACAGAAGAACAGTAGTAGTAATATGAGAGAACCTGAATTGCGTATTAATGGGGTTTACGGAAGCAGGTGGCCTGTGAGTGAGGTGTGCTCAGTTGGAGAGACGTTGAATGTCTCCTTGAAGCAGTGGAGGGCACGCAGTCCTCACTGAACAAGCAGGGCCAAACATTGCGGAAAGGGTGATGTTCCTAGTGCAGCAGCATACAAAGTACCAAGAAGGGCGAGAGTTGGCCTCAGTGCCTGCGTGCTGCCTCTGCTGCTGGTCCCCAACTTCCCGATAAGGCACACAGCAGGTGAGGAGTCAAACAGCTGGGCTGGTGCATCCTGGACTCAGTCTGGTCCAGACTGGGTTGTTGCAGTCTTCGGGGAGCAACAGGAGCTTGCTCTCTCTCTACATATCAAGTAAATGATTTAAAATATGAAAAGAATATACAGAAAATTAAATGTTGTAAGCTGATGCAAACTTGGGAATATCGCAATTCTCCAAGGTATAGAACGTACCCTTGATCCAAATGAGAAGTTATAGAAGGCAAGCCCTATTGAAACGACTCTCAAGAAATTTATCTCAATGTTCCTGATGTTTTAAATTGTGCTTTACTGTTTTATTGTTTCACTTTTGCAGTTGATAATTATCAGTAGTAGTGTTTAGTGTTTTGATGATTTTTAAAGGTCATGAAATAATTGTAGCTTCTCTATTGATTATCTCCCTTTGTGCTTTGCACAGTGATTTTTGTACTCCATGCAAATAGTGCCCGTTTAGAGATGAAGAGAAGTGTTTAGAAATAATTCCTTCAGGCCTTGATACACTAAATGTTATGATAGATGATTCTTCTTTCAGTGGTTTTTACATATGGAATCATATCTAAATACTTGACATTTGAGGTATTTCTCTATAATTTGGTGTTTTTAAGGTCTCTTCCTGTTTTCTGGAGTTGCTGCTGTCAGTGCTGAGCCCTTTGGGGCATTTCAGCTGTCAGGGAGCGTGGGTGGGGCTCCCTTGAGGGCTCAGGACTCAGCCTTTACACTCAAATGCTCTTTTGTTTGGCTTGCTGTTGTCTGTTTTTTCTTTTTTTAGTTTAAATTTAAATTTTTAAATTTATTTAATCTGTTTTTTTAACTGGTTAAAAATTTATTTTTATTGGAAAATCAGATACAGATACAGAGAGGAGGAGAGACAGAGAGGAAGATCTTCTGTCCGCTGGTTCACTCCCCAAATGTCCTCAACAGCCAGAGCTGAGCCAGTTGGGAGCCAGGAGCCTCCTCTGGCTCTCCCACATGAGTGCAGGGTCCCAAGGCTTTGGGCTGTCCTCAGCTGCTTTCCCAGGCCACAAGCAGGGAGCTGGATGGGAAGCTGGGATGCTGGGATATGAACCGTCACCCATATGGGATCCTGGCGTATGCTAGGCTACCATGCCAGGCCCCTTTTTTAATTTAAAGATTTATTATTTTTTATTGGAAAGTCTGATATACAAATTGGAAGAGAGACAGCGAGGAAGATCTTCTGTTCTTTGATTCACTTCCCAAGTGGTTGCAATGGACAAAGCTGCCCCAATACAAAGCCAGGAGCTAGGAGCCTCTTCAGGTCTCCCACACAAGTACAGATTCCAAGGCTTTGGACTGTCCTCAATTGCTTTCCCAGGCCACAAGCAGGGAGCTGGATGGAACGTGGGGCTTTGGGGTTAGAACTGGTGCCCATATAGGATCCCGGCGCGTTCAAGGCGACGACTTGAGCTGCTAGGCTACTGCACCTGGCCCACTGTTTCAGCAGTGGAGATTTGTATTACATTGGTTCCAACTAGAAATACGTACTTACATATATATATATATATATATAAGTATACACATGCATCCATATACTAATATTTCTTTTATTTGAAAGGCAAAGTGACAGACAGGGAGATGCACGCATAGTTCTGTTCCATTCATCCGTTAATTCATCCCCAAACACAGCAGCTGCAGGCTAGGCCAGGCCAAAGCAGGAGCCAGAGACTCGGTCCAGGTTTCCCGGGTGGGTCGCAGGAACATGAGCACCTGGGCCTTCATCTGTCTGCTGCTTCCCAGTCATGTCAGTAGGGTGCTGGGTCGGAACTGTGGAGTGGTTGGAACTTGAGTGAAGAATTTTGATGCAGGAATTCAGCATCCCAACAGTGTTTTTGCCAGCTGTGCCAAAACACTGACCCCTAGAATTATGTTTTTAATGGAGATTTAACTGCAGATACATACTTGAGATTTAAGATTGATTACATAGGAGAAATGTACTTATTTTAATTATAAATATGTTTTTCTTATTTGAGAGTTGAGATGCCTAATAAAAACCTGAATTTCTTTATGAAATGAAGTGACAATTTCAGTTTGATCCCAAGGTAAATTTCTTCATGAATGAAGTTATTAGTATTTTTTATTTTGAGCATATTGTGTATGTTGTTTTGAAATTGTGGTGCAGTTAAAACATGTGGACATGTTGATTGTCCCTGACTTCTAGAACGAATAATACAGCTCTTGTACCCTCAGTCTATTCAGTAGAGCTCAAAATGCAGTGTTATACAATTTTTATTCATTGAGAGGCTCATGCATGCACACGTTAAGAGTTTCCACCCACTGTTTAATTTCCAAAGCCTGCAGTAGCAGAGCAGGCAGGTGGAAGCTAAGGGGGCTAGGCATTCAGTCCAGGTCCTCCGAATGGCAGACTCAAGCACTTGAGCCATCACCTGCTTCCAACCAGGGTGCTCTTTTTTTTTTTGTTTGTTAAGATTTATTTATTGTGATTGAAAAGGCAGATTCTTCTACTGAGAGGAGACAGAGACATAGATCCTCCACCCCTTGGCTCATTCCCCAAGTGACTGCAATGGCCAGAGCTGAGCCGATCTGAAGATGGGAGCTTCTTACAGGTCTCCCACGTGGGTGCAAGGTTCCAAGACCTTGGGCCATCCTCTACTGCCCTCCTGGGCCACAAGCAGGGAGCTGAATGGGAAGTGGAGCATCCAGGATACAAACTAGCGCCCATATGGGATCCTCGCACATGGAAGGCAAGAATTTAGCTAAGGTGCTGGGCCCTCTTCCCGGGGTGCTTTAGCAGGAAGCTACAATAGGGAGAGAAGTAACTTAAATGTAGAACTCAGACATGATGTCTGGACGTCTTAACTGCTAGGCCAGGCATCTATCCCTGAGTTTCCATCGACTGGAAATTTTATTTTATATCCTTTTATAATATTCTAGCTAGAGTGAACTAGTCAGTAGGCGCCTGATTTCTTAAGAGAATTTTAACATGTAAGGATTTATATATATATGCTCTATGTGTGTGTGTGTGTGTAATATATATCTAATTGTACTACCTTTAAGTTTAGTACCGTGTAGAGGAAATGAGCACCCAGTTTTCCTGTTACTTCATAGTATACATTGAAACTATCAGCTAAAAACTCAAACAGTCCACCTTTATAAAAAAGAAGTAACCTAAGGAAATACAAGTGTATGTGGGTGACTTAGTTGATAGTAATTATTGTACATTGGGTTTTTGCAAATAAAATTTAGCATTCCAGAAGTGTTCTTGTAGCATCTCTGAACATTCAGGGGTATGCATGGAGTAAGAAAACAATCCGAGATGTCTGATGCACACGTTTCTCATTCAGATGGGAAAGCTTTTATTTCTTGTTCAAGTTCTTATGTTATAAACAAGTGTCCATTTTGCAGTCTACTTAATGCCTTAGTTTTAGGTTTTTGCATTTTAACATTTATCTCGCCACTTACCCTAGCTGCCAGATGTAGTGCTATAATGCTATAGAGTACAAAATAGCAATGATACGCCTTCACAGAAGAGTGTGTGCTCCATAACTGGCTGATTTCTGAGTGTAGTGTTAATCAGTTAGCAGTCCACACGTAATATACAAAAGATGATTGCAAACAGAAATACAATAAAATAAGGTTATATATTGATTAAAGAACCTAATAACGTATTTTTTCTTCAGGAACGGTGGTTTAATATTCAGTAATTTAGTGTTTATGATGACTTAAAAAATAACTGCTATGAATAATAATTGTGTGTTTATATATAAATGAGTTGGGTATGTATACGTTTGTCTGATTAATTTATTGAATAAAATAGATTCTAGCACATCCATCTTTGTTTTTAAGAGTCCAGATGTCTTTTATTTTCTTTCACTTGCTGTTCCATGAATTCATAGGGGATGGGCTCCGGCAGCTCGGGTTCCTTCCTGTTCTGATGAAGTGGGCTTCTCTGGGTGGAGTGGGCTGGTGCTTTAGCAGAACCCAGCTGTGCCATTCTCTTTGGCTCCTTTCTTTTACTGATTGTTTTCCTTCACTCATTTCAGGAAACTATCTGGACTCTTAGTGTTTAATAAGCTCAGTACACACATTCTCTTGGCAAGAATCTTGCCCTTGTTTGTTTACAACAGGGCCAACAGATGCTGGGTAACTTTGTGGACTCTTCCAGTTTTGCCATGGTAACATTTTAACAACAGATCTAAATAATACACCTTATTAGCAGTTTCATAAATGGTATAATAACTGATTTGTGTGAAATAAAAGTACATTTGGGTGCAGTTAAAAGGGTTGGTTACCCGGCACAAAGGCTCAATTGGCTAAACCTCTCCTTGCAAGTGCTGGGATCCCCCATGAAGGCACCAGTTCGTGTCCCAGCTGCTTCACTTCCCACCAGCCACTGCGGCCATTTGGGGAGTGAATCAGTGGATTGATGATCTTTCTCTCTGTCTCTACTTCTTTCTGTTAACCTGCATTTCCAATAAAAACAATTTTTTTTTAGGTATTGGTTAGGACATTGATGCGGTGGTCTGTTGGCTAAAGTTTTTGCCTTGAACATGCCGGGATTCCCTATGGATCCTGGCGGCCCCGCTTCCCATCCAGCTTCCTTCTTGGGGCCTGGGAAAGCAGTTGAAGACAGCCCAAGGCCTTAGGACCCTACACCCACATGGGAGACTCAGAAGAGGCTCCAGGTTCCTGGCTTTGGATCCATTCAGCTCCAGCTGTTGCGGCCACTTGGGGAGTGAACCATCGGAGGGAAGATCTTCCTCTCTGTCTCTCCTTCTCTCAGTGTATCTGTCTTCCTTTCCAATAAAAATAATTTTTTTTAAAGTGTTGATTAGTACTTTTTGTCAAAGCTTTTTATGTTCATGATTTTTGTTGTTTTCTTATTTATGGTTTTGGGCCTGGTGTGATGGCTCAATGGCTAAATCTTAGTGTTGCATACACCAGAATCCCATTTGGGTGCCAGTTTGTGTCACAGCTGCTCCACTTTCCATCCCCCTCCCTGCTTGTTGCCTGGGAACAGTAAGATGGCTTAAAGCCTTGGGACCTGCACCTGCACAGGAAACCCAGGGAAGCTCCAGCTGTTGCAGCCACTTGGGGAGTGGACCAGCAGATGAAAGTTCTTTCTGTTTCTTCTTCGCTCTGTAAAATCTGACTTTCCAATAAAAATAAAATAAATCTTTTAAAAAATAAATTTATGATTTTAACCTTTTAAAATGTGTAGCTTATTGGCTTAATTACATTGACTTTTTTTTTTAAGTAGGATTATGCATCTATGAGCTTATTACTGGATTTAGGAAGCCATTACCATTTATATAGGATTTGCAGTATAATTTAGATTAAGAATTTAATAAGTAGATCATGTCGTAGTGCTGTGCAGTTGTTTATTATTTATTTGCAATTGCTATGCATTTAAATCCATCTCTCTTTCCAGTGCTTTTTTAGGACCAAAGGATATTTTTCCATACTCGGAGAATAAGGAAAAGTATGGCAAACCAAACAAACGAAAAGGTTTTAATGAAGGTTTATGGGAGATAGATAACAATCCTAAAGTGAAATTTTCAAGTCAACAGGTGAGTCATTTACATAAAATTTAGTTTAGTATTGTATTTTTTATCTTACAAAATACTCACTACCCTAACTTTAGAGGTTTGTGAGTAGGAAGGAATTATTGTGTCCTGTGACAAACTCAGGTAAAATTATTGTGTTTTTACTTGTGAGGTTGAACCTTGACCTTTTATATGTATGTAGATGATTGATAAATTTATTACTTACATGGCTAAGCAGTTTAAAGCAAAACCAGGAACAGTTATTGTACTTTGAGCATTTATTACTTAGCACATCATGGAGGGACACAGTGAGCTCCCTTGTGCTGGGTCCTTCCCCGAAGGCCCGCAGGCGCCTGGGCTGCACTGGAGCCAGGAGCTCACTCTAGGTCTCCCAAAGCGTGCAGGGACCACCTTTCTGAGCAACACTGTTGGCGTCCCATAGTGTGTGCTGGCAGGAACCTGGGATCAGAACAGCTCCAGGACCCACGCCCTGTGTTAGGGAATGTGGGAGAATGAACCCAGATCAGACTCCTGTTCGTATGTTGCTGGATTTAAACTGTGTGCGAGTGCTCGCCACCTTAACTCATACTCAGGGTTTGTAATTTCTAAGGCATGTGCTTCAGTTTTCTTATTTTAATTTTTCAGTGCATAGTCTGAACCTCACATAGGTTAAGTTCAGTGTACAGAAGTACTTATCAAAATTGTGCAAATTATACATACCACATCAACAGTGGCAGAGTTAGACTTGCTCTATATTTGTGTCTGGAGGTTTTGTTCATGTGTATGTGACACTTAAGTTCTTCATGGAGTGATTCGTTTGTACAAAAAAACCAGTTTGCATCATTTTTTTCTACACTGCAAAAGTTACTGTTTGTCTTTCTGTCTTCTGGTGTTTACTGACAGTTTTATTCTATGATGTCAGTTGGCACACTTGAGTTCTGTCCCAGAACTGTTCTGACTTAAACTACCGAGGTCTTATAATAGGACCAGAGAGCTGTGAGAAGAGATCTTGATGAAGATAGCCTGATGGTTTTTCTTTCATCATCATTATAAATACTTTTATTAAGACTTGAGTGTTCAGAAGCTAGAGAGAACGAGCTACCCAAAGAAAGAAGTACTGGCCAATAGGAAATTCTGTATTAGAAATTTATGTATTTGAAAGTTAGATTTTTGCAGAGAGAGGGTCTTTTATTTTTATTATACAGAGAGAGGGTCTTCCAAATGCTGATTCACTCCCCACATGGCTGCACTGGCCAGAGCTGCACTAATTTGAAGCTGGGAACCAGGAGCTTCTTCTGGGTCTCCCATTTGCGTCCCCCATGTGGGTACATCCTCTGCCGCTTTGCTAGGCCGTAAACAGGGAACTGGATTGGAAGTGGAGCAGCTGGGACATGAGCCTGTGCCCATATAGGATGCTAGTGCTGCAGGTGGAGGGTTAGCCAGTTGAGCTAATGTACTGGCCACACAACTTACAGCTTTTTTTTTTTTTTTTTTTTTTTTTTTTTTTTTTAAGATTGTTATTTGAAAGACAGAGTCACAGAAGGGACTCCTGTAACTTTTGTAAGTTCTTCCTAAGGGCTGTGTTTTTCTCACCTATGGAAGCTGTTGAGATGGCTCTTTCACCTGGAATATCAAATCTTGGATACTCCAAGGGTGCAGTTGTCCTTGTCAGTAAATGCCATTGTCCTTGTCAGTAAATGCCACAGATGGTCATTTTACTTCCAGGCATGAAAAATGCTATTTTAAGTATACATGAAGAATAGATACTAACTATGTGCTAAGTGGATGCTATGTCCCATGGTGGCTTTGACAATGTAAAGGGAGGCCATCAGTAGAAATGGAACGTGTTCTTCAGCTGAGCTCAGCTCTGCTCTTGTGGCCATTTTGGAAGTGAACCAGTGGATGGAAGATCTTTCTGTCTCCTCTCTGTAAATCTGATCTGCCTTTCCAATAAATATATGTAAATCTTAGAAAAACATTAAGAATGGCATATTTGAAAAGAAAGAAATAAAGAGTAGAGCTCCTAAATTTAAGCATCTACCTATAACCTAAGGTGATTTTTAAAATTTAGCATTGATCGGGCCCAGTTTGATGGCTCAATGGCTAAATCCTCACCTTGCAAGCGCCGGGATCCCATGGGTACTAGGTTGTGTCCGGGCTGCCCTACTTCCCATCCAGCTCCCAGATTTTGGCCTGGGAAAGCAGTGGAGGATGGCCGAAAAGAAGCTCCTGGCTTCTAGCTTCAGATTAGGTCAGCTCCAGTTGTTGCGGCCACTTGGGCAGTGACTCAGGGAATAGATCTTTTCTCTCCTTCTCTGTAAATCTGCCTTTCCAATAAAAGTAAATCTTTTTTAAAAATTAGCGAAGATTGCTCGACTCAGTAGCTATTATGAGAATCATTATGTTTGGATTTTAAATGAACTGGATTTTAAGCAGAAAGTCCAAGTCTTATACTTTGTACAGGAATACAATCCTTTATGACTTAAATAGCAGCACTTAAAATTATTTTTTAAATTATGCATATTCACATTGTCCTGTGGAATAGAAATTGGGGTTCTTTTGTAACTTGTGAACAGACTTTTGATTTCTTTTGTGATTAGAAAATTTTAGATTTGAAGTATAAGTTTGTCAAAATTGATAGGGTTGTTGTCTTACAGGCATCGGCTAAACAGTCAAATGCCTCATCTGATGTTGAAGCTGAAGAAAAAGAAACCAGTGTTTCAAAGGAAGATACTGATCATGAGGAAAAAGCCAGTAATGAGGTATGTATTCTTTCTCCTTCCCTCTAAACCCATTTGCCACAAGGAAGAACTTGTGAAATGAGTTGACTGTGATCATGCTTTTTAGTTACTTGAGAAGTGTAGAGAGAGCAGGTACAGTTTGCTGATGGATCCCCCGAACTCCTGCAATGACCAGGGCCAGGCCTGAGTTGGAACCTGCAGCTGGGATTACAGGTTGTCTGTGGGTGGCAGAAACCACATTATTTGACCATCACTGCCATCTTTTGTGCTTTTTTGGGGTAGAAACAGGACAGAGGAGCCAGAGCCTGGGAAATAGGTGAGTTACTCAGAAACAGGATGTGCATGTACCAACCATGAGGCTAAATGCCTGCTGCTGCTGCTTTAAAGGACATCGAAAAATGAATGAGGAGGTACTTAAAGTTCACATCAAGGAATGGGTGTTGTATCTGAAATTATGAAGTTTAAAACATGAGCCTTCGGGCCAGCATCATGGGATAAGTCCCTGCCTGCAGTACCAGCATTCCAGTTGTGTGCAGGTTCAAGTCCCAGCTGTTTCTCTTAAAGTCACTCCCTGCTAATATGCTAATGCCTCTGGGAAAACAGCAGGAGGTGGCCCAAGCGCTTGGACCCCTGACCCCACATGGAAGATAATGTGGAGTTCTGTGTTGCTGCCATTTAGGTGTGAACCACAGAATGAAGATATCTCTCTCTTCACCTTACTCCCTGTTTACTTGCCTCTCAAATAAATCAGTAACTTAACTAAAACATGAGGTCCTACTATGGGGTGGGTTACTGTTAGGAATATTATTAAGTTTTATGTTTATTTGAGAAACTCCACCTGCTGACTCACTCTCAAATGCCCGCAGTTGCTGGGGCTCGGCTGTGCAGCTGCTGGGAGCCTGAATTCAGCCTCTGCCTCTCAGGTGCTGAGCCGTTATCTGCTGCCCACATTAGCAGGCAGCCTGAAACAAGCAGAGCTGGGCCTGGAACCCAGACACCCTAGTATTGGAGGCAGGTGTCCAGCTAGTGCCGTAACCACTGCACCAAACAAGTACCTGTGTTTAAATGTAAAGTTTTATGTTTATTTGAAAGGTGGAGTAGCAGAGAGAGACAAGAGATAACCCTGGCCTTTGCACCAGTTAGGGAGTGAGTCAGGGCCAAATGAGGCTGAAGAAGGAGCTGAATTCCATCTGGGTCTCCCACATGGATGGCCAGACCCCATGCACTAAGCCATCTGCTACTGCTTTCCCAGGCACATTAGTGGGGAACTGGGTCAGAAGTGGAGCAGCCAGGACTCTTTTGGGATTTGGTGATGGCAGGTGTTTAATCCAGTGTGCTGGGCCCACATCTCCCCATCTTAAAGACAGCTACTATGGATAGATATATTAGAAAGAGCATTGTACTGAATTGTCTTTAAACCTAGTAGCCTTGTCGCTGATTATGGAAATGTGTTTTTCCAGATGAAGATAATGGTTATTTATAATGCCAAGACTTTAAATGTTTACAATTTCACAGGTCAGAGAAGCAAAGCAGTTACCCAGTGCTTTTGGTGAAACATGCTCGTGAATGTCAATTTAAGACCGTCTCCCTCAGATTTGGAATAATTGCTCTAGTTTTATTGGTATTTCTTTTTGTTTTTCAGGATGTGACAAAAGGGACTGACATGAGCACTCCCAAAGCTGCTAGGAGAGGGAGAAAGAGAAAGGTACTTTCAGTGATTAACCACAGGGCTCTTACTTGAATTTTGATTTTTATTAGCATTGAAGAATAATCAGGACAATGAAATTTTACTTAACTTCATCTTTACTCTAAACCCTTTACTGTTTTAAAGATTATGGATGGGTTTTTAGTTAGCAGAACTGTTTGTGTTTCTCAGAGACTCTTCCTCTGTGTTCCTTGTAAAATAGATAGTAATACATGCTTAACAGTTGAAAAAATGCAGTGATATGAACAAATGTAAAATGTTTATAGAACTGCTTTCTAAACCTGGATAAATACTGTGTCAGTGTTGACTGTTAAACGGTGTTTGTGGCATCACCATGTGATGTCAGAGCGTGTCAGTGTGGAACCGGATGGCTGCTGTGCGTTTCAGTAATGTGAGTGTCCTTTGTTCCCTGAATGAGGCTCTGCCCACACCTGTTTCCATCCTGGTAATGCCTCTGTTATGTACCAACATACAAATAAAATCATGACTTCAGCATCTCATAAGGAAGTGGAATTCGAAAAATAGAGTGGTTTCTGTATCCTTTATGGATTATGTTTGGGCAGGAAAGGGATCAATTTAACAAGATTTTAAAATAGAGGCAAGATTTTGTCAGGCAGATAAAGGAGGGGGAGAGACTGGTGAGGCTGTTTGTATAAATGGACGCATACATAAAATTCAGGCCTTTTTTGTAATTAATGTCAGTATTACCAGACCATTATCTTTGAGGAGCGAAATGTATGATCATGAAGAAGTGAAATATGCAAATGTGGTAGGAATCAATTGTTTTAAAATTAGATGCCTCCCTTTAGTTTGTTTTATGTAGCTTTTCAATGACACTACTTCATAAAAATTTGAAAGGCGGAGAGCGCCGGTGCACTGGTTCACTCCCCAAATGCCTGCCGTTTCTTTGGGACCAGACCCTGCGTCGTCAGCGTTGACTCCCGTGATGCGCGTTCCCCCCCGTGATGCGCGTTCCCCAGGCAGTCTGAGTCAGGAGCAGGTGCAGGAACGGAGTGAGCCTCATGTGCCTGTAAGGAACACAGAAGTCTTAAATGGCATCCAGATCTCTGGGCCATCTCCCGCTGTCTTCCTAGGTAGAACAAGGTGGGAGCGGGGGGGTGGAGTGGAGCAGCCAGGACTCATCCAGTTCTGCAGATTGGATGCCAGCATGGCGGGTGGTGATTTCAGCCTCTATACCACAGCACCAGCCCTGTGCCTTTTTTTTTTTTTTTTTTTTTGCCATTTTAAAAGCAATTGGATGACAGTGGTTGGATTGGGGCTGCCAGACTAACTCCATGAAAACTTCAGAATTTTAGTACTTCCTGTTTGGGGTCAGGCAGGGCATTGAGCAGCAAATAGAGATGACATAGGCTATTGTTTTCATGAAAGGTGATTTTTATTGAGACAAAAAAATATGTGAAACATGAAAGCTACAGCAGTGAAGATAGTGAATTAACAACCAACGAGGTGAAGAGAGACCTCTGGAAAGTGTTGACTTGAGAGTGGAGGATGGGGTTTTCCAGTAGTGCAGGAAAGGGGAGAGTGCTGGTGGAAGTAAAGGGAGAGGGGCACGGTCTAATGTGGCTTCAGGGTTGTTGCTTGACCAGACACGATCCTGGGGATGGAGAGGTTAGTCCGGAATCAGCCTTGTGGAGGAGGAAGCCAAGTGTCTGGTGCTGGACTCCCTTTGGAACCAAAGGGAGAAAAGATGTTGATGAAGCAATCACTAGTATAAAGATGGGTGAAGCCGAAGAGGAGTATGCTGGTAAAAAGGGATGAGCCAGAATCCTGAGGGAATACAGTAGAGAGCCTGGGTAGGGTGTGAGGCGGGCAGGCCCAGGAGGAGGGTGAGCAGGAGCCAGTGTGAGACGGGGCAGGCCCAGCCAGGGATGGGGAAGGTGCGCCAGTCAGGATTGAGAACACAAGCCAGAGGAAGCATGTTGGAGGACAGAATGTGTCGTGGAAGTTACACACACCATGCTGTTGAAATGTGAAGGGAAAGACTGCAAATGTGGCCATTTAGCATGTTTGTGTGGGCAAGGGGAAGTGCTAAAACATGAAACATGAGTTCCTTTAGCTTCACCCTTTTCTGTTTATAAAAGTAGGAGGGAGTAAAGCCGTGGGAAGAGTCAGTCTGAGTTATTGGTATGTGCTGGATGAGAAAAGGAAGGACACACTTGAGGGTGATGGTGCAGCCTTTCTCACGTTGCAAGGAAGGCTGGAGGAGACTCAGGGGTTACGAAGAGACTTGGGACTCTGGGAATTCCTTCTGATTGGCTTCTCTCTCTTCCCACACCCCTGTAGGTAGGGGGCAGGGTTATTCGGGGCCTGATTAAAGGGTGTAATGAAAGGCTTCGAGAGTCCAATGGAAGAGCATATGCAATGAATGTCTGTTAGATTTAGTTTTGTCTCCCATTAGGGCCCAGCTGCTAGGAATAATAATGTAAGAGAACTGTGTAGTGATCCTCTGTTGTGGATTTGTGGGACTGCAGCAGAATGCATAGGAATAGCAGTCCTCTGAGGTTTCTGTTGGAGGACAGCTTTTAGTGAGATTGGGGGAAACAGAACTAGAATGTGGGGAGACGGAAGGTTCCAGGCCTCAGCAAGATCCACTAGAATATGGAAGAAATGAATATGTAGTCAAGTATTTTTATTTAAGACTTTAGATATTTGTATGTTTTAAATAGTTTCATAATCCTTGCTTTATTAGGAGTACATGGTTCAGTAGAGATGATTATTTGCCTAAATTAATGTATTTTGTTTATTGTTGTTAATCTTACTGCCTCTGACTGGTGTCTGCATTTCTATTCTGCTTCTAATTCTTTTATGTCTTATTTCCACAAGCAGGAAGTGTAAGTGAAGAAGTTTTCTTGTCCCGAAGAGCACGTTAGTTTGAATTGAATTTTACAGAATGGTTGGCTTCTGTACATCTTAATCAGAAAAGAGCTTTTTTTTCCCCCCCAGATTTAGTTTTATTGGAAAGGCATATATACAGAGAGGAGGAGAGACAGAGAAAGATCTTCCATCTGATGGTTCACTCTCTAAGCCGCTGCAATGGCCGGAGCTGAGCTGATCCGAAGCCAGGAGTCTGGAGCATCTTCCAGGTCTTGCACACAGGTGCAGGATCCCAAGACCTTGGGCTGTCCTGTATTGCTTTCCCAGGCCACAAGCAGGGAGCAGGATGGGAAGTGGGGCTGCTCGGATTAGAACTAATGCCCATATGGGATCCCGGTGTGTTCAAGGCGAAGACTTTTGCTGCTAGCCTATGGCCATTGCTATCGCTATTATGCTAGACCCAGAGAAGAGCCTTTTTTTTTTTTTTTTTTAGATTTATTTTTATTACAAAGTCAGATATACAGAGAGGAAGAGAGATAGAGAGGAAGATCTTCCATCCGATGATTCACTCCCCACGTGAGCTCAATGGCTGGTGCTGTGCCGATCCAAAGCCAGGAACTTCCTCAAGGTCTCTGATGCGGGTACAGGGTCTCAAATCCTTGGGCCGTCCTCGACTGCTTTCCCAGGCCACAAGCAGGGAGCTGGAAGGGAAGTGGAGCTGCTAGGATTAGAACCGGCGCCCATATGGGATCCTGGCGCTTTCTAGGCGAGGACTTTAGCTGCTAGGCCATGCCGCCGGGCCCGAAAAGAGCTCTTAAGGCTGTTTTCAATCTTGGATATCTGTGGAGCTTTGTGGAAACACAGGTGCCTGGATCCCTGCTGAGTAAGGGTTGGGGCAGGGTTGGTTCAAGTGTAGGTTCTTAAGGTTCTGAAAAGACAACCTGCGCTAATGTTCCAGGAGGAGTTTTTATAGATTTTGCTGAGAGCAATTCAAGGGTTGCCTGATAATACTTTGAATATGCATTATTATATTTATAAAACTAGTAATCACATTTCACAAACAAGAAATGGATACTTTTTTTTGTTCAAATCTGACTCTCCTACTTTTTTGTTACCACTGTTCAAAGTAGTACTTTATTTAAATGATAATGTTAGTTTATTGATCATTCATCATCAGTACATGATATTTTACAGATATCAGACATCAAGTTAGCAGGTCAAGATTGTTGATTGATTTAAATTTTTTAACCAATGAGATTGGATTTCTGAATGCTTTAGTTTTCTTGATACAGTTAAAGCTGAATTTTCAGCAGTCAGGATGTGGAACGGCAGATCTTAGTGGTCCTTCTGTTCTCTGCTCTCCAGGTTCTTCAGTCCCTAGAGTTGGCATCAGTACTACTGCCTCCTGTCCGTGTCTGTTCTGCATGTGTGGTTCTTCACCTTTGCTCCCTTGTAATTCATAAATTAGTAACATTAATTCATCCATTCTCTTTGGAGCAGTTGTTCAGTAAAGTTGTACAGCAGTTTATCCAGGAACATTATAGCTCTCAAAGGATTCTTTTTTGTTTTTTTAAAGAGTTATTCATTTTATTACAGTCAGATATACACAGAGGAGGAGAGACAGAGAGGAAGATCTTCCATCCGATGATTCATTCCCCAAGTGAGCCGCAACGGCCGGTGCGCGCCAATCCGAAGCCGGGAACCTGGAACCTCTTCCGGGTCTCCCACGCGGGTGCAGGGTCCCAATGCGTTGGGCCATCCTCAACTGCTTTCCCAGGCCACAAGCAGGGAGCTGGATGGGAAGTGGAGCTGCTGGGATTAGAACCGGCGTCCATATGGGATCCCGGGGCTTTGAAGGCGAGGACTTTAGCCGCTAGGCCATGCCACCGGGCCCTATACAGATTCTTAATTCTCTGCTGTAGTCAGTCCCTCTTTCTGAAAAATGTTTTATGGAGTGCATCAGATACCAGTCTGAGTTCAAAAGTCAAACTTGAATATGCTAATAACGTTACCAAACTAGAAATAGCAATGTGTGTCTTGTTACAGCCTAATTGCATAATATTCCAAATATTGAATTAAGATGTATTTATTTAAAAGACAGAAGTATCAGATTGAACTATCTATTGGTTCATTCCCAAAATGACCCCAACAGCCCAGGGCTGAGCCAAGCCAAAACCAGGAGCTTCTGGGCCTCTCATGTATGTACTGGGGCCCAGATGCTTTGGCCCTTTTCCACTGTCCTCCCAGGTACATAAACGGACTGGATCTGAAGTTGAACAACTGAGACTTCAGTCGGCATACATACGAGATGCTGGCACTCTATGTGGAGGCTTCAACTGCTGTTACAACACTGGCTCAAGGAGAATGGATTAGAGTTCAGGATTTTCTTTCCTAGCTTGGTTTCCTGTTACTGCATCCTGGGAAGGCATTGATCCAAATGCTTGGGATTCTACCCCCCATGTGGAGGTCCTGGCTCCTGGCTGTGGCCTGTCCCAGCTCTGGCTGTTGCGGCTATTTGGGGAGTGTACCAGTGGGTGGGAGGTCACTCTCCTTCCCTCTCACCTCTCCTACCCCTCCCCCTCCATGTTCTTAGCCTTAGTGGTAGCTGTTGGGCCTAGAAATTATTACTCTCATGTCCTGAATCAGAAGCCCTGGATTCAGTGCTGGTTGGCCCCTGACTCTAGCTTCTGCTAATCCAAGCTTTGCAGACAAGCAGTGACTGTCCAGGTCATCGCATTCCTGCCGCCCTCACAGGAGATGTGGACTGTGTTCCTGGGCTTGTCCTGGCCAGTCTATTTCAGGTTATTTGGGGAATGAAGCAGCAGATGAAAGATTTGTCTCTCTGCCTTTTAAATAAACAATTAAAAAATATATATTGGCTTTATTTTTATGAATGATTTTTAAAACTGATTTACTAGTGTTTCAACCCAGGTCTGAAGATGTTGCTGTGATGATTTTAATTGCTAAAAGCTAATAAAGATCTTGTCGAAGTTACGTTTATGTATAAACTCATGTTACAGACTGACATGTTTTTGCCATTGAATTAAATTTTGCCTACTCTAAATTTTTGTGATTCAGGCAGAAAAACCAGTAGAAACCGAGGAGGCAGGAGTAGTTTCAACAGCCACAGCAGCATCTGGAAATGTAAAAGTGAGTCCCAAAAGAGGACGACCTGCAGGTAGGATAACTAATGTTTGAGTCTTTGTTTGACTTATACTTACTGTTGCATTCTGTTACTGTATTTTGGAATAAAGTAGATAGATGGGCAGCTTATTATGCGTAACAGAATTCAAAGGAGATAAACTATGGATTCTGCTGTGTAAATAAAGTATTTAACTGTGAAATAACTAATTCTTCGCTTTGTTTTATTGCTGTTTGCTCCAGACAGTAGCAAGTGAGGCTGGTGTGATTGTTGAAAATATAGTGAACGATAGGCTTAACCAGTCTCTTCAGGAGGCCCTCCCTGTTGGATGTTTTTAATATGCAGGCTTTCTTCAGCATTGCCTAAAATTTTCTTAATTTGGCAAGTTTGGAAGCATATTCCTAATAAAAAGTGAAGCAAAATAGAGTCAACTTCTTTTCTATTCACAGTAGAATGCTTAACAAAAGGGGCTAGATCAAAGCAGAAAAACAGAATTGAAAATTTATTCACATAATATTTGGGATGTGAAAATATATTGGATCAAATTAATGATAGAAAACTCAGTAAATTCTGTTCAAACTTACAAAGATGGGTATACATAGTAACCTTCAGTTTTATGGCTTTCCTTTCAAAATATAGTGGAAAATATTTTAAGACCTCTTAGCCATACATACTGAGGAGAAATTGAAAATTACCCAGTTGTTCCTTTAAATTTTTTTGCTGTTACTAATTTGATCTGTGAAGGGAGGTACTATTTTTTCATTTATGAATGTATCTGCATTAAGGCACTTAAGTTCATATTTATTTGTATCATTTATATTATTTTTACATGAGGTTTGCACCTTAAGGATAAGCTGGTAACAGTGATTTCTTCCCCTCTCCCATGAATACTAGCTGCAGAAGTCAAGATTCCAAAGCCAAGAGGCAGACCTAAAATGGTGAAACAGCCCTGCCCATCAGAGGCTGACATGTGAGTTTGCTTTTTATGATTAGTTCTGCAATAAATGAGACATTTGACTTCCAACAAGCATATCTTTGTATTTTCATCAGTTTTGTTTGACATGATGCTTAATGCTGGCATTATTGATACTTCTAATAATGGGAAAAAATTGAAAAATTTTAGCAAATCAAAAATTGTAATGGAAGCAAAGTTACTTTATTACTCTAATTGATGTTTTCTTACCATGCAAGATACAAGAATATTTGGATAATGTTTGCTTACATCTGTATTGGGGAAATAAGGCAAAATAATATTTTTTGGTAACTTAAATAGCATATATATTTAAAGTGATAAAATTTTAGCTTCTTCAGTGTAGGTAGGTGCTTTATTTAGAAAGTACTGCTAAAATTATTTGGATAATGTGAATTTAATATTTTGGAGCAGTTAGGATGATAAAGTTAACAAAAAGTGAGATTTCTCTCCCCGTTCCGCAACCCACCACCTTTTCTGTTCAAGGACCTTGTTTCCTTTTCCGCAGAACCTTCACCAGAGAGACTGTGTTGAGACAGAAACATTTTTGTGTCTGTGATGTTTAAGGACTTGGAGTTGAAAGCTCAAGTAAAATATCTGATTAAGAACTGACATCAAGTATTTTGAGTGCACTGACTTATAGGAATTTTTTATTGTAGAAAGCTATAGCAAGTTTAACATCTTTTCTTTTTTTAAAAGATTTATTTTATTGGCAAGTTAGATGTACAGAGAGGAGGAGAGAAAGAGAGGAGGATCTTCTGTCCATTGAGTCATTCCCTAAGTGGCTACAACAGCCAGAGCTGTTCCGATCGAAGCCAGGAGTCAGGAACGTCTTATGGGTCTCCCACGTGGGTGCAGGGTCCCAAGGCTTTGGGCATCCTCAACTGCTTTCCCAGGCCCAAAGCAGGAAACTGGATGGGAAGCGGGCAGCCAGGATTAGAATTGGCGCCCATGTTGCATCCCGGCGCATGCAAGGCAAGGATTTTAAATGTTTGAGATTTCTCCTAAGTTTGGGAGTTTGCCAACATTTTGGAGATGAGGACTGCTTGAATCTTGGTTTACTCTGGCCAGTATATTCTAGTCCATTTGCTGTTGTATTTTTGCTGATTCCACTGGAAGTTGTTAAGTTTTGGCCATTATCCTCATTGGGAAATACTTCCCTTTCTTATCAGCTGACCCGCTTTCTCAGTTTGTTTTCAGAATACAAAGACCGGGGGACCCAGCATCCCCTTTTAAAAGCCACTTGTTTCTCTTCATGCAGTCTATTGTCACTTCTGGTAATATATTACTTTATTTGATGTCTAGTCAGTTTCTTTTTTCTTTGTTTAAGATTTATATTTAATGAAAAGGCAGACCAGATTTATGGAGAGGAAATACAGTCTTACATCCGCTGGTTCACACCTGAAACGGCAAAATTGGCTGCAGCTGAGCTGATCTGGATTCAGAGCTTCTTTGGGTCTCTTGTGTAGGTCCAGCTTCCAAAGGCTTTGGGTCATCCTGTGCTGTAAATTTCATGAAATTCCTTAGTGATAGTCAGTGTTTTTAGTATTATTATTATTAGGTATTCAAAGTCAGAGTTTTAAAATGGCTTGGCAGAGCTTCGATATTTGTAAAGCTATTGCTTTGGTTCAGTGTACAGACCATGAGATTGGCTAAAACAGTATTGCCCGGTCATAGGGTATTGGAGCAGTTTAGGCAGGTTGACTTGTTTGAGCAATGCCAGTGAAATCTGTTGGTGACAGCAATACTTTAGGCGCAAGGCAGTTAAGTAGTGTCTGACACTATGTTTACTGGATTGTATACTTACCTGACACAAGAGTATTTTGGCAGGTTCATTGACAATGCAGCTAAAACATTAAGTTTTATTTTGGTGCATAAACATTGTGAAATCTGTGCTGACAAAGGGACTTGACAAAATTCATGGAAATATATATTTTAAAACAAATTTCAAATTTCAAAATTCTTTTTGTACCGGGCCTGGCGTTGGTAGCTTGGCATCTAAAGTCCTTGCCTTGCATGCCCCAGGATCTCATATGGGTATCGTTTCTAATCCTGGCAGCCCCATTTCCCATCTAGCTCCGTTTTTGTGGCCTGGGAAAGCAGTCGAGGATGGCCCAAAGCCTTGGTTCCTGCATCCGTGTTGGAGACCCAGAAGAAGTTCCTAGATCCTGGCTTCAGATTTGCTCAGCTCCGGCATCGCGGGTTCTTGGGGAGTGAATCAGTGGATGGAAGATCTTCTTCTCTCTCTCTCCTCCTCTCTGTATATATGACTTTCCAGTTAAAAAATAAACAGTGCCTTTTAAAAAAATTCTTTTTGCACCAAAATAAACATTTTTTGATATATCCTCATGTAAAAGTTGGGACCCTTTCACACTGCAAAGATGATTTCTTTTAGTTCTCAAACAACAATGTTTTAAATTTGTGTTTAAATATAAATGATGTTTACATTATTGGACTTTCCAAAATAGGATTCTTGAGGAAGACAAAAATAAGAAAAAGGGGCAAGAAGAAAAGCCACCTAAAAAGCAGCTTAAAAAGGAAGAGGAGGGCCAGAAGGAAGAGGATAAGCCACGAAAAGAACCAGACAAAAAAGAGGGGAAGAAAGAAGTTGAATCAAAAAGGAAAAATGTAGCTAAACCAGTGGTCACGTTCACCTTTGATTCTGAAGAAGAAGGAGATGATCAAGAAGGGGAAAAGGTAGAGTTTACATACGTGTGAAAATACTGCTTTGTTGTAAATTTAGATTTTCCATAATTATTATGCTTCGCCTCCTAAGCTTTCAGTATTTCTTTGTCTGAGTAGATTTATTAGAGTTAAGATTAAATTTAGTCTGAGTAGATTTAATTGGTTGTGTTAAAACGGTTATTTGGGAGTGGGACATTTGGCCTTGCTGTAAAGACATGGTTAAGATGTCTGTGACCCATACTGTGACCTGGGTCAAGTCCCATCCTGCACTTGGCTCCTGATTGGAAACCTTTGGTTAGTGTGAGCTGGTAGGAATAGCTCAAGTTGTTGGGTCCCTGACATTCAGGACCCATTTAGGGCATTTGGGCAGTAAACCAGTGATGGGAACCCTCCATTTTTGTGTCTTCTCTGCCTCTTGAATAAACCTGAAATGTCATTTTAAAATTTTGCTATATTGTCTATCCTAAATTCATTTGACGTTTTTACATTATACTTAAAATAATCCCACCTATCAGGAAAGTTGGTTATGACTTTTACAGATTTATTCTGAAAGTAATTTGGTGGTAAATAACTTTATTTTTGGAAATATTTATTTCTATCAAAGGCAATTTAGAGAGAGAAGATAAGGATCTTTCATCTGATGGTTCACTCCCCAAGTGGCTGCAATGGCTGGAGCTGAGTCAATCAGGAGCCAGGAACTTCTTCCTGGTCTCCCACGTGAGTGCAGGATCCTAAGGCTTTGGGCCGTCCTCGACTGCTTTCCCAGGCCATAAGCTGTTTGGAAAGTGCAGCAGCTGGGACTGAACTGGTGCCCATATGGGATTCTGGCGTGTTCAAGGCGAGTATTTAGCCAGTAGGCCATCTTTCCAGGCCTGGGGGTAATTTTCTAATTACTAAATTTTAAGTTTTTGGTCCTTAAACTAGCTGTGTTTTTCTCCTAAGACTTGATAGCTTACTGAATCCATTCTAATTCTTACATAAAACAGAAGAGAAAAGGTGGAAGAAACTTTCAGACTGCACACAGAAGGAATATGCTCAAAGGCCAGCATGAGAAGGAAGCAGATCGAAAACGCAAGCAGGAGGAACAAATGGAAACTGAGCAGTAAGTATTTCTTCATTACAAATTTTGAACTTGTTTTAAGGCTAGCATGAAAATTTTAAACAATAGATTTTCATTTTCCAGCCTACAATGAAGCCTTTTGAAGAAGTAATTTTTCCAATTTAATAGAAACAAATCTTCGGTGTACAATGGTTATCTGATTCTGGGCTTCATTCTTTTCTGAGTAAGGGATGACAATCACCCTGTAAATTACTTTAAACTGAATGTGAAGTGATTTACTGTTAGTGGCTTTGCAGAAAATGTATTTATGCTGTTTATTTGTATAATAAGTATACAAAAAGTGGTGATGATATATTGGTAGAGAAAGGATGCAGGACATACTAATCATACCAGCAGGCCTCCCCTACAGACCAGCAAAGTTGGCAAGAGCACAGAGGGCAGTGCAGGTGCCAGGAACGGGAAGCCTGACGGCGGGCAGGCACCTCTCCGTCAGCTGCACTGTTCGGATCTTTAGAGATGATATATACTTAACATTGGGGAATTTTTCCCCAATTAATTAAAATTTTATTAGAAGAAGTAATAAGAATGGTAATGATAGACTTTGTCTTTATTATAGACTGTCATTTCTGAGTTTTCTCTGAAATGCTTCTCTTTCTTGTCAAGTGTCTTGCATTCTGACTAAAATTTTTGTTGTTTTTGTGAAGAGGTGAATTTAGAAACATGCTCTGAGTCCTTAAAGACAAAGTTAGCAATGAGGATAGTTCTGTGTTTTTTCCTTATATAATAATACATTCTTAAACTGAAAATCATTACAGCATTTGACTCTGACTTCTTAGTTTGGAGGATATTATTAGCAGTTTTAGCTGCTGAGGGAGTAATTTAAAACCATAAGCTGAGGTTCAGAAATGTTACTCCCATAAGACTTTGATCACTTCTGTAAATACTTTTTGTTACCTTTCTTTTCTCTTTTCACTTGAAAAGTTGAACTGTTTGTTGCTTTTAACTTTACTGTGCTTCCCAAAATAAGTTACAAAAGCAATTGCTGTTTAGTAAATCTAGCCCAACCTTTTCTTCAGTATCTCCAAGTTATCTATGTATCTCAGTTTCTTTTGAATGTCCTCCAATGTAACTTTCTCAAATTCTAATATTTGTGTTTTCTTTCCTTCTCCTGTTATTACAAAACTTTGTACTTTGGACAGTTTTGCTCTGTAAAGCATTTCAGATGCATCTTGTGTGAAATGCATTATGCAAAATAAAGTTTATTGTATTGTATTCCCAGCCAAACAACATGTAATCTACAGTAATAAAAATATATCTCATTTTGGGCTCAAAGCATTAATCCAGTAACTGAAAAGAGAATACAAGTGGAGCAAACAAGAGATGAAGATCTTGAGACAGACTCATTGGACTGAATTTTTCCCTACCCCCCTTTGATGGAAGAATGTTCCAGATTCTAAATTGAGGACTTCATTTATTAATGGCATTATTACTGTGTTATGATTGTTAACAAAATATCCTGTAAGGTACACACTACATTCTAAGGTCCGCCATCATTCCTGGTTTTTGTTTTTGGTTCTTTTTTGCTGAGCTTAAAATGAAGCTTTGTGTTTGAACGTTAGATGAAGATGGTGGTTGTACATACTTTCATTTAGAAAATATAAACTTTCATTTTGTTTTGAAGCTAGATATTAAACTGGAATAGCTATTATACCCGAGTGGGGGCACTTGTGCCCTTCCCTTGACATTCCTTTGTTGTTCTTGAGAATCTTAATTGTTTTTTAATCCTGAGAGATTAAATAGTAGACTTGTTACGAAAAATGAACCTGTAACCAGAATTTTAAAATAAAGTTTTTTTGTAAAAAAAAGAAACCGATTTTTAGGTATTTTTGTGTTCTTGTCTATTTCAATTCGTTGATAATATGGCCTGAACTCTGTAAGCCATGGTACTAGAAATGACCAAGATTGTAATTTTAAATGGTTATTTTTGTGATTTACAGTAAAATATGGTCCCTTTTCATTTGCAAAATATTGTTAATGTTAGATGTCATTTGAGTTTGATACATTGGCTAAATATTTTTCAAAATATCACACAATGATCTTAAATAAGTTTTGTTGAGCCTTGAAGTAAAAAATTGCTGAAATTATGGATCCTTTGAAGATGTTGGCAAAATTAAATCATTTGTTTTGAGATGCTGGCTTTTAAACACAGTTGTGACACAGAATCCATTAAACAATCATAGGTATTCTCATTGTGGCCTGTTTATCCACTAATTCTGATTGAATTTGGTCTTATTATAACACATTAATGTTCGAAAGAAAATTTCACCATAACAACTTTAGATCTTTATTGTGTTGTAACTGAAAAATTGTTTGAGTTCTGCTTAAATTAATTCTGTGCAGCTGCAGAGTTAGAAAGAAATACAGTAGTTCCTGTGGTCTAGGTTGTATATTACTTTAAAGGTTACCTAAGGGATTGTGGGCATTTGATAATCAGTCACGACTTCCAATGTTTTGAAATGTTTGTGTTAACATTTGATAGGCAGAATAAAGATGAAGGAAAGAAGCCAGAAGTTAAGAAAGTGGAGAAGAAGCGAGGTTAGTTAACTTCACTTCCTAAGATGTATAAAATACAACTATACATAGAAAGAAGGGTTTATATATACTTAATTTACCATAAATCAATCTAACTTTGTTTTTATCTGCTATTTTTCAAATCCACAATGGATTCCACATAAATATTTTTTACCACAGTCAAGTGGACATAAGTCTTGTCTTTGCATTTTAACGTTCATTATTTGTGTGTTTTGTTGCTTTGTCAAAGGTTAGGTGCTTTCCATTTTTGACAGATGCTTTGGTTAAATACCTAAGGGTAAAGCAGATATTTAAGGATTGGAGTGTCAAGAAGTTCAAAATTGCATATAGAATATTTTAGAAACAAACACAGCTAGGTGATGATTTTGAGTTACTGTGGTGCATGTTGCATCCCTGAACCAAGTTTCAAAGTAGCAGATAACGCTTTATTCTTAGATACTATTCATTTATATAAGGTTCTTGTTAAAGTTATTGAGGACTTTTTTTTGAATTTACCAGGTCTTTCTACTGTACTTTGCTAAGACTCTACAAAATTCTGATTTTGGAAAAACTATTTACTGTTTTTCACATATTTTAATTTATAGAAACATCAATGGATTCTCGGCTTCAAAGGATACATGCTGAAATTAAAAATTCACTCAAAATTGATAATCTTGTAAGTGTTTAAACTCATTCAAAGATACAGTGCTGCTTTATTTTTTTTTCCACCTGGATTTTTAAAGTATGTGGACCTAAAATAAAAGGCAGTTATTGTTTATTTTATGTTATTTTGTGATGTTTAAGAAACTTGAGAAATAGATGATATGTGGTGACAATGAGCAGTTACAAAATCCCTGTTTTATTATGAAGGATGTGAACAGATGCATTGAGGCCTTGGATGAACTGGCTTCACTTCAGGTCACAATGCAACAAGCCCAGAAACACACAGAGATGATTACAACGCTGAAAAAAGTAAGTGATTTCAAGGGACAGATCTTGAAAACTTTCTCATTTTAAAAAGCAAAATGCCAAGGAAAATGATTACGAATGTGTATTGTTTTCAGATACGGCGATTCAAAGTTAGCCAAGTTATCATGGAAAAGTCTACAATGCTGTATAACAAGTTTAAAAACATGTTTTTGGTTGGTGAAGGGGATTCTGTGATCACACAAGTGCTGAATAAGTCTCTTGCTGAACAAAGACAGCACGAGGAAGCAAACAAAACCAAAGACCAAGGAAAGAAAGGGACAAACAAAAAGCTAGAAAAGGAACAAACAGGTATGTGGTCGTCCGTTGTAGGCCAGCTCTTTAACTCTTGGCAGGATTGTTTTTAAATGGCTTTGACATGTGCCGAAACATACGCTCAGACTTTACCATTTGGCTGGAAGTGAAATTGGTGAGCTGGTTCTCAAGGTGACTGTGAGAACAGTGATGACACAAAGGCCATGAATGCTGCAGAAAAGCTGCCCATACAGCAAATGATGGGAACTAGACTAGAGCACCGTTCATAAACCCCAACAGATTGAGCACAAAAACCTCTGCTAATGAGAAAGGTGACTAGAAAATACTTCATCCCTTAACAAGAGCCTATTTCCTGTTCCCTCAACTGCTTCTGGTGCTTCCACCTAAAAAAAACAAAAACAAAACAGAATAAGACACAAGAAATACACAGTAACATTTTGGCCAGTGCACAAGATGGTAGGTGGGTGCTGTTTGCCACATTAGCCAGTGACAAAGGCATTCTGCAGTTACGCTGCCAAGTTACCAGAAACACGTTCACCTTACTGTCCAAAGGCTGGCGAGAAGGTTCATGGACATGTCTGTTGTATACAGAAAATTTTGCTCTGAAATAGCACCTTGATTTCATTGATTTTCATTGTAAATAGTGTGTCACTGTACTGTGAGTCAGGAAGTATGGTGATGCCTTAACTACAGGCTGAATTGGCAATGCTAATGTGCTTTGTTTCATACTCAATTTTTTTACTATATTTAATTTTTGAGTTTGCATTTTGTTATGCAAATATTCCAAAAATCTGAAACACATCTGGCCCCAAGCATGTCAGATAAGGAAGACTCCATACCTGCGTAACGTAGTTTTACCCTGATAAAATCCAGGAAAATGTCAGATATACCACTTCATCCATAAACAGTTCAGAGTGTGTGGTTGAGTGACTCTGAGATTGTACAACCCCCATTCCATGCAGTTTTAAAGTAGAAATCTACATTTCAAAAGCTTTTAGATTGGTTTGCTATCATTAGGTCTGTTTTAAGATTAATAAGATTTACAAGAAAAATATCCTGTTACTTACTTATTAAGCATCAACATCATATCTGTTACAAATACTTTTAACACTTCTAGTTCTAAATTATCATTAAAGCTGAAAATGTTTGTGATGTTCAGTGTTTTTCTAAGAAATAAAACCATAGTGTGTTAAAGATTTAAGTTATATAGTCTTGTTGCTTTACTAATCCACGGAGTCTGAATTAATGTAATTCAATATATAAGGAGACTGAGGGTCTTGAGTGGGTTTTAGCTCTAGGAAGGCATAGCATTCTTCCTGTGCATTCTAATTACGTTTCCCATTGTAACTCCAAAGGCTCAAAGACTGTGAATGGAGGGGCTGATGCACAAGAGAGCACTCAGCCGCAGCACAACGGAGAAAGCACCGAGGAAAACAAGGACGGCCACGAGGCCAGCAGCAAGAAAAAGTGAGGATGCTCTGCAGTGTTTCCTTACGCGCTCAGTTCTACCAGAGCTTTTCTAAGGTTAATGGGTCCCTGGTTTTCAGTGAGCAAATTGCAAATGAAGAGTAGAAAAAATATAAATACAAGTGACAAATTGCATACAGGTAATTTGTATTCAAGATAGCAGAGCTTGACTTTCCCTGGACTTGTTTTTACTAAGATACTGCTTATGACCTCCTTTCAAACTTACTTGAATTGTGAAAATGTTAGAAATTAGATGTAGAATTACAGGTTACTGTAAATCACAACATTGCTTAAAACAACTAGCACCACAGTCATCCAGGTCTTAGTTCCTTCCACTGAAGGACTTGGAAGTCAAGCTCTGCTGTAATTATGAAATTTTTTAGAAATTAAAGATGTACTTAGAGAATTTACTTTGAAGCTGGAAATGATGCTCTAATATTGTGGGAAGAAAATACAACATGGTATAACAAAAATTTAAAGGAGAAGCCTATTCATAGTGTAACACCTTGCTTTCCTTTTTTCTAGGCCCTCCAGTGACGAGAGGGAGACGGAAATACCTCTGACAGAGTCTATGCTTGACAACTAGGTGGACATGGAAGTTAAATAGTTGAGAAGATTGTATTGGCTTTCATTGGAAACATTTAGATGGCCCAAAGTTTTAAATTTTTATAAGCATAGGTTTTGATGTTTTAAAACTTGTCTTGAGGGAGAAAATTCCTTTATCTCTGTTTATAAGTAATGAAACTTCTCACTAATCGTTCTTGTGCAGTATTAACAGCTACATTATACCGTAAATGTGGGGGAATCCATTTAGGAAATGTTAAAACTGCCTTTCCAGACATGGTTGTAGCATATTTTCAATTATTGTGTGTTTATGTGAATTGGTAGAACAAAGTTACATTTTTAAAAATGCTACTTGTATAAACCTTTCCTCTAAATGCCATGGGTTTTGTGCATAGTTTATACAAATCTTGGCTTTACCAGGCTGTCTTTTCACTGTGGGTTTTGTAGAAGTTGAGCATTTTTATGGTAGAGAAAATGTTACTTCTATACAACTACTCACTCCTTCCTTTTACCAAAAGTTAATTTTAATTTCATAGTCTCTATATTGTGCTGTGTTATCCTGCTTCTCTGGAACAGTGTGTGGTCTCTTATGCCTTTGTGTCATGACTGGCAGTTCTAAGAGTTACAGAACAAACTTGATTTTTGGAAGTAATTTAGTTTTGCTGCTGGGGGTTCAGTGAAGTCACATGACTTCCATAGAGAACACGTTGGGCATGTTTTATAAATCTGGCTTTAGGGGCTCAACCATGTAAGATCCTTTTCAGGCATTCGTAACTAAAACTGAAAACAGTAAGTTTAATGTCTCAAGTCCCTAAATATTCTACAAAGTCACACTCATTAAGAAAACCATTAATTTTAATTGGGAAGAAAATAGTCCATTATACTTATGCAGGAAATATAAATACTATACAAAGCAACTAACTGAAAACATGGATGTGTCAGAAATTTGTATTTCCATTTTTGGTATCATACATGCAACAGGATGATTATATTACAAAAAGTAGAGACTAAATCACAGAAAAGCAATGTTATCAAAGATTCTAGGTATGTGACAAAGGATAGTATCCTAAAATTTTGAATGTTAGGGCAGTTGGTGGTTTTAATAGATAGGAAGATACTTATGTTTTGACATGATATGATGTGGGAGGGGGATTTTTAACACCAGTGTTTGTGAGTGAAATGCATCGTATGTTGACTTTTCCGGTAATTGGTTCATCTGCGGGTTAAAATTTTGAAGTGTCTCACTAACTGGACTTTGCATCTGAGAGGTCTTACAGTGGAAGCTAGGACCTGTGTTTTAACTCTGCTGTTACATTACATACCCGTTTTGGTCCATAATTCAATTTTAACTTTGACAGGTTTATTCTAGTTAAGCCATAAGTGTCAATGTGTAAACTTGTTTTGATTAAAGAATTTTTCTATAAAACTCCACTAGTAAATTACTTCTTTGCCATTTTTCCAAGGTGTGGGCTCATGGATTTACTGCTCAAGAAACAATTTCTTAAGAGACTGAATTGTTTGTAGAAACAAGATTAAAAAAGTGAACTCAAACCTGTAAAAATAAAGAAATGTTATTTCTCTCTGTTCACCCAGTGGAGCTAAAGCTTTCCCACGAAGACACAGAGCATCCAGTGTGTGGAGACAGCAGCAGCAGCAGCAGTGCAGCCCTTCATGTCTGCTTGCAGTCTGCCTTGATGTAGGCTCTTTCCTTACAGCACAACTGCCTTCTTGAACCTTGTCCTCTGCTGCAGGCTGACTGGCAGCCAGCTGTCTTAGAGCTGAGCAAGTTTTATGAGTAACTACCAAGAACCTTTTCAGGCATGTAATAAAATTCTGTATTTGGAAAATAATGCCTACAGTTAAGTAGTTAAGAATTCAAAGTTAGCTACCAAAATATATGTTGTAGGTGCATACTGTTAAGCTTTTCTTTTGATCATTGGGTTATATTTAAAGAGTAATTTACGCACAACCTAGCAGGAATGACTGTAATTTATATTACATGAATCAGAACATCTGATCAGGACTTTGTGGGACCACACATTCCAGAAAACCTTTTAAGCCCTTAATTATACCTGTAGATTTTGCCTATTGTAGATTTTGCCTATTTTTTTGCTGCCACTGTACTGAATGTTTCTGTTAGACATCAGGTCTAACATCTAATCTTGCACATGGGCAAAGGCTTTTTTTTTTTTTTTTTTACATGCAGTTCAGCTAACTTATTTTGGCCCATGGGCACAGGAAGGGAGTAGGGGCTGTCTGTTGGATCTAGCATAACCTACATCACTGAACTCTTTAAAGAGCAACTGTCTTGGATCAGAGATATAGTTCCCAAAATACAGTTAGAAGTTTCTTTCTACTGAGTATGAAATTAAAATGAATCGACTTCCTGAAGACCTACATCAATGCAGTCTTCAAGTTGGGTGTAAGTATATGTATCTTTGAATTGTTGAATCTGCTCTATGTCTGCACCCCTGGATACAGGAAACTAAAAACAGGCACGCGTAAGCCCTACACAGAAGGGGCCTTTTAGTTTTCCATGCTGATCCCGTGTTACTGACATAATTAGTGAAAGACCTCACTAGACATAGCAGAAGTGGGTTCTTCTCATCTTCAGACCAGCTAATTCAACTGACTACACACATTTTATTCCTGAAAACACTGTCTGCCTTAACAGGCGGTTATAGGTTTTGTTAGGTTTTGGGTATATGGTAAGTGCTTGTTCTGAGCCTTCTGTAGAATTCTGTGCTCATGCTGAATTTGAATATAACCTAGGAGAGAGAAGTGAAATGATTAATTTAAAATCCTAAAAAAAAACCCCTTAAAATTGCCACTTAAAAAAAGGTTTCCATGAAACATTTCAATAAATAGGTATAATTTTTTATGATGCTCTAGACCTGGAAGTTGACTAAAAGGTATCCTGTCAGAGAATGAAAGAGGAGTTAGGGTTATTACAGTATAGAAAGCAGAGAAGTGGATAGGCCCCAAATTCCTGTATTTCCTTTAAATTTTTTTCATAAAGGATTATTATTTACCCAACAGTATAAGTGTGCCAAAGCTAGCTTTTCACAGAATCTTGATTTCTTCCCTCCCTATGGCTATAGTTTGAGTCATAATACCAATGTTTTTTGCCGCAAAATGAAGCTCTTTCTGTGAAGGACTGGGTATACGCAGCACCTTTACATGTTGGTTATTTATGTGTATCGTCTCAACATGTGTCATCAACAAGATTGAACATTTTATCACAGATATTTGAAGGATATTTACCTTGGAGTCTCATGGTAGAAGAGGTAACTCAAATTCTTCAGAGAATTTCCAAAATACAGCCACTGCCTGATGTATCTCAGCTGAAGTGTAGCCTTAGCAAAAAGCACTTGATACGATGAAGAGGCTGGCCATGGAGAAACCAATGAGAATATATGTATGCACCAGAGTGTTTGTTTAGCATATAGAAAGGTTTTCAGTAAGATATAAAGCCCCTTCAGATGAATAAAACGCATTAAACTGTACTTTGGAGTGAAAATTTCTAAACGTTTGGATGACTACTATTCCATATGGATCTGTGCCTCAGTGGTGTATTTTGAAAATAGAATAACCAACCCAAGAGGACTGGTGTACTTCAGAGGGGCAGGTATTTAATTAAAGGTTCCAGGATCAACATAAGGATAAGCAAGGAATTCCCCGAGTTTGTTGCCTTCTGAGTCATAATGGAGCATTCGGAAGCAAACGTCGCAAAAGAAACATGGATCCTGTGGTGCAAAACTGTCATTGTTTGTCACCCATCTGTGGTTAAAAAAAAAAAAAACACATCATTACAATCAGTTTTCATACTTTCAGTATGCTGTTAAGGTATGTCCTGCAGTTATGGGAAAATGCAGCTTCGAGCACTTACTTGTCTAGACACTCTGAAAGGCAAATGAGCATCTGCAGGTGCTGTTGATAACACCCACCCTTAAAGGTAAGTGGAGGACCCGGCGGCGTGGCCTAGCGGGTAAAGTCCTCGCCTTGAAAGCCCTAGGATCCCATATGAGCGCCGGTTCTGGTCCCAGCAGCTCCACTTCCCATCCAGCTCCCTGCTTGTGGCCTGGGAAAGCAGTCGAGGACGGCCCAATGCATTGGGACCCTGCACCCGCGTGGGAGACCCGGAAGAGGTTCCAGGTTCCCGGCTTCGGATCGGCATGCATCAGCCCGTTGCGGCTCACTTGGGGAGTGAATCATCGGATGGAGGATCTTCCTCTCTGTCTCTCCTCCTCTGTGTATATCTGACTGTAATGGAATGAATAAATCTTTAAAAAAAAAAAAAGGTAAGTGGAGAAGACTTTAAAATCTACTTGAAAACCCCTAGCCATGACTTATCTATTTAGTAATTTTTAAAGATTTATTTGAAGACGGGGTTGGGGGGAGAGGTTTTCCATCTGCTGGTTTACTCCTTAAATTGGCACAATGGCTGGGGCTGGGCCAGACTGGGTCCCCCATGTGGGTATGGGGTAGAAAGGCTTGGGCCATAATCTGCCGCTTTCCCAGGTGCATTACAGGGAGTTGACTCTGAGTGGAGCAGCTGGGATCCAACTGGTGCCCATTTGGGATGCTAGGAGTGTAGGCAGTGGCTCACCTGACAATTCCAGCCTGATGATTAGGAATTCTTTTGATAGGCCACATTTTTTGTTTTGTTTTAGGAAAAAATTTTCGGAAGATCATTAAAACAGATTTCCTATCCACTGATTTGCTCCTTATATGCCAAGGTCAGGCGAAAGTCAGATGCTGGGAACACAATCCGAGTCTCCCACGTGGGTAGCAGGAAAGTAGCTACTTGTGCTGTCACCGAATGCCTCCTAGGCTATAACCAAGGCTCTTCCAGGATGTGGGCATCTCGGCACACACCAAGTGTCTACCCCACGGGCCATCTTGAGAAACTAGGAAAATGAGATGCTTCAAGCCTGACAGTTCTGTCCTGTTAATAAATGAATACTGATACACTTCTAATTGTGTGATCTAGAACTGAGGTTAAAATGTTACCACTTAGAACATATATGAATGGAAGACGACAGTATTATTTACCATTACCTGTTCGTTCTTGAGATGAAATTCCATTTGCATGCCTGTTTGGGTTCTGCATCTTACGGACTATTTGCTTTTAACAAGTTTTCCTTTTTCTCTGATACCCGATTTCTGATTTCCTGTTAATCTTTCAGAAAATCATATTGTGGTGGAGAATCTAAAACTAGTTTACGAGGCTTCTGAATGCTGACCCACATGAGAAACACGTAAAATCTAAGCACACAGAATTATGTAAACCAAGCTTTGTATGCAATGCTTTGATGTCATGACATACATGCAGGAGTTTCTCATCGAAAACGTGGGATGAAGCTGAAAACTACACACAAGGAGAAGATGGGCCTGCACTGCGGGGCACCTGGTGAAGCCACCACTTACAACACCCCCAATTCCACACTGGAGTGAGGGATCAGGTGCCAGCTAGTCCACCTCGAATATGGCTTCCTGCTGGTGCACTGGGGGCGGCAGCACAGGGTGGCCCAAGTGCCTGGCCTCTGCTACCAGGCCGGGAGACCTGGGAAGGGCTCCTGGATCCTGACTGCAGCCGTGTGGGGAGGGAACCAGCAGCTGGATGTCTCTGTTGGTCTGCCTTTCAGATCTTTTGAAGGCCAAACGTGGCTCTTTGAGCACTGAAGTCTGGCCACCCCGTGCACTTCTATATGAGTAACCTATTTTCTAATCTTTAAAAAAACACTGATTTTAATCCATCACACTGATTTTATGGCACCTGTCCACATATGCAAAATATGAGTCCTCAGATCCATAATGGGACAGTAATGTACCATAAGTCAGAATTGCTTCATTGCTGAAAACCCAATACTTTCCAAAGAAAAACATTACCACTCACCTAGCTGTGTACATTTTACAAACAAAACATTTTCTGGTCCACAGCCAGTGCTTCTTGATGAGAAGGGGATAAAGTGTCCTATCCAGGCAGTCGTCATGATGCACAAGCCTTTTGGCCATGGGGAAAGAAGTGAACACGTTAAAGGCAAATCTGGAAGAGTTGTAAAGGACTAAATATATTTAAACATTATTTTTCAGTTGTTGCTTACAAACATGAGGTAAATAGGTTGTTACACCAAGTGTGATTTGAATTCCACAAAATACTTTCCTGTGGAACTGCTCAATGGCTTTTCCTGCATGTACTCCCACACAACCCTTGGTGCTGCCTCACATCTGCTACTCAGTGGTATTTTATGCAGATGATCTTGTTACAACACTGCTCACTTTTTTTTTTCACTCTTCCCTTTAGGAGAACTCAAGTCTGGCTCCTGATGAAACTGAACCAGAAGAGTTGAGTTTCAGGTGTGAGAATTAAGAAACTAGGTTTTGTTTTTCTTAAGTTTTTTTTTTTTAAAGACTTGTTTTATTTTTATTACAAAGTCAGATATACAGAGAGGAGAGACAGAAAGATATTCTGTCTGATGTTTCACTCCCCAAACAGCCACAACAGCCAGAGTTGGGCTGATCTGAAGCCAGAAGCCAGGAGCTTCCTCTGGGTCTCCCATGCAGGTGCTGGGTCCCAATGCTCTCGGCTGTCCTCGACTGCTTTCCCAGGCCAGAGGCAGGGAGCTGGATGGGAAGTGGAGCTGCCGGGATTAGAACCAGCAGCCATACAGGATCCCGGTGCAGCAGCGCCAGGCCAGAAACCAGGTTTTAATAAAATAGTTAATCCCTAGTGTGTCACTAAGTATATGGCTTTAGAAAAAAAAAAAACCCATAAATCATGATGGACTTTAAATTCTTCTACAAAATGAAACGACTGCACAAATTATTCTAAAGGTACCTGACAATTCTAAAATAAGATTTTTAAAAAATTAAATATAGGGCCCGGCATGGTAGCCTAGTAGCTAAAGTCCTCAGCTTGCACATGCTGGAATCCCATGTGGGCTCCAGTTCCAAAGCCATGTGACCCTGCATGCAATCATGAGACCCAGAAGAAGCTCCTAGCTCCTGGCTTCAGATTAGCTCAGGAGCGATCACTGTGGCCACTTGAGGGGGTAAATCAGCAGATGGAAGAGTCTCTCCTCCTCTCTGTATATCTGACTTTCTAATGAAAATAAATCTTTTAAAAAAGATTAAAAATGAAGGAAATGAACAGATATTTTTAAAAAAATTAAATATGGCACCAGTGTGTGGTATAGCAAGTAAAGCTGCTAACTATGACACTGACATCCTGCATGAACACCATTTGACACAAGTGCTCCAATTCTGACCCAGCTCTCTGCTAACGCACATGGGAAAAGAACTGGAAAATGGGCCCTGTCATACAAATGGGAGAACCAGGTCAAGGTCCTGGCTCTTGGTTCTGGCCCAGTGCTGACTCAAGATCATCTGGGGAGTGAACCAGTAAATGGAAGATCTATCTCCTCTTTAACTTTGGTTTCAAAAATCAACAACAAAAAACATATTCAAGCAAGCACTGTGCCACTTCAAATGTGAGCTTCCCGTGCAGGAGTGCTGGTTCAAGGTTCAATCCAGCTTCCTGCCTAGCTGCCTGGGAAGGCGGCAGATGACCTGAATGCTGGTCCCTGTTACCCACACTGGAGAGCTAAATGCAGTCCTTGACTCTGGTTTCACCTGTAGAAGAACAGCTTTATAACATTTTAGTAACATTATCAGGGGCACCAATGTCCTGCTAATCACGTTGCAAGTTGCATAAATGCATGGCTTTATGTGTGTCTCATCAGTCTCTCCTACAGGCAACTATTTCTTAAGAATTTAACTCTTCAATTACTCTGTGCAGAACAACTAATTCTGGTTAAATAGAAAATTAATGTTTAAATTGCTACCACACTGGACCCAAGTACTTATTTTCTGATTAAATGGTGAAAATACTTGCCATACGGGTTAAGCATCAAGAAAAGGCCTTTCGGTTTGACTGCTGCACCGCCACCGCACCCCCACCCCACCAGACAGCTCCGCATCACTCACAGACCTTGCTCCAGTGGGACCAACCTTCCCTAGATCTGCCACAGCCACCACTGGGATTTCATCTGTGCAGCATTCGCAGAAGCTCCGTAGAGCTACTGTCTGCACTGCACTGCCCCTTTTCACCCTTTGGCTACCTTCATCCTCTGGAAGTTTCCTAAGCACGTGAAGTTTCAGAGAGCAGTCACCAAGCCCCCAAGAGCTGGAAGCACTGATCCCCGTTCCTGATACCATAAGCATAGGGGCATTTTATTGTTCCATGAGAAGTTTAAAATCATCTTAGGAACTGAGCCAGCAACAGCACAGGGCTTATTCCGACGTGCTGGTCCTTCTCAAGCTGCTATTTCCTTAAGATGGGCATGAAGAGTCTTACAATGTTTCTTTGCTGAAACATTATTATTGCATGTTTATCAAATAGCAGAATACCCTTTTCAGCCCTTCAAATTTTAGTAAAAAATTTAGTACCACTTCTCAGCCTTTTGGGTAAGATCAAGTATAAAAATTTAATAAGCCAAGAAATCCACAATATGGGTCCATCTACAATGGAAGATCACCCTTCCTTCTCTTTATAAATCTGCCTTTCAAATTTTATATATATATATATATATACATATATAAATGTACACACACACATATAAGGAACAGAAACTGCAAATGGGCACAGTTTGTCATTGTATGGAATGAATTTTGCTGCTTGCTTCCAAACCAAGTTGCAGTGATGATTTTTGTTTTTAATTACCTCTACTTTTTTTTAATCACATTTATTAATTTTTATTGGAAAAGTAAGATTTAGAGAAAGAGATACAGAAGAGAAAGATCTTCCATCCACTGATTCACTCCCCAAGTGGCACAACAGCCAGAGCTGAGCCGATTCAAAACCAGGAGCCAGGAGCTTCTTCCCGGTCTCCCACATGGGCACAGGGTCCCAAGGCTTTGGGCCGTCCTCAATTGCTTTTTCCCAGGCCACAAGCAGGGAGCTGGATGGGAGGAGGAGCTGCTGAGATTAGAACTGGTGCCCACATGGGATCCTGGCACATGCAAGGCGATGATCGTAGTCCCTAGCCTACTACATCAGGCCCCAACCACCTCTACTTTTATGCTGTAAAACAAAGAGGAAACATTGCTGCCACCTACCTTATGTCCGTAATGACAACAACATGTTCACAGTCTCCCTGGTGACAGTACAAGTAAGGAAACCCCAGCTTAATATACAAGTCATTGAAGGTGAAATCTTCCATTCTGGCTGTCTGAAACTTCCCATAGCCTCGATCATGGGACTCTGACCACTCAATGATTGTTCTGATGGAGAAAAGGAGAAAAGGATATGTCACACTGCTCCCCTAAACCATAAAAAGGAAGAGGATCCGCTCACCTAATTAACTGAACAATTGCCACTCTGACATCAAGACTGCAAACATTCAGTTCTGCCCTACCGATTACATCAACAGGTCTCTGAGGCAAAAACTGCCTTTGCATCAATACTTAGATGTCATCTGCCCTTTTCCAGCTCTTACAGTTTTCCGGAGGGTACGTGACGTGTGTCACTTCAGTCGGGATGTAAAGCGCGCAACAAAGTCAGCCCTGTTTTTCCCGCCTCCCCCAAATCCCACATTTTTCAAACATGGTATACATAATACAACCATTTAATATCTTAAACATTGCTAAGCCCAGCGCTCCCCTGAGCAGGGGCCATGCTCTGCATGCGAATGGCCCAGAGGCACTGGTGAACCAGGGGGCACTGGAGGCCTGACTGTTCAACCTGAGAGACTGCTGTCTCACAGTTCTTCCTTCTGTCTAGAGAAAGGAAAAACTCTTTTCCTTTTAGAACTTTAAGTGACTCCAAAAATATCAGACATGTAACTGCTTTTTAATTTCTATCATTTTCATCCTATTTGAAATGAAGACACAAACACAGAAAGGGAGACAGACAGAGACAGGCTGGCAGGCAAACTGATGGAGATCATCTACGCCCTGACACTTCCCAAACACCTCCAACAGCCAGGGTTGAATCAGGCTGGAGCCTGAAGTCCACCTGGGTCTCCACAGGAGCCGCAGACACTCACGTACTGGAGCTGTCATCTGCTGCCTTCCAGGGTGTGCACTGGCAGGCAGCTGGATCAGAAGCTGAGCAGCCAGGTACTCTACCATGGGATGTGAGTGCTCCCAAGCTGCCAGTTAAGCTGCTGTGCCAAATGCCTGACCCAGAAGTGCATAATTAGTGCTCTTAAAATAACTGTGCTTAAATATTTTATATTTAATATGGGCTATTGGGGGTGGGGAGGGCATTTGGTAAAGCATTTAAGATGTAACTTGAGATTCCCCCAACCCATACTGCAGTACTTGGTTCAAATTCCAGCTCTGCTTCCAATACAGCTTCCCACTAAGTGCCCTGAGAGGCAGCGGGTGATTGCTGAAGTACCTGGGTCCCTGTCACCTGGCCCAGTGCTGCCATTGCAAGGCATTTGGGAATTAAACTAGTCTCTCAGAAGTAAAAATCTTGAACATTTAGAAATAATTTTTGACAAAGACCCATTCCAATAATAGGATTTGTGGAAATATTATTACCTTAAGAAGTACAAATAAGAAACAATTTTTAGAAGATTTCTTGGAACTATACCTGCTCAAGTCTCTACATTCCGGGTATCTTTTGTCATTGTAAAATGTTCCTTCAAAGTAAAAGAAGGCTGATTTGTACAGATCCTATAAGAAATGAGACAGTATTGTGATAACAATTGACATCAACTCCAAGTTTGTGCATCATAAAGTCACATATCTACAACACTTTATGGAACTATATAAACAGTCTCAGGTCATAAATTTTCTTTAAAACTTCCTCTTTACTGATTAAAGATACATTAACAGAGAGAGTTATCACCCGCTGGTTTACTCCCCAGTTGCTCAGGGCCAGGCTGGGGCCAAGTGCAGGCTGTGATGCAGCTAGCCTAGGTGGGTGACGGGAACCCAACTAATCAAGCCATCCTTGCTGTCTCTTCTGGTCTGCACTATCAGGACACCAAAGTCAGGAACGAGAACCGGGAACTGAACCTAGGTACTGTGATGTGGAACACGGTTCTCAACCACTGGGACACATGCCTGCTCCCTGTTACAAATGTGAACCTACTACATGTCAAGTGCTATGTTAAACACCAGGGATGAAGGCAGAGAGATGACTCTTGCTACAATTTTCCATTTTTAGCCTACTGCTATTTTAATCACTCTGATTATTTTAACTTTGTATATTCTCCTGAGACTCAAGAAAAGAATCCAATTAGAAATTAAACAAACCCTTGAGCCAGCTCTGTGATGCAGCAGGGTAACTGCTACCTGCTCTGCTAGCATACCACACTAGAGCTCTGGTTGAGGCCTCTACCGCTCTGCTTCTATTTCAGCTTCCAACTAACATGCCTGGGGAGGTAGCGGTGGATGGACCAAGTCACCTCTGTGGGAGACCCAGATGAAGATACTGGCTCCTGGCTTCAGCCTTATCCAGCCCCAGCCATTGAAGACATCTGGCGAATGAAATGGTAGATGGAAGATCTCTTTCTCTCTCTTATCTTTCCCTTTCTCTCTGTCATCCTGCCTTTCAAATCAATACATATAAAAGAAATTAAATAAGCCTTACAATTATGTTAATATATGTACATAGAGCAAAGAAAAATTTGGGCAGCGGAAAAAAATAAAAACAATTGCATCTTTGGTATTTCTTCAGTAATAAAATGATTGCTGAATTGTGTTTTTCTGACATTTTCTGGTATTTTCAATGAATCTCTAAAAAATTATCTCTATATATTTTTTCCTTTCCTTTTGAAATTTATTTGAAAGGTACAAGGAGGCTGAGAGTGAGAGAAAGTGAGCAAAGTCTTGTCTGCTGGCTCATCCCCAAATGCCTGTGAGGGCCAGGGCTGGGCTGACACCCAAGCCAGGAAGCAAGCCCTCAATCTGGGTCTCCCACAAGCATGCAGAGACCCAAGCGCTTGAACCATCCGTTACCTGCCGCCTCCTAGGGCATGCTGGAATTTGAAGTAGAGCTGGATGCTCCAATGTTAGGATGTAGGCATTTCATGTGGCATCTTAACGACTGTGCCAAATGTAAGAACTGGTAGGCAAGCAATATTAATTCCTATTTTCACTCAGGCCATCTTGCTGTGTTGCTCAACACATAACACTTCTAGAGAATTTTATTTGAGTGATGTAAGCGGTTTAATGCCTTTTGACACAATCAGTAATTACAAGGTGAAGTCTAAAAACTCAGAACTGTTTTCTTATAAATCTGAAACCATCCATTAAAAATATTCCCTTATCTCAGTATATAAATGGGCAGCACAGAAGATATGAGGGATCTCAATACAGCTTTCCATGGAAGCTGGAATAATTACTAACCAGCTTTAGCAGCATTTAGGGACACAAACCAGCAGATAGAACCCTGTCTGTCTCTTTCTGTCTCTCAAGTAAATAATTTAAGAAATACATGTTTAGGATACTGAATTTTTTAAAAATCCCATTTCTAAGCTTTATTTATTTGAATGGCACAGTGGCAGCAGTAAGACTGCCTCAACCTGCCTTGAGCATTAAAGTCATGGTTAGAAGGAAGAGGGAAAACTCAGATTGTGCCTGTTAAATCAATCTCATTACTGCACAGCTACACCTTATATTTTTTGGTAGGGTTAAGAAGTTTTGCATAAGATTGCTGCTTCTCCTTTAAAAAATGATAATATCCACATTTCCTGGTCCTTTTACCAGGAGCCTTTGGAACATTCATGGAAAACTCAGATTATTAAAGCCTACACATGGATTTCCAACAGTTTTTGGTACCAGCAGAAGCTTATTTGTTAATTCCATCTCCCATGAACTTTTTGAAGCACACTAATTCCCCCTCTTCCTCTTTCACACTAAAGATTCTGACAAGTACTGAGAGAACAAGCCTGAGAAACCTGGGGATCTTAGAGCCATTTTCAAATTGACTAGAAATCTCCAAGTGTGATCTGTGTGTGAGTCATGATGCTGACCGCCAAACACATCAGTTATCGGCATACAGCAACAAGCACGGCAATGGCTAAACGAAATGGTGCCACAATGACAAAGAGTGGACAGTCGGGAAAATGTTCTAGAATAAATGAGTTTTGAGTCAGGAAATACAAAAATGAACTCACCAGTGAGCTCCCTTTCTCTCTTACCATATTCAAAGACTCAGAAGTACAAAAAAGTGTGGCTTGTCTGAGGAAGGCCATAGTGGCCGGGGTCTCAAGTGCAAGGGTAGGGAGGTGGACAGCATGGAAGGTTAACCGAGGATGACCACTATAAAAGGCCTCATGCTGGAACTGTCAGTCTAAGAACCAGGAGGAAACCTAACTTACTCCATCATTTCTGTGGCTGGTGGAACAGGAACCAGCAATGGACAGAGTTCTTACCTAAACTCTAATGAACCACAGTTATCTGAAATGTCTTTTCACTTATCTACAGGAGCCGTTGCTGCTCTCCTCAACCTGGGCACTAAATGTGGGGCTTCCTGGCAGAGTTGTACCAGCCAACAGAATTAGTTCAGTCTTGTTCTTTCCTATAAAACCCAGAGTCAAGGCTCTGCTGCTTCATTAGGTGGCAGTCCTTTCTGAGACCTTTCTGGCAGGCAGTCTACCACCTGACTCCTGACCATCCTTACCCAGCGGGTCCCGGGGGCTCCTCTAGCCTGTGAAGGCACTGCAATGTGAAACATCAGCAAGGAACAACTTCCCTGGCTATCTCCCCTCTGGTACTGACGCCTGGCACTGACGCAGCTCTCCAGGAAAGTGAAAGGGAAAGAACAGGCGCTGCTTATTGACTGGTGCTCTGGGGTCATCTCAGCTACAGAGCTTAAACAGGGCGAACACACAGCCCCAAAGCTACAGTGGGAGATGAGGAAATCAAGAGTAGAGCCTGCTTTGTGAAAAAGTTTTGAAGCTACAGCGAAGGAAAGCTGGAACTGCATGGGAGATGATTTTATTTGCAAGAAGATTTTAGGAGCCTAACGGAGTGATCACTATTTCCTTAGCCTACTGGTATCATTGCTTTGTGTTTCATGGGGCAGGGCCATGGGTGGAGGAACACCTTACTTTGCTGATGTGTTCAGGAGCTTGGTCAGGAGAGTTGCTGAATTCCCCACCAATCTGGAGGTCACTGACACAGCAAATTGAATCCCTCAGTTCTGTGAGCTTTTGACTGCCCAACACCAGGATCGTCTGATACGGTTTGTGTTCTTTATGCTGAAAGAAAACAGCAAATAAATGATGAATTCTGCTATATCTGGATATAACATAATTTTGCTAGCTTTCTTTAAGTTGTCTGCATTAATGGGTGTTTTAACTACATTCTCTTCAAATTACAAAGATTTCTTCTTTCAGCTTTTTTTTTTTTTAAGATTTATTTTTATTGCAAAGTCAGATAAACAGAGAGGAGGAGAGACAAAAAGGAAGACATTCTGTCCAATGATTCACTCTCCAAGTGACCACTACAGCCAGAGCAGCGCCGATCAGAAGCCAGGAGCCAGGAACTTCCTCCAGGTCTCCCACACAGGTGCAGGGTCCCAAGGCTTCAGGCCGTCCTCGACTGCTTTCCCAGGTCACAAGAAGGGAGCTGGATGGGATGTGGGACTGCCAGGATTAGAACTGGCGCCCATATGGGATCCCAGCGAATTCAAGGCGAGCACCTTAACCACTAGGCTACTGCGCCAGGCCCTTGGCTTTCTGACTACTCATTGAGATCTTAACCAAACAAGTTAATAGTACTAAGTCCATTCCAGAAACTTTGTAAGAGCCTATTTAATCATAAGTACAATTTATATGTAGTAATATTCTCAACTAAATCTTATCTGTTTATGACACACCTATTCAGAGAATTAGAATATATATATGTTGGGCTAAGATACAGTTATTTTAGTAGAGGCTCTATGAAATTACTGGATACCCTGCACTTGTTAATTCTATGCATTTTTAAAATCAATTAAGAGCTGCTTTTAGTTAGCTAAGTTCCCAAGTATTATGAATTAGGGAACAACTTCTTCCATTTCTCTACTGCCCACCTATTCCACAAAACATCCACAAGAATCTGCAGAATTAGTTGCTTCCAGGGCATAAATCAGGTGTATATTTCAACATAACTGTAATTCTACTGATCAAGAGACTGTTGAAGCTTGATGTTATTTTCAACATTTCTGATTAAAACAAGCCAAAAAAAAAATCAAGACTATGGTTATCTCTAAAACGGAGATGTCATATGCTTGCATTTAATTTAGACTCTAAGGAATGTGAATCCTCAAAAATTACACATTATGTAAAAGTTACTCCTATTGTCCACTAGGTTCTGCTACCAACCTTGTGAAATATAACGGGGTACAAGACATTCACAGATAGGAGAAGTTCTCCTTCTTGAATCATATTCTCTGGATTTTCAGGCTTTTTTCCTACTGCATGTGATTCCTGAGGAAAGAAAAAAAAAAAAGACTCTGAAACCAAACACTGTAGCTCGGGTTCTGAGGCACTGGAGGAAAATGAGAACCACAAGGGCTTATGTCGGCCAAGTCCCAGGCCTGACTCCTCATTTTACTGCAGGAAAATTGTGAAAGACTTCCGAGCTTGAACTTCACCTCCTGTTAGAAAACAGAAATCCCTCACGGGTCTCGTATGGAACCGTTGCTGAGGAGGTGGACACAGGCAGCGATGAAGATGTGCGGCACTGAGCACACAGCAACCAGTGGCAACGCAGCAACCCTGGCTGACATCGGAGGAAAACTGGTATTTGCAAAGGTACTACTTCTCCTATGAAGCTGTTCCAAGAATGAAGCTCAGTGACTCAGGCAGGTGCCCGAGGTCTTGCCAGAGAATTAGTATGTAAATACGGACGTGTCTGGCACTAAACCTTTAGCTGTTTACAACACTGCCTTTACCATATTTTTATATGTCCTTGACAACTATAAAATAAGGACCATCAACCAACTAGACTGGCTGAAAGATGTTTTAAAAGTAAGTGGAAATAATGACACACAAAAAGGCTGAAATGAAAGATTTAGGAGTTAGTCTACGGAAGCAAGGGTTAAGACAAAAAAATCAGAATCAACTATCTCAAGACTCTGGAACCTGTGACAGCATGGAGTGTGTTTGATGATGACAGAAGCTACTGCAATCCGTAGCATGTGGAAACAACCTGAGTTCCCAAAACACAGCCTGCTGCCAGGCCAGGCAGCAGACCCCAGCCTCCCCAAACTGAAGGTTATGCTTTAGGTGGCCTCCTGAGCCGGGTGCCTAGTCCTGGTTTGGGTTTCATGGTGGCAGCTGCTTTCCCCAGCAGCATCTACCGGAACACTCAAGACAGGACTCTTTTTCTCTTTTTGGAGCCAAACTGTCAAGACAATCTTTGTCAGGTCACTGACTGAGCCCAGAGTAATATAATAGAAACGATGGTGAGCACACTCAGGTAACACACTCAGGCAGAAACAGCCTGGAAGAGGCACGGGCAGCTGCAGCCCTCAGCAAGGAGAATCACATTCAGGTGTAGAGTTCTCAACACAAACCGAGAGAAACACAGTGGCTGGAAAGCACGGCCTGTTCCCGGGAAAACAGAGGAAACCCACACATTCACATCACTGCTCAAACATAGGGGTGGGAAAGGGGAAACCCCTGAGTCTAAGGAGTGCTATAACAAAAAATAAAGTTTAAAAAAATATTAATTATTCTGAGCAAGGCTAGAAGAAGAAACAAAAAAGGTCACTGCACAACAAAAAGGAATGCTAAATCACTTGCTTAAACATACTCTAAGAACGAAATGAGGGGCTAGCATCCCAGTTTGAGACTCAGCTGCTCTGTTACCAATCTAGCGTCCTACTAATGGCCCGGGAAATGCAGTGGAGGCTGATCCAAGTGTTTGGGCCCCTGTCACTCATGCAGGGAAAACCAGAAAGCTCCTAGCTTCCCTGTGGTTATCTGAAAATGAACCAGCAGATAGCAGATCAGCTCTCCCTCTCTCTCTGTAACTTTGACTTTCAAATAAAGGAGTATTTTTGAAAGTTATGGGAAACACAAATGACTACAGGAAATCAGGGTTCCCCCGAAAAATTAACAGCAACTTTTTTCAACAGAAACCACAAGGAAACATATATGAAGGATGATGCGCTTAAATCCACTCAAGAAAAAAGGCTGTCAGACACAAACTGGCCAAACTATTCGTTAGTAGTGAAGAGAAAACGAAGAGGGAGCCCATGCCAGTAGATCTCTGTAGAGTTCTGCACACGGAAGTGCAGACAACAGACATCATAGGCAGAAGCTTCGGAATGCAATACGGCAGAAGCGCCTTCTCTCCGTCTTCGTGATACCAGGCTGAGAAGGCAGACAACAACGGCAGCTCCACCAATCGGGAAGCACCACAGCAGGACACACAGGTGTTGCCACTGCTGCTCTAAGGCCTACCACGTCAGAAGCTGACCTGTGGCTCCCCTGCTGAGTGCAAGAGAAAGTGTAATTGGAGCGTCCAGGTTAAAAGATGGAACACCACTGCGGACTAGTTGAATGAGATACCTAAAAACTGTATCTCACAGATTCAGGCACTGTGCCTGAACGTAGCTGCTGCAGCACACAGGTCATCTGGAAAATGTCAAAAACAGTCAAGCAAGACAAGTTCTCATTTCAAAATATGTTAGAAAAAAAAAGACAATAGATACTAACTTGATGCCTTAAAAAGAAACGAAGAGGGCCCGGCAGCGTGGCCTAGCAGCTAAAGTCCTCGCCTTGAACGCCCCGGGATCCCATATAGGCGCTGGTTCTAATCCCGGCAGCTCCACTTCCCATCCAGCTCCCTGCTTGTGGCCTGGGAAAGCAGTCGAGGACGGCCCAATGCATTGGGACCCTGTACCCGCGTGGGAGACCCGGAAGAGGTTCCTGGTTCCCGGCATCGGATCGGCGCGCACCGGCCCGTTGCGGCTCACTTGGGGAGTGAAACATCGGATGGAAGATCTTCCTCTCTGTCTCTCCTCCTCTCTGTATATCCGGCTTTCCAATAATAATAAAATCTTTAAAAAAAAAAAAAAAGAAACGAAGAACAGGATAGCAGTGCAGGTTAAGTATAACAGCCAGTATGCTGTACTGTGCTTTTCAGTTCACTTTCCAAGTAGCTGCAACAGCCAGAGCTGAGCTGATCTGAAGCCAGGAACTAGCAGCCTCCTCCAGGTCTCCCACCTGGGTGCAGGGTGCCAAGGATTGAGGCCGTCCTCGACTGCTTTCCCAGGCCACAGGCAAGGGAGCTGGGTGGGAACTGGAACATCTGGGATATGAACCTGCACCCATATGGGAGCCTGGCACTTGTAAGGTGAGAATTCAGCCACTGAGCCAGGCCTGAATTTTAAAACTTTTTTAAAAGTGTGTTAATTTCCAGGTATTTGTGAGGTTTCCAATATCCCTTCTGTTACTGACTTGTGGCATCATCCAATGGTGATCAGAAAGAATATGTTTTACAATTTCAGTTCGTTCAAGTTGAAGAGCTGGACTACTCTGGAGAACGACCACGTGCACTGGAGAGGAGTCTGTCTGCTGTCACTGGAAAGTCAGCTACTCCACTATTTCCTTAACAATCTCTCGTTGAGCTGTTCTGCCCAACTAGCTGTTCTCTCCAACTAGCGTTGAAGAGCCTTCTGCTTCCTTTTCTGTAATTCTATCACCTTTGTTTCATATACTCCATTGTTCTAGCGTTCATGCACTTGCACTGCTTTTCCCAGACCATTAGCCTCGAGCAGCAAAGACTGAATCACCCACACAGGAACCTGGCATCCCAGGCATCGGGCTTTACTGGCTATGCCACCGTGAGGCCCCTGCTCCACTTTTCAACAGCTCCCTGTGAATATACACCAAGTACCTGGGCCCTGCCACACACGTGGGAGATCTGGATGGAGTATCAGGATCCTGACTTTGGCCTGACCAAGTCCCAGCCATTGCAACCACTTACGGAGCGAACCATACAGACAATGTCTCTCTTTCTGTCTCTCCCTCTTTAACACTAACTTTCAAAAAAAATACATCTTTTTTAGAATGGTGGGGGGATGCTGTGGTGCAGCAGCTTAAGTCAACACCTGGGATGTTGCTCCCCGCATCCGAGTGTTAGTTCAAGTCCTGGCTAATCTGCATTTCTGATTCAAGTTCCTTTTAATGTGCTTGGGAGACCGACAGAAGATGGCCAAGGTTACTTGGGTTCTTGCCACCCATATAGGAGACATGGATGCAGTTCCTGGTTCCTAACTTCAGCCTGGCCCACCCATGGCTAACTGCAGGCATCTGGGCAATGATGGAAGAGCACTTTCCTTCCTCCGCTGTCATTCTTCCTTCCTTTCAATAAAGAATATAAACTTAAAAAAAAAAAAAAAAGCTAATTTAACTGTACATTACAGAATTTTAAAAAAGAGACATATTTATTTTTATTGGAAAGTCAGATTTTACAGAGAGAAGGAGAAACAGAGAGAAAGATTTTCCATCTGCTGGCTCACTCCGCAAGCAGGTGCAACAGCTGGAGCTAAGCCAACCCAAAGCCAGGAGCCAGGAGCCAGGAGCTTCCTCAGGGTCTCCCACACGGGTGCTTTGGGCCAGTCTCTACTGCTTTCCCAAGTCACAAGCAGGTAGCTACAAGGGAAGTGGAACACCTGGGATACGAACCGGCATCCATTTGGGATCCCGGCGTGTGCAAGGTAAGGACTTTAGCCACTAGGCTACTGTGCCAGGCCCACGTTACCGAATTTTAAAAAGAACAAATTAGGGATGGCATTACAGCATAATGGGCAGGGCAATGGATACAATGTGGGGATTCCAGATGGGCACTGATTCAAGTCCCAGCTATTCCATTTCCAGTCTAGTACCCTGTTGACGTACCTGGAAAGGCAACAGGAGATGGCCAGGTCATTGGTCACCTGCATCCACATGCGGAAACCCAGAAAAAGCTCCTAGCTCCTGGCTTGGGTCTGACCCAGCCCTAGCCATCTTGGGAGTGAGCCAGCAGATGCAAGCACTCTATCTTTCCCGGTCTCTTCTGTAACTTTGCCTTTCAAATAAATAAAAATGAATCTTCAAAAAAAAAAAAAAAAAAAGAACAAATTAAACACCAAGTTAACAACTAATAACAAAGAAATTATATAGAGTAAAGATATTAATGAAAGACTAGAAAATATAGAGAAAAATCTCTGAAAGCACAAATTTGCCCGACTACCTAGATTAAGAAATAAGTCTGAAATTACTAAAATCAAAGTAGAAGCATTAGTGATTTTACAGAAACAAAAATAACAATGAAAAACCACATAGTGTCAACACACTGAAACACAGATGCAAATCAAAATTGCTGGCAGCATACAAACTATCACAATTGACCTAAGAAGAAACAGAAAATCAATAGATTTACAAAGAATGAATGAATAACAACATCAACAACAACAACAACAAACTTTCCCCTAAGAAAGTCCAGGACCAGATAACAACTTTATTGGTGAATTCTTCCAGCTATTTAAAGAATCAATTAATATAAGTGCTTCAATTCTTTCAAAATATATGAAATGTATTTAACTCATCATGTGAGACCAGCATTATCTTAATACCACAGCCAGAGAAAGATGACACATTTAAAACTACAGGAAAATGACAGCAACAATTCTTCTTAGAATATTAGCAAATCAAGCTCCATGGTATCTCAAAAAAATTACTTAAAAGAAAGATGCTACATCAAATAGGGTCCTTGGAACACAGGGTAATTTAACATTAGCATATCAACACTCTTACTCTTCCACCCTGACTGAAAATTGGGAAAAAGCTTATCAACACCTCAACTGAAGCGGGGGAAAAAACAGTTGATAATACCTAACACCCGTTCATGAGAAAAATTCTAAATAAACTCAACAGAAGAAATTTTTTTCAATAATAGCCATGTATAAAAAAGAAAAAAAAAGTTAACAATATATCAAATGGTCAATGATTGAAAAAAAACTTCCCCCCTAGTGTCAGCATCAAGACCAGGATGTAGTCCACCAGTAGCAAAATATTAACATAGTACTGGAAACTCCAGCCGGAGCGGTAAGAAATGGAGACAGGAAGAAGGAAAGAAAGGCACCTAGAACAGAAGGAAAGAGAATTATCTCTACCTCCGTGTATCATGAACTAGTAAGTACAAAATCCCAAAGGATCCATCTGCACACACACAAAAAGGTTAGAGCTAATTAACACACGTAGCAGAGCTGAAGGACACAAAATACACAGAAATGAATTCTATTCCCATTCATTAGCACTGAACGAATTGAAAAAGAAACTAAGAAAACACGTGCAATCACAACAATGAAAATAATACCCAGAGACAAATTTAACCAAAAACATAATACATTTATCCACTAAAAAATACAAAACAAGGCTGAGTGGAAAGTACTGTGGCGCAGCATGTTAGCAGACTAATCTGGTTCCAGTCGCGCTTCCCTCTGACATGCCTGGGAAGGGAGCAGGTGATGCCCAAGTCCCTGGGAGAGCAAGATAAATCAGGCTCCAGGCTTCAGACCAGAGCAGCCTCAGCCACTGCGGGCATCTAGGGGGTGAAACAGCACATGGTACATCTTTCTGACTCTCCTCCTCCCTCTGTAACTCTGCCTTTCAAATAAATAAAAAAGAATGTCCAAAAAGAGAGAGAGGGAGGGAGGGAAGGAAGGGGAAGGAGGGGGAGGGAGGGAGGGGAAAGGAAGGAAAGCAGGAAGGAAGGAAGGAGAGAAAGAACCAGCAAGTAGAGCCTGTGACATTTCATCTGGGAAGTGCTCAGAAGACTCCTGACATTAGGTATCCAGCTTTCAGCTTGTTCCTGCCAGCTGGTACGTCTGTACTGGGTACTACAAATTCTAGAGTCTAGAATCTTAGTAACTGGCACGAAAAAGAAAAGCATCAGGTAGCTGGTGAACTCTTTTGAACATGGCTAGCACAGAGGGGCTGGTGGCCTGGCTGCCCCTCCTGATGAGTGGTCTACCACGGATGACTTGCCAAGGAACATCAGCTGCACTGGCCTGGAAAGATCGCCTCCAGTCTGTCCTTGAGTTTCATCACCACCACATCTGGCCTAGCACCAGATAAACCAAGCCATTCCTCATTATGAGAAACCAGGGACTTACTCTAGCACATGATGACTCAGACCAAATCCAATCAAAACCACTCTCAAACTTGTACAATGGGTCTAAACACAATAAAGTAACTTCTCTGGTGTCACTTTCCAATCCTGCAGTCAGGACAATAGAGGGAATTAGCGGAGGCATTTCTATAAACTGCAGCATGTAAATTTTCAAGGACTGGATCCTGTGGATTCTGAAAAGCCCCCGCTTTGTCTATCCTTACCTGGGAGACTCAATGGCAGTTACTTCCTAACCACAAAATTCTTGTGCTCTGGTGACCCTGACAAAGAACTTCATGGAAAACCGGTACTATCCTCAGGCACTCTACAATACATGTCATGTTTTCCTGTGTTATAGTCAACACTTCATTTACTACCAACGATTTCAGTTTCACCTGCTATCTTGAAAGATAAAACACCTTCCATAGTTCAATTAGAAGCAAGACACATCAAATGGGAGGTTCCTAAATTGTTGATTAATTTTTATTTGTTTGAGAAACAGAGAAAGCTAGTTTCTATCTACTAGCATACACACAAACGCGTGCGACAGCCAGCTGGGCTGGGCCAGGTTGAAGCCAGGGGCCCGGCACAATGGCTCAGTGACTAAACCCTTGCCTTTCGTGTGCTGGGATCATATGTGGGCACTGGCTCGTGTCCTGGCATCCCTGCTTGTGGCCTGGGGAAGCAGTTAAGGATGGCCCAAAGCCTTGGGACCCTGCATTCACATGGGAGACACAGAGGAGGCTTCTGGTTTCTGATTGTCTCAACTCTGGTCATTGTGGTCACTTGGGCAGCGAACTGGCAGACAGATATCTTTGTCTCTCTCCTTTTCTCTGTAAAACCTGCCTTTCCAATAAAAATGAATAAATCTTTACAAAAATTACATATATATTATTATACATATAAGTTATATTATATATATAAATAATATATAGGAACTCCTCTTGGGTATCATACATTGGCACTTGTGCATTAAGAAAACACAAAAACAAAAAACTTCTATGTCAAAGAATATTATCAAAGGTAAAAAGACAACTTATCAAAGGTGAAAAGAGCAGGAGAAAATATTTTCAAATCATTTATGTAGTAAAGGACTATTACCCAGAATATACAAAAAATTCTTACATCAATAAGACAGACAGATCAGTTTAAAAATGAGCAAAGAAATCAAGTAGACATTTTTCCTAAAAAATATAAAAACAGAGCCTGGCACAGTAGCCTGGTGGCTAAAGTCCTCACCTCGAACACGCCAGGATCCCATAAAGGCACTGGTTCTAGTTCCAGCAGCCCCGCTTCCCATCTAGCACCTTGCATGTGGACCGGGAAAGCAGTCAAGGACAGCCCAAAGCCTTGGGATCCTGCACCCGTGTGGGAGACCTGGAAGAAGTTCCTGGCTCTTGGCTTTGGATTGGTTCAGCTCTAGCTATTGCAGCCACTTGGGGAGTGAATCATCAGATGGAAGATCTCCCTCTCTGTCTCTCCTCCTCTATGTATATCTGCCTTTCCATTAAAAATAAATACGTATTTAAAAAAAATACAAATAGTCAATAATTAAACGGCAAGACGCTCACCATGATTAGCCACTGGAGAAACGCAAGTCAAACTGCAACCCATACACTAGGATGGCTATTATTTCAAACAATAACAACAGACAATAGTGAAAAGGATGCAGAGAAATTAAAAGCTATATATACTGCAGATGTGAATGCAAAATGTATGGTACAGCTGCAATGGAAAATAGTTTGATGGTTCCTTGATTTACCATATGACCCAATAATTCCACTCCTTCATGTAAGTATATAAGCTAAAGAATTATAAACAAGAACTCAAACAGATATTTATACACCAATATGCACAACAACATTATTTAAAACAACCAAAAGGTAGAAACAACCCAAATGTCCATCAACATATGAAAAGTAACAAAGCATCATTACAAAGAAATGAGGTTTATAAAGAAATGAAGCTCTGACATGTTCTATAATATGGATGACTCTTAGAAGCATGACAACAAGCACAAACATTGTTACGGTTCCATTTACCCAAGATATCTAGAGTAGGCAAATTTAGAGACACAAAACAGAATAGAGGTTAGTATGAGCTTTGCCAGAGAACACTAAAGATCTTACTGGGGACAGAATTTCTGTTATATTAGAAAGTTCTGGAAATAGGAGTGATGGTTACAAAGCACTGTGAAAGCAGTGATACTAGTGAATCTAACACATAAAAATAGTTAAAATGGTAAACCTGAAGTAAAGTTTACAATATAAAAAAAAAGTAAACTAACAGGCAATCCCATAGGTATCCTTACGCACCATCAGGTGCCCAACAGTGTTAGGCACACAGGCTTTGAGCCGGTCATGTCTACTAGTAGCTTCTCACTCAGTACTCATTATCTTGGCCTTCCCTTGGGAATCTACACAAGAGGTAATGGTTAAAGACCAAGAATGAGGTTAAATCAAAATGAGAGGCAGAAAAAAAATTCAGGAGGAGAGCAATGAAAAGGCAGAAATTTCACCTGAAAACAACATCAAACTAAAAATAAAAACAAACAAGTAAAAACAGGTAAAAGCAGAAAGCTGAGCTCTGTGGTCCTTTTCTCTTATTAACCCTCAGCCCCAAAGTTCCTCTAGTTTGTTTTCTACTAAGCACACCTAAAGCTAAGTTATATAAAGCTACCATACTGTCTGTCATCACTAACAGCTACTGAGAGCTCACTGTTCCATGGGAAAAGGGTGAAAAATTTGAGACCCACCATCTCATAGGCAAATGTTTCTTGTCGGCAGGCACGATCTATGGTTAGAGTTTCTTCCCGGTGTTCCAAGAACCTCTTTCTATTCCTGTTGTAGACATGAAAACATAAAAACAAAGTTCAACATTCTTCATTAGAATTTCAAAACATATCCTCAACTTTTTATTTTGAATTCAGTTTAAACATCTGTTGCAAAAACACTGCAGAGTCCCCATGTATCTTTTACCTTGTCTCCCCTAAATACCTTACATGACCCTAGAATTATTAACATTAGTACAATATTAGTAACTATAGGCCCATTTCAAATTTCACATAATTGCAAATGTAATGGCTTTCAGTTCATTCCAGATTTCCATCTAAAACCCTACACTGCACCTATTACTTCTGAGCCTCCAGTCTCTTACAGTTCCTCAGTAGTTCCTGTCTTGCAAGAGCCTGACCCCCCGAGAAGCGTTCTAGTGAGCTGCTTTGTAGAACGTCCTTCAATGCGAGTTTGAATAGCATTTGCTCAGCACTGGAGCAAACGTGGCTTTTTGGGCAGGAATAAACAATGATGCTGTAGGTTCACATACCAGTGGTCCATGATGGCAATGGCATTCTACCAATGTCCATCTTGGTAAAGGTCCCACCTGTCAGATCCGCCACTAGAACAATAGTTAACCAACCACCAAACACGAAAATTAAAGACAGGCATCTGGGCCCAGCGGCGTGGCCTAGAGGCTGAAGTCCTCACCTTGAACGCCCCGGGATCCCATATGGGCGCCGGTTCTAATCCCAGCAGCTCCACTTCCCATCCAGCTCCCTGCTTGTGGCCTGGGAAAGCAGTCGAGGACGGCCCAATGCATTGGGACACCGCACCCGCGTGGGAGACCCGGAAGAGGTTCCAGGTTCCCGGCATCGGATCGGCGCGCACCGGCCGTTGCGGCTCATTTGGGGAGTGAATCATCGGACGGAAGATCTTCCTCTCTGTATATCTGACTTTGTAATAAAAATAAATCTTTAAAAAAAAAAAAAAAGACAGGCATCTGAAGTGCAGTTTTAACATTCTTGCAGGCATGCCTTGGCTTTTTTTTTTTTTAATGTTTATCAGCTATTTTTTTCTATCATTTTTGTCTATTAATTGCTGATTGTATATTTTCCCCATTTTTTTTTTTTGGTCATGGTTCAACTTTTAAGAATTCTTTTTTAACCTTAAAAAGGAATTGGCTAATAGACATATGAGAAGATACTCAGGCTCCCTAGGCATCAGGGAGATACAAATGAAAACCACACTGAGGTTCCCCCTAACTCCAGTGAGGCTGGCCTACATTCAGAACTCCACTACCAACTGCTGGCGTGGATGTGAGAAGAAGGGCACCCTTCTTAACTGATGGTGGGAGTGCAGGCTGGTACAACCACTATGGAAACAAGTATGGAGAGTGCTTAGAGAATTACAAATAAACCTGTCATATGATCTAACTATCCCACTCCTAGGAATATACCCCCCCCAAAAAAACCTGCATATGAGAAGGGGAATCTGTAATCCTATATTTACAGCAGCACAATCTATAATAGCAAAGACATGGAAACAGCCCAGATGTCCATCCAAAGAGGAGTGAATAAAGAAACTGCGGTACATCTATTCCATGGACTATTACTCAGCCATTAAAAAGAATGAAATTACACCATTTGCAACTAGATGGTCCCAACTAGGGACCATTATGCTCAATGAAATTTGTCAATCCCAAAAGGACAAATATCATGTTCTCTCTAATATAAGGAAGTCATAATGCAAATTATAAGTTCAATAACCCTTTCCATACTGTTTTTGCTGCATCCCGTGTGTTGTGATGTTTTTGTTTTTATTTTCATTTCTTCATCCATGCAGTGGTTATTCAGTGGCACATTTTTTGACTCCAAGGTGCTGTAAATTTTTGTTTTAACTTCATACCTGTTGTTGACTTTGTTTCAGGGTTTCTCATTTAAGGGAATGTACAGTGATGGTATAATAGAGACTATCATATTCAGATGTGAAGATACAATGCAGTATGCACCTCTACTTCCAAATCAAAGATGGACTCCCAATGAAACTGCTGGATATATCTAGACAATAGGATACCGGACTGTCTGATATTGTCTATTCCAGTAATGTCAGGGCACACATATATAACAGACTGATGGAGTTATGACAGCTTATGAAGGATCATACTATTGCAATAATATGGGGAAAATCAGTCAGGGGGATGGGTGGGAGTTTGGGGAGGGGGAAAAGAAATCCCAGACTCTATGGAATTGTACCATAAAATTCAAACTAAAAACAAAAAATTATTGGGCCAGGAAAGGTAGCCTTGTAGCTAAAGTTCTCGCCTTGAACACACCAGGATCTCATACAGGCGCCAGTTCCAATCTCGGAAGCCCCCGCTTACCATCCAGCTCCCTGCTTGTGGCCTGGGAAAGCCACATTCAGGACGGCCCAAGGCCTTGGGACCCTGCACCGACATGGGAGACCCGGGAGAGGCTCCAGGCTACTGATTTTGGATCAGCACAACTCTGGCCGTTGCAGCCACGTGGGGAGTGAATCACTGGATGAAAGATCTTCCTCTCTCTTTCTTCTTCTCTGGCTTTCCAATAAAGATAAAAAAGATCTTTAAAAAAATTTACTGGAGGGCCCAGCACAATAATGTAGCAGTTAAGGTCCTTGCCTTGAACGCCCCAGGATCCCATATGGACGCCGATCCTAATCCTGGCAACCCCACTTCCCATTCAGCTCCCTACCTGTGGCCTGGGAAAGCAGTCGAGGATGGCCCAAGACTTTGGGACCCCGCACCCGCATGGGAGACCTGTAAGAGGCTCCTGGCTTTGGACTAGCTCAGCTCCAGCCGTTGTGACAGCATGGGGAGTGAACCATTGGACGGAAGATCTTTCTCTCTGTGTCTCCTCTCTGTATACCCGCCTTTCCAATAAAAAAAAAAAAAATCTTTAAAAAAAAATTTTATTGGAAAGCCATATTTACAGAGTGGAAAGACAGAAAGATCTTCCATCCGTTGAATCACTCCCCAAGTGGCCACAACCACTGGAGCTGAGCCAGTCTGAAACCAGGAGCCAGGAGCTTCCTTTGGGGTTGTCCTATGTGGGTACAGGGTCCCAAGGTCTTGCGTCATCCTTGACTGGCTTTCCCAGGCCACAAACAGGGAACTGGATGGGAAGTGGGGCTGCCGGGATTAGAACTGGCGCCCATATGGGATCCTGGCTTCTGAATGGCTCAGCTCTTGCCATCGTGTCCATCTGGGGAGTGAACCAGGGAATGGAAGACTTCTCTATTTCCTCTTCTCTCTCTGTAAATCTGCCTTTCAAAAAAAAAAGTGAATTTTAAAAATCAGAATTGGAAAAGTGTCTCATATTTCATTCTACATATTTTGATCCCTAACTTCTTTTCTTGATTTTTCAAAGATGTATATTTTTTTTTTAAAGATTTATTCATTTTATTACAGCCAGATATACACAGAGGAGGAGAGACAGAGAGGAAGATCCTCCATCCGATGATTCACTCCCCAAGTGAGCTGCAACGGGCCGGTATGCGCCCCGATCCGATGCCGGGAACCTGGAACCTCTTCCGGGTCTCCCACTTGGGTGCAGTATCCCAATGCATTGGGCCGTCCTCAACTGCCTTCCCAGGCCACAAGCAGGGAGCTGGATGGGAAGTGGAGCTGCCGGGACCAGAACCGGCGCCCATATGGGATCCCAGGGCCCTCAAGGCGAGGACCCTAACCGCTAGGCAACGCCGCTGGGCCCAAAGATGTATATTTTTAATTTAACTATTATTATTTTTTTCTTTAAAAGACAAAGTTAACATCCGTGAGGGCTGGGTGGTTGAGTTGGTTAGATGGAACCAAGCTTTAATACCCAGTGACAAGTACAAGAGCCAAATGGGATGGGGGACAGACTGGTCTACTGCTACACATACTGGCAAACCAGGGTAGGGGTTGGGCCTGATGGGGATTATTGTGGGTCGCCCCGACTAGGCTGCAGCTCCCACTGGTTGATGTAAGGGCCAAGTATGTGCTGGGCAGAACCAGACTGGACTGCAACACCCATTGGTTCCAGTGCAACTCGGGACCGAAAACAGAACCAACCCAGCAATTGAAACCACCAGCTGATTGGGGTGATGGACTGTGCCGGGCCCTGTGCTTGCTAGAACATACAACAATCTGGTCTGGGAATACCTCAAGGTTTCTTTGGAGATCTCCCCAATCGAACTGCTAGACTCAGAACTCTAACCAAGAAAAGACAGAAGACAGAACAAGTCAATCATTCATCTCAGCTATATGTTGGCAGCGAAATATGGGGCAAACGGAGACTTTATGATGGACCATATCAATCAGTGGACGACCTCATCGAGCGAAACTGGCAGCGATTCATAACTGGAGAACTATTAAAATCACTTGAGCAAATATCTCAGAGCATGCCCCATATCCAGGACTTGGGGTGGGCGGGAAACCAGGTGGGGCTTTTCCCTCAATATCCCCCTTTACCTCAGATACATTTTGGAAACAATATGGACATAATAGTATTACCCACTTCCCTATACCCCCTGAACCTTTTTTTTTTTAACCGCAATTAACTATGTAAAGATTGTCAACAACAATACAATAAAAAAAAAAAAAAAAAGGAAAGACAAAGTTACAGAGAGGACAGAGAGGTCTTCTATCTGCTGATTAACTCTACATATGGCTCAATGACAGGAGATGAACTGATCTGAAGCCAGGAGCTAGAAGCCAGGGACCAGGAGCCCGCTAGGTCTCCCACGCAGGTGCAGAGTCTCAAGGACAGGATCCATTCTCTGCTGCTTTCCCAGGCCACAAGCAGGAGCTGTATCACACGTGGAACAGCCAGGACACAAGCTAGCAACCATATGGGATGCTGGTACTACAAGCAGAACAAGCTTAGCTCGCTTTGCCATAGCACAGACCCCACTTATCCCTCTCTTCTTTGGAGTGCGTTCTTACGTATAGTGCCATATTGAATTGCCATAAATACTTGATTCTAACTCTGTGCTTCTTTCTGCTCAATGGTATACTACTTGTTCATGATTCAATACCTACAGGGTTTTTTTAAAGGATTATTTATTTTTACTTAAAAAGGTTACAGAGAAAGGGAGACTCAGATAGCTGGAACTTTGGGTGTGACAGCTCAATACACTAATCCTATTTTTCAAGCACTACCATCCCACATGGGTACCATTTCATGTCTCAACTAGTCCACTTTCCACCAACATGCCTGTATACTGCTAGGGAAAACAGTGGAGGGATATCCAAGATCTTGGAACCCTGGACCCATTAGGGAGACCCAGAGGAAGCTCCTGGCTGCTGGCTGATTGGCTCAGCTCCAGTCATTGCAGCTATTTGGGGAATGTATCCACAGATGGAAGATTTCACTTTCTTAGTATCTCCTTCTCTGTAAATCTACCTTCCCAACAATAAAAAAAAAATTTAAATAAATGATAGTTCTATTAATAAAAATATTTTACTTGTATTACACTGAGTTTATATATTAACTTAAGGTCTGACACTGTTATTACATTTAGTCAGCCTTTAAGAACCAGGAGTAATTTTCCATTTTTTCAAGTCTTCCTCTACGTCTTTTATGTGCATCCATAAATTATTCTAACACCCAAGACAGGTCTGGGTAGCCCTTAGACCTGATGGCCAGCATATCAAGAACTCTAGTAGTGGCATGTCAGGCGCTGTTTTGTATAGTGTGACAAAAGTTTTAGGCCTGCAGGGACGACAATGAGCTACGCATGTGCTGAGCTCAACAAGAACTCACTGAGCTCAGTGCATTACACTGGTCCCACAGGAAAATAATACCAACTGTGGCATCGTAAGGGTCAAAATAGGTCTGTATGGTCCTCAGATCTAACAGCCAACAGGGTCCTCCAAGATCAGCACCACCAACAACCTAGCTATATAGGACACCTGGTATCTCCCTAATCCTGGGACCTGCTCCAACCGGAAGTGGGAGAATGGTTGTACAGACAATGGTGCAGGCTGAGCACAGTATCACAGGAGGTGGAGAGAGGTGAGCCAGGAGCTGGAGATACAGAGACCATGGTGGAAACCTTACATAAGAACCTGGAACTCCCTGGAGGGAGTAGCACAAGTGACAGCAAACAAAGAGCCATGTACCAAATGCAATAAGTAAAAAATCTAACTGTAGACCTGTGGATGACACAGCTTAGAAACCTGTCCCAAGGACAAGATTCTGCTAACCAGAAGTACAATGACCAAGAGCAAAGAACAGACAGAGGCACAATGAATATTACTGAAGAGTCCCCTGCATAAAGGAAAATCGTATGCAAACTTCAGTTAACTGAGGAAGACGTTGAGAAAATGAGAGATACAGAATTCAGAACACTTGTTCTAAAGCTTCTTATCAACAATGAGAAGCACATAAAGCAGGCATTCAAGGAATTCAAGGAATATGTCACACTGGAAATGAATCAAATGAAAGCTGATATATCAGAAATGAAGAATACAGTGGAGCAAATTAAAAGTACAGTGTAGTGTCTCCAAAATAGAATGAGAGAGGCAGAAGAAAGAATCTCAAAATTAGAAGATATTTCCTGTCACCAGGAGGAACAAACAAAAAGCTGGAAGCAGAGCTGGATCAGGCCAAAAAAGTTATTCAAGAATTGAAATACACTATTAAAAGGTCAAACACAAGAGTTATGGGAGTTCCAGAAAGTGCAGAAAGAGAAGCTGGGTTTACACATGTATTTAATGAAATAAGGAAAAATTCCCCTAACCTAGAGAAAGAATTGGGAAACAACATCCAGGAGGGACACAGAACTGCCAACAGGGTTGAACAAAAGCAATCTTCACCACGACACATGATCATCAAGCTCTCTTCAATCGAACATAAGGAAAAGATCCTTAAATGTGCACGTGAAAAAAATCAATTGACATATAAAGAAATGCCAATTAAACTCACAGGAAATTCTACAGTGAAGAAGAGAATGGAGTGACATATTCCAGATTTTAAAAAGAAAAAATTGTTGGCCTAGGATAACATACCCAGCAAAGCTTTTCTTTGTCTTAGAAAATGAAATCAAATTCTTCCACAGTGAAGAAAAGCTAAAAGAATATGCCTCTTCCAGACCTGCCCTACAACTGATACTTACAGATGTTCTCTTGACAGAAAAGGAATAGCACCCACCAAAACCAAAGGCAAATGTGAAGGACATCCCAGTAAAATAACAACAGAAGACTAAATCAATGAACAACCCATTGCCAAAATGACAGAACCAAATTAATACCCATATTAACCCTGAATGTAAATGGCTTAAATTCATCAATCAAATGTCATAGATTAGTAGACTGGATTAAAAAACAAAATCCATCTATCTGTTGCCTACAGTAGACACATTTTACCAACAAAGATCAGCAGAAAGTGCATCTCATGGATTTTCATGTTTTCTGTTAGTTTCATCTCTACAAAACACTTTCTTCTGATGAAATTCTTCACTGTCTCATAGATGATACAGAAACATCATTTTCTTCAGGAAGGTTCTTGATTTTTTTTTTCCATTTCTTCAGCGACAAACTGGTCATTCAGTAGCATGTTATTTAACTTCGCGGTGTTGTTAATGTCTTTTTTTTTTCCTGTTGTTGACTTTGTATTGTGGCTTTTCATTTAAGGGGATGTATATTAACTGTGTAATGGAGACTATCATTTCCAGATGTGGGGATGCAATGCAGCATGCATCTCTACTTCCAGACAAAGATGGATTCCCAATGAAACTGTTTACTGTATCTTGACAATAGGATGCTGGATTCTCTGCCATTGTCCACGTCCGCAATAATGAACATATGACAGTGTAAGAACAATAATATAGTAACGATATAGGGGAACCCAGTGAGGGGGGAGGGAATTGGGGAGGGGATAAGGGAAACTGTATCATATAATGATAATAATAAAAAGAAATAAAATTTTAAAAAGTTGTTGGACCCAGTGTGGTAGCCTAGTAGTTAAAGTCCTTGCCTTGAACATACTGGGATCTCATATGGGTGCTGGATCATATCCCGGCTGCTCCACTTCCCTTCCTAATCCCTGCTTGTGGCCTGGGAAAGCAGTTGAAGACGGCCCAAAGCCTTGGGACCCTGTACTGTTGTGGTAGATGCAGAAGCTCCTGGCTTCAGATCAGCTTAGCTCTGGCCATTTGGCCACTTATGGAGTGAATCAGCGAGTGGAAGATTTTCCTCTCTGTATCTCCATCTATCTGCCTTTGCAATAAAAATAAACCTGACAACTGTCTAACCTAAGGAATTTTTATATCATCAATTTGCACTTGGAATGTAGAGTTCATAGGTTTTCCTGTGCTTCTCAGTTATTTCTAGGGGAAGAGAGGCAGTCTCCCACAACAATTTGAACAAACAATTACTTTCTAATTTTCTCTTTGGATTTTATTTCCTCTTGTCCATTTTTGTGTTATGGGGGGGTGGGGAGATGGATGGTAGTGGTTTACAAGAGTCTCAATTAAATTGATATAGATAACATGCTCTATATATGTCAGAGATTTTTTTTCTGACTGTGGAATAGATTTTTGACTCCTCTATTTTTTTTTTTTTTTTTTGCATGACTCTCAAAGTTTACCCCCTTAGATCATAACTACAAGTTGGGCAAGCAGTGCTTTCTTGGCCACAAGTATGAGAGAGGGACAGAATAATCTAACTGGAATTGCATTGCTATTAAAGTAGCACTGGGGCCTGGAACAATGGCTCAAGTGCCAGTATCCCATACTGGCAGTAGTTCGTGTCTTGGCTGCTCCACTTCCCATCCAGCTCCGTCCGTGGCCTGGGTAGGCAGCAGAGGACTGCCCAAAGTCTTGGGACCTGCACCCACATGGAAAACACAGAAGACGCTCCTGGATCTTGGCTTCAGATCTGCTCAGCTCCAGTTATTGTGGCTACTTGGGGAGTGAACGAGCAGATGGAAGATCTTTCTCTCTGTGTCTCCTTCTGTCTGTAAATCTGTCTTTCCAGTAACATATGTATATGTGTATATATATATGTGTGTGTGTGTGTACACATTTATATCACACACATATCACTGAAGCATTTAGGATGACTGGTAAATTTCAGAAGCATCTATGACATTATAAATAATTCTCTATTCTACTCCAAGGAAGTAAGATCTAGTATTCAAGTAACTTAAAAATGGTTAAGACTGCCAAGATACGTAGGTTACCATATACCCAGGAAAAGAGTCCTATCAAAGATCTCCATTAATCACCCTTTTCCCTTCACCTTCATAAAATGAGCCAGGCATCCCTCAAGGGAGATCAAAAAATACCAGAAAAGTTTCTGTCATAATAAAGAGATCACATGTTTAGAAATACAAAAGCACAGCAATACAGATTAGGGCTTTTACCACAAGTCTAATTCTTCTTTTTAGGACCATTAAGATCTATATCAGCCATGTTTTTAAGACAATAACTTCAGGCCCGGCAGCATGGCCTAGCAGCTAGTCCTTGCCTTACACATGCCAGATTCCCATATGGGCACTGGTTCTACTCCCGGCGGTCCTGCTTCCCATCCAGGTCCCTGCTTGTGGCCTGGGAAGGTGGTCAAGGAAGGCCCAGAGCCTTGGGACCCAGCACCCACGTGGGAGACCCGGAAGAGCTCCTGGCTCCGAGCTTCAGATTGGTGCAGCACTGGCCGTTGTGGTCACTTGGGGAGTAAATCATCGGATATAAGATCTGCATCTCTCCTCCTCTCTGTATATTTGACTTTGCAATAAAAATAAATCTTTAACAACAACAACAACAAAAGACAATAACTTCACAGTGCATCAAAGCAATTCCAGCTCAGCAATGCTGAATTGAGTCCTTTTACATTAGAGCATAAACCTAATTCTCCCCACACATCCCACATTAGGAAGTATGAGAGGATGCCAACACCCAGTTGATTGAGCAGTAGCAAGCAGTAAAGAAAGCAGTGTATTAAACAGTCTCAAAACTACGATTTAACATGGTTTCCTAAAGTCATTAAGTCAACTGATAAATTACTAACTAGGGCAAAAAAGGAATCTGCTTGCGTATGATTATCATACACCATTCCCAGCCTATAAAAGTTTCACTCCTCCACAACTTTTTTTTTAAGATTCATTTATTTTCATTGGAAAGTCAGATTTAAAGAGAGGAGAGACAGAAAGATCTCCCCTCTGCTGGTTCACTCCCCAAGTGGCTACAAAGGCTGGAGCTCAGAAAGTCTGAAGCCAGGAGCCCAGAGATTTTTCTGGGTCTCCCACGTGGGTGCAGGGTCCCAATGCTTTGGACCAACCTCGACTGCCTTCCCAGGCCACAAGCAGGGAGCTGGATGTCACTCTGCAACTCCTTATTAACTCCCTATTATGTGCCCCAATTCTAACAACTGCGAAAAGAGAGGTGGGTGTGAAAAATATGCTATGGAAATATCAAGCGTATCTAACAAAACAGCAAATTAAACAAGTATGATTTGAATATGATGCGTATTTCCATAGGGAAGCATGGGGAGCTACAGGAACAACACAAAGGAAGCCAGGTAGAGCCCTTTGTCTGGCTAGGAATTATCAAGGCTGGGAGCATAAGCAAGAGTGCGCGTTCCCCTCCAGGAACTGCAACACAGTGAGCGTGGTGCTGAGAAGAGCAGCAGAGTGTGTCCCGCTGAGCCACCTCCCAACTCAAGTCCTCAGCCTCAAGGACATAGAAAGGTTTGAAGCCAAGTGTGATACAACCACATTCGCATTTTAGACAAATCCAAATAACTAAGCACAGCAATTAAGGAGCACCAAGTGGGTCAGGATTGCACAACAGCAGCCTTAAGGACAACATATACACATAGATGAAAGAGTCGATCGAGACTGCAGGAACCTTCAAGAACTCAAAAATCTGAAGGCTCAGACAGTATAATCCCTTCTACTTCCTAATGGGTTATAGTAAGCTGGAAGGAAGTTTTAAATCTTAACAAGGAGTCAGTTTTAAACCAGGCATCTGGTCCTGCCTGTAGCTTTCTGCTAATGCTCGAGGGATAGCAGGTTTCGACTCAGGTCCCTGACCCCACGTGGAAGACCTGGATTGAGTTTCCAACTCCTGACTTTGGCTCTAGCTGTCACAGGCATTTGGGAGTGACTCAACAAAGGGAAATGTCTTTTTTTTTTTTTTTTAATTATTTATTATTTAACTTCATTAATTACATTGTATTATGTGACACAGTTACATAGATACTTGGGTTCTCCCACCCCTCCCCAAACCCTCCCACCATGGTGGATTCCTCCACCTTGTTGCATAACCACAGCTCAAGTTCAGTTGAGATTCCGGGAAATGTCTTTTGGCCCATATTGGACCCCAGCACTTGCAAGGGGAGAGGATCAGACAATTGAGCCATCACGCTGGGTCTGGGAGCTGTCTCTCAAATGAATATATTAGAAGACAGATAAGGGCCTGGCACAATGACCCAATGACTCAGGGGCTGAATCCTCGCTTTGCACATGCCAGGACCCCATATAGGCACCAGTTTGTGCCCTGGATGCTCCACTTTCCATCAAGCTCCCTGCTTGTAGCCTAGGAAAGCAGTACAGGATAGCCCAAGGCCTTAGGACCCTGCATCTGTGTGGGAGACCCAGTGAGGCTCAGAAGAGGCTCCTGGCTCCTGGTTTCAAATTGGCTCAGCTCTGTTGCAGTAACTACGGCAGCGAACCAATGGATGGAATATGTTTCTTTGTCTCCTTCCCTCTGTAAATCTGTCTTTCAAATAAATCAATAAATCTTTCAAAAAAAAGAAAAAGTCAGTGACTGGGAGGGAAGGTTTGAAATATACCTGAAAGGCTTCAAATGTCCAGCAAAGGAATTAGAAATTTTTCCAAACTGTCAATTTCTAAATAAAACAAACACTTAGGTGACAGCAAGATGGATAAATTGAAAGGACAGAAGACTGGACTTAAGGAAGACATTTAGTAGCCATTTAGCAGCATTTCCTCCAGGCTCCAAGAGCTGCTGTGTAAATATTAGCCAACAGACCAGGAGAACAGATTTGACTACTAGGACAAAAGAAAACAAAGCAAGCTGAAAGGACTGCCTACCTAAGGGGAACAATAGAGAGGCCAAGATCAAGGATGACAGAATTAGCTACGGTGGCATGACATAAGCTGCAAACAGGAAATTATAAATGCCATCATTAATACACAATTTCTCCATGGTATACATTCACATCTCAATGTGCTGGTGGCAGACTACCACTAATTTTTGAGCTGCTACCCCATAATGTACAGAAGACATGAAAATAAGCATCTGAAAGTACTCAGTGTGAGCCAACAACTGTTTTCCTTCCCTCTGTTAAATTTAACAAGCAGAAATAAGCACCAAGATGAATACAGACTGGATATCAGAGGCCAGGTGTAGTGATAGAGTGCTAATTATGCAAGAGAATGACACTTCTAGGATCATTTTGATATTCATGGGCGCAATGTGATAGCCACAACTTAGTGAACGGTATAAAACCAGAAAATAAAGACAGAGCAGGTATCCCATGCATAAACCAGCTCAAGATGGCCAAATGCTAACAGTTGACTTGAGGTGTGAATATATGTGTAACAACATTATACTTTCAACTTTGCAAAACACAATAGCAAAAAAGTATTTCAAGCAACCGCATGTAACAAAAGCAAAGTCAACCAATACCTTAAAGTCACCAGGTCGGTGTCCTCAGGGATGACTTCTGGATCGTCGCCTTCCGCAAGGCATTTCAGCTTATCGAGGCTGGAACACAAAAGGAAAAGCAACGCCTTAACGTCGCCCAGGCAGCCTGGCCATTGCCAGCTGGGGCTGCCTCCTAAACACAAAACTGAGTAATTCCGAAGTCAGACAAAATCCAGGAGGTGGCTCAGAGGGAAGGTTAGCAATTCAAGGCACTGATTTCCGTGCCGTTACTTTATATTGGAAGAAGGGATAGGCGGCCAATACTGTTAAACAACGAGAGATCATCCAATGTTTTATTTTGACACTTGTACCCCCAAACAATCCAGTAAAAGCATTCTCTGGAGGTAGTCCCAAAGACCCCGGGTGAGCGAGAAACCTGAGTCTCCTCCGGCCTCTCCATTCCTCTGCACCTCCATTATCAAAGTGTCAATGGCAGCGACACATCGCTGATACCCTCTCTGCACTTTCTACACGGGCAAATGGAAACAGCCGTGTCTGCAGCTGTCTCCTTCCTTCACTCCAACTCTGTGCCTTCGGATCCAGGGACTCGTCCCCACGTTCCGGGAAGCTTGGGAAGAGCAGGTCCTCCCACGCCGGGTCTGACCCGCAGGCCCTCCCGGGAGCAGTCCCCGGGGAGCTCGCCTGCATTCCCCACCTCGTCCCGCACTCACCTGCACACCGCCCTCAGCTCGGCCGCCTTCTCCAGGCTGCAGTCCAGATCCCGGGCCATGGCTGCATCCCCCGGGTCAGAGTCACCGTTCTCTGGGCGCCCTAGCAGCTCCGCCGCTCCCGGTTCCTTTAGCGATAAGTCCCCAGCCCCACGCAGCCGACCACGCCACAGATCTCCAAAGGCGCCCACATGGAAAGCGCGCGTGTTAACCTCGGGAACCTCGTACTCGGGAAAGTTAGAGTCACCGCCGTCGGGTACCGGATTCAGACTGGAGCCCACCCAGCTACATGCTGGGCCACCCCGGCTGTCTTCAGCCATGTTCGCCCCCACTCCTTTTCCTTCTGCAAAGCCTGGTGCGCAAGGTCTCGCGGAGCGTGCCGGGACTTGTAGTTGCGTATGGCTTCTGACTGGCGAACGACAGGGCGGCGCGGGCGAGGCTTCAGAAACTACATTTCCCGGCAGGCCCCGGGCTAGGCCCGCTCGGGTGCGGTCGCGCGAGGTTCCGCGTCCCGGCCTGAGCGCATTGTTCTCGGAGCTGGGAGTTTGGGGGCTGTGGCTGCGGGTCTTGTTCTTAACGGGACTGGTTGGCTGGGTGTCTGCCTCGCCACGCCCTTCAGTCCAGTTCCTGGCTTCGTGGGGTGTAAGAGTGCAAGACTTCTCCTTTATTCTGTGCTTCCGAGGCTGCGCGGCCGTCTTCCTGTTCTGGAGCTTACAGAGCAGGGCACCCGGGTTTCTCAGAACCTCCCCAGACCCCTGGGTCCTGTGTAAATACACAGAGGCGTGACTGTCCACACCCACGGTCTTGTTTATGGAGCGCCCGCTGTGTATCTCATAATGTATATCGTTAGCCCTAAGGGTGTGTATGTTTATATTTTTTCTTAACACCACACCTTCTCCAGGTTGGGAGTCGATTCCCATTGTTCCTGGCTGAGGAGGGCGTTAGCTGCCAGGAAACAGTAAATTTGGAGCTCACTTGGTGTAATTTCATTTGGAGGCCCCCAGAACGGAGCAAGATTGGCTGTTTTTAAAGCTCTAATCACATACAACGTGCTTTACCCACGGGGAGTATTCTTCAGTGATTTTTAGGATAGTCAGAGCTGGGCATCCATCAACACAGTTTGAGTACATATTCACCACTCCAGAAAAAAAAAAATCGTAGATATTACAGCTATCGCCTCCCAGCCCTACCCAATTACTAACCTACAGGCTGCCTGTAGACTCACCAGGTCTGAGCAGTTAGTATAAAAAGAATTGTGCAGCATACGATCTTGGTATATCTGGTTCTTTCACCTAATATTTTCGAGCTTAATCCGTGAACCTATCAGTACCTTTTTGGCGAAGGGGCTGAAAAATACTATGTTGTATGAATTTTGGCTACTATGAACAGTGTTGCTCTGAAGGGTCATTTACCACATTTTGTAAGGAAATGTGCTTTCTTTTCTCTGTGGCCCTACTTGTCACTCTGTAGTTAAGCCAGTCCAACTGCCAGACTTTTCCCCAAGTGGCTGTATCATTTTGTACTCCTACCAATAGGGATGAAAGTGTGGATTTTTCCACCTTCTTGAAATGTCTTGTTGTAATCTTCTTAGATAGACATTGAATGGTATGAGTGCTGTTTTACAAATCAATATTAAATGTCTTGTGTTTTTAGAGACATCTGTCCATTTGAAAGGCAGAGTGATGCAGAGTTGGCAGAGATCTTGCATGTGCTACGTTGCTCCCTAAATGCCACAACAGCTGGGGCTGGGCGCGGGCCCAGGTCTCCATGGGGTTGGTGGGAACCCCAGTATGTGAACCATGAAATGCTCCGCCTAAGGCACGTGAACAAGAAACTGGATCAAACACTCAGATTTGGAGTGGGTGTCTAGAGTAGCAGCTGGCCCTCTGTGCTCCCACACCCAACACCTCCTTCTGACTTTACTTTTCCTTTCCTTGATGACTAATGATAATCCATCATGACTTCATGTGCTTATTGACTGTGTGCATGTTTCTTTTTTAGGATTGTATTTATTTACTTGAAAGGCAGAGCAAGACCGATCTTCCATCTGCTGGTTCATTCCCCACATGATCACAACAGCTAGGATTGCGCCTGAAGCTTCTTCCAGGTCTCCTACATGGTTGCAGGTGCCCAAGCAGTTGGGCCATTTATTTGCTACTTTCCTAGGCACATTAGTAGGGATATGAATAGGAAATGGAGCGGTCAGGACTTGAGCCAGAGCTGCAGGTGGTGGCTTAATCCGCTGTACCTGGGCTAGACTGTGAATGCTAGGAACTTTCTATTCAAGTCCTTTTGCCTATTTTGATAGAAACTTATTTTTTTTACAGAAGCTCTGGTTTTCATCAGTACGTTGTTCTAGGAGACATCTGTCATTTTTGTTTGCTTAGCCGTCTCTAAAATCTCACCTTCCTGGCTCCCTTTTTACCCTCCTGTGGTTGCCAATGATGCAACACTTCCACTTCTGGTTCCACGTATGTCTCTGGAATGAGCAAGTGACTCAAGTACAACCAAACAGAATCTTTCTTTGAGATTGCATCAATGAACTAAGAAACTCTTCTTCCATCCTAAAGACAGGAAAATGTGTCCTAGACACAATCTATCAAGAGTTTGAAAACACATAAGCAGAAAATACAGAAAAAGAAGCCAAATACTGCACCTGAAGCTTTCCCCGCTCTCTTCCACCCAGACTTGCCAGTTGTAGTGAAGGCAAAATTCTGCCTTGATCCTCTCGGAGATCTTTGGCTGACCTGAGAATGAAACTGACATAGAGAGGGCAACAGGGGGAAAGCTCACACATTGATTTAATACAAGTTTTATGTGGCAATGAAGACTTTTACAGGAAATAAAAGTTCAAAGATGCGATTAGAATAGTTATACAATTATACAAAGGTGTTTCAAAAAGTTCATGGAAAAATTATGAGGACCCAGCGGCGTGGCCTAGTGGCTGGGGTCCTCGCCTTGAACGCCCTGGGATCCCATGTGGGCGCCGATTCTAGTCCCGGCAGCTCCACTTCCCATCCAGATACAGGCTTGTGGCCTGGGAAAGCAGTCGAGGACGGCCCAATGCATTGGGACCCTGCACCCCCGTGGGAGACCCGGAAGAGGTTCCTGGTTCCTGGCTTCGGATCGGCGCGCACCGGCCCGTTGCGGCTCACTTGGGGAGTGGATCATTGGATGGAGGATCTTCCTCTGTCTCTCCTCCTCTCTGTATATCTGACTGTAATGAAATAAATAAATCTTTAAAAAAAAAAAGAAAAATTATGAAAACTCTATGCAAGGATTTGAGAAATCTTTACACATCTTTAATTCATTGTTTTCCATGAATTTTGAAGTACTGTTGAGAGTGAATCGACTGAAGAGTAATAAATTATGAAAATGTGATTGCGTAAAGGGGCTTGGCCTAGGATAATTAGCCTGCTAGAGAAGGAACTAGAAAGAGCATGGTTGTTTTAACAAGGCTTCAAGTTTCTCTCAGCTTCAACTCCCCTTCCTTGACAAGAGAATGCCAACATACTTCCGCTACATGTGCAAATTTCATCTCCTGCTTTTTTTAAAAAAATTATTTTTTATTGCAAAGTCAGGTATACAGAGAGGAGGAGAGACAGAGAGGAAGATCTTCCATCTGCAGGTTTACTCCCCAAGGGGCCGCAATGGCCGGTGCTGCGCCAATCTGAAGCCAGGAGCCAGGAACTCCAGGTCTCCCACACGGGTGCAGGGTCCCAAGGCTTTGGGCCATCCTCAACTGCTTTCCCAGGCCACAAACAGGGTGCTGGATGGGAAGTGGAGCTGCCGGGATTAGAACCAGTGTCCCACACGGCATGAATTGGGGGCAGACCAGGCTGAACCTGTTCACATCACCCGCTGGTGAGTCTGAGCGCCAGAACAGAGTGTGGGTCGAGCCAGGTTCGGTTGCAACACATACTAGTACACAATAAGGAATGCCAAGGTGAGATGAGCCGTACCAGATGTGGTTGCAGCGCCCCAACAGCACATGTGATAATCAGGGGGTGGAGGCAGAGCTGACAGGGGAATGTGGGCTCCCCTGCTGGACAACTACTTCCATTGGAAAGCATGAGTCAGGATGGAGGCAGATCAGAATAGGCAGGGCTGTTACACCTGTGGGCCTCATGTAGGCTAGATAAGGGAAGGGCCACGGTGGGTTTACTATTCCGACTGGTGCAAGCAAAAGCTAGAGTGGGTGAGGGTTGGTTGGGCTAGCCGCAGTACTAGCTGGCAGAGGCTGGCACTTGGAGCTAATTCTGTCAAGTCAAATGCCAGAACTACCTGGAGAGTGCATAATCTGGGAGTGAGTGTGGCCTAGAAGGGAAATAGTGGGCACCTCCTTTGGGGCTACCACTCTCATTGGACAGCACGAACACCAGGACAGGGGCAGGGGTGGCTGTACAGAAGGGTACCTGCCAGTAGGTGTGTGGGCTGGATAGTAGGTTGGCTGGGTTGAGCTGGGCTTCAATTCCCATCGACACGTGCGAGAGCTAAACAGGATGTGGGACAGACTCAACAAGCCAGCAGTGCGTACTGGCAAGCATGGGAACCAGGGTAGGGGGCAGAACTGGTGGGAGTTATGGGGAGTCACCCCAACTAGGCTGCAGCTCCCACTGGTTTGCGTGAGGACCGAGTGTGAAGTGGGCGGGATCGAACTGGACTGCAACACCCGTTGGTTCATGAGGAAGACAGGGCTGGAAACAGAACTGACCCAGCAATCCCAGCGACCAGCATGAGCATAAGCTGATTGGTGTGACGGACGGTGTCAGACTCTGTACTAGTAAACTTGCGCAAGAATCAGGCCGGGGATCATCTCAGATGAAGTTTCTTTGGAGATCCCTCCAACTGAACTGCTGATCTTCGAACCCCAACCATGAAGAAACTGTCAGTGGGTGGATTCTGAATAGGGTTCATTACGATTGGAACTGAGAGATTGGCAGCAATCCAGAACTGATGAACTATCAAAACTATATGAGCAGGACCCTCAGAGCGCGCCTCCCGTTGGGGATCTGGGATGGGTGGGAGGTTGGGTGGGGCTTTCCCCTTTGTTTTTTTCCCTGACCCCAGATACAGGGTAAAATGATATTGATGTGGAAACAATGGTATTACCCACTTTCACCCTGTAGCCCTTGACACTTTGTTCACTAATGAACTAAGTAAGATTATTAAAAAATAATTAAAAAAAAAAAACCCCAAAACTTAAAAAAAAAAAAAAAAAAGAACCGGTGTCCATATGGGATCCTGGTGTGTTCAAGGCGAGGACTTTAGCTGCTAGGCCATGCTGCTGGGCCCAAGAAAATAAAATAAATCTTTAAAAAATATTCAATATGCCAGGAGACTTACATTTTAGGGGTGACCCATTTTAACCCATCAACATATATATGTAAACATATAATACATACCCATGTTTGTTATCTTAAACTGCTTTGAGGTGGATTCTTTTACAACCTACACACTAATGGTCTTCACAGGCTTCTAACATTTGGTCCCAATCCTTCAGTAGGGGGAGCTCTCACTCCAGAGAACAAGGTCACGCTGCAGGTGGAAAAACTTGACCCACCATGCACCTGAAGATGTAACAACATTGATTTTAGGAGTGGAGATCAGACAACAGCTATGGTAAGGGCAGGCTCAAAGTGAGCCTGATGGGGAAAGTGATGGTGGTGTGTCTGAGGTACAGCGCAGGGCAACAGTCATTTAGAAAGGTGTGGCTTCTGGGATGGCTGGGAGCAGCAGCAACCTTCATGCAGTTGCCACAAGTTTTAGTAGCAGCTGTCCCAGCTCGGAAGAATGCCATTGTTGTGCCGGTTTCTGAAATCCCCAGATAATCATTAAGTCCGAAGTCAGTGCTAAGGCAAAAAGGTGGTTTATTTAAACTAACCTAGGTCTCCCAGCCACCTCCCCCGGCCCAGCATGGCTGGGCCGGGGGAGGGGGGGCCGGGGGAGGGGTAGCCGCTGCAGGATCTGCAGGGCTAGCAAACAGCGAGCGCATGAGCCAGAGAGAGAGACCCTGTGAGAGAGCCCGAGCCCAAGCCCCTCAGTTTTCATACACTTCAGGCTATTAATTATACAGTCATGATCTAGCAGGCTTCTATTGGTGGGTTTGAAACTAGCAACTTTCAAAAAGTACAAATCAATGAGCTATAGGGCAGTGGATCTTATCAAACACCAGGTACCTCCTTCCTGAGGAGTGGTCTGCCTACGTGACCTGCCAGGTGTCCTGCTGGGTGTCAGGCCTGGAATCCACACAGCCAAGCCATCAAGGCGGAATCACAAAGGGCAGAAAACTTCCAGGTTCTTCACCATGGCAAAGGCAGCCTCTGGCTCCGTGGCACACATAGGGGAGAAGATGGGAGAGCTGCTTGGTCTGTCTCACTTCCAGCTCTGAAATTCATTTGACTCCGACTTTAGGTAATTCCACATGTGAAATTCTTTCAGCTTGTTTTCCTTAGTGATCCAAGACATTATTTCTCAGAAGTAAATAACAAGCCTGAGAACCTCACCTGTAAGTGGCTATAAACCACCACTTCAATGTCAGTTGTGCTAACTGCATTTCCAGCTAATTCTCTCTAATGTCTAAATCTTTCCTGTAGGTCAGTTACTTATTTTATTATTCTGTGGCCTCAGGTACTCCCTTCTCCCATGCTACTTCATGTAAAATTCATTTCGATTATTTTTTTTAAGATTTATTTATTTTTATTACAAAGTCAGATAAACAGAGAGGAGGAGAGATAGAGAGGAAAATCTTCCATCCGATGATTCAGTCCCCAAGTGAGCACAACGGGCCGATGAGTGCTGTGCCAATCCGAAGCCATGAGCCAGGAACCTCCCCCAGGTCTCCCACACAGGTGCAGGGTCCCAAGGCTTTGGCCTGTCCTTGACTGCTTTCCCAGGCCACAAGCAGGGAGCTGGACAGGAAGTGGAGCAGCTGGGATTAGAATCAGCACCCATATGGGATCCTGGTGCATGCAAGGCAAGGACTTTAGCTGCTAGGCCACGCCGCCGGGCCTGATTATTTTTTTTTAACATGCGATACTTTCACATGGTACATAATTTAAAAGAAAAATTTTATGCAGTGAACTATAATCCTCCCTTTCTCCAAAATCATGTAGAGCCCCTTCCTGGAGGCAACTATAGTCATGTTAGAATATTTTTGTGGATCTTTCTGGATAAATCCTGTCCATTTACATAAGCAGATGCTCTTTTACGATCACCCATGCAGGTAAATTCATCATGATATGCCAAAAAAGTGTATTTAAGTCCGAAGCCTCCTGCCACAGCACTGGGGAAGGCTCTAGGGGAGACTTGTCCCCGTGCTGTCTTTTAAGCGCAGTTCAGGGGAGGAACAGAATAACAAGTGCCAATCAGGGGCATCAGAGGTCCAGAACTGTGATCCCGACTAGTCCACCCATGAGGAAGGAAAGAGGAAGGAGGAGTTCCTTGGCTTTTAAAAACATTTCTTAAAAAAACTAGAAATCTACTCCTTTTATATAAATATAAATGCAAAGTAAAAAAAAATTAATCTTTCCATTCTCATGATAAAACTAGAAACTCAGAAAGCTGGGATCTATACTTTTATCCTGCTAAGGGCAGATTTTGGGGGAGAAGCCAGCACTTTACCTGCTCTGAAAAAGACTCCTTCTTTGCTCATTCCAACTGCCTACTAACCCATCTGACACTTCACAGTGTTAGAAAGTGAGGCTTTGGAGAAGTGGTTAGGGCAAGAAAGCAAGGCTCTCACGGGTGGGATTGTACAAAAGACCGCTGCAGCTAGCTAGCCTCTAGCTAGCCCTTTGGGAACTTAAAGTGCCACACACCAAATCTGCAAACCCCTGATCTTTTCACTTCCCAGCCTCCAGAGCTCTGAGGACTAAATGCCTCTTGTCATAATCCAATGACTGGATGACATTTTCTTACAATAGTTCAGATGACGCCTCCTGCATCTTACCCTTACAGGCTCCATCTCTCCTTCCAGCTCCTTGGGGCAGGCATTTCCACCAGGCTCAAAGACAGGTCGTAACATGCACCGAACAGCTGTTGCTACAGCCCAGATCTTTCTAGTGAAAAAGGGATAGTACAACTGCCTGATTCCTACCTACCCATGAACATGACTTTACTGACCCCAGAGGGTCATTTATATTTGTTTGTTCTGATTTCTCTCTCTCTCTCTCTTTTTTTTTTTCCAAAGAAAGAAGTGGTAAAATCAGTAAAAGAAGAATGCTATGAGCTGGAGGATAGCAGCAAAAGAAAGAGCTCCTTGTGAATTACAATACCCAGAGGAATAATAATAACCATTCAAAGGCCTGACATTAATTTTAAAGAATTCTAAGAACGCAAGTGAAAAAGCACAACCTAATGTCTTCTTACATTCTAAAGCAGCACTGCCTTTCAAAGCTGAATAGCAGTTAATATATTTGCATAACGATATTCTTTTTATTCTCTGAATTGCCTCGAGCTAACAATCTTGGGAGAACTGTACTAAGTTTCCCACCCCTACTCCCAAGTCAAGCTGCAATGATATGTAAAAATTAGCCAATTTGTTTTTTTCCCAGAACCGTGCCAACTTTATTGTAAGGTGTCTTAAATTTTGGATTAGCAAACGAAGCAAAAACAAACAAAAAAGCTGCTCTTGAACCCCAGTGTATGTGTGAGATACAAACACAAGGGTGAACCCTAGCACCTATCCTCCCCTCAAATGTATCTCCCTTGACCTGTTACCTGGGAGGGGGAGCACCGTGCAACCATGCCCCTTCAGACATGAGAAAAGGGGCTGACACTGCAGCAGGGCTCTCCCCGCAGACAAGGAGAGAAGATGCTGAGGCCCCAAAGCTCTGCTTGCCTCCCCCACCCCTTTCCTCCCTCTGGCCCACTCCACTCCTCAGCTGTGTCCCTCATATGCGTGGCTGTCTGCTTTCCTGTCTTTTGAATAAACTCGACTATTTTGTGTGTTGTATGCATGCCTGTAGTTAGAATGTGTGTCTAAATAGAAGGCAAGAAATATCATCAGATTCCATCTTTCCCACTTCAGACCCACTTTCAAGGCTTTTACAGCAATTCTCCCAACCAGTGTTGTGGGACAATCCGTATCAAGGGGAATGGATCCTGATAATGGTAGAAATGACTGAAAGCTCAGAACGCTGGGACCAGGCAATGGAACACGAAGATTCCCTGCCCCCGCCCCACCTTGTGGGAAGCATCTCTCAGGTGTCTGTTATTTCCCTGCCCACTGACTCCACTTTCTCCAAATGGAAGTCTTGGAGAGGAAGTGGCTAAACACAGAGAAGGCAGTGGGGCTGAGGCCACATCTCCCAGAGCAGCCAGTAGCTATATTTTTCCAAACTCTCTGAAGGAAACATCTGTTCCTCGTTCATTTATCTAATGTGTTATTTATGGTAGTTTGGATTTACGGATGTTTATTTAAAATTTATTTTTAGACATTTGGAAGGCCAAGGGCCAGAGGCAGAGGTCTTCCATTTGCGGGCTCACTCTCCATAGCTGGAGCCAGGACACGGCTGAGACTGGTAACCTGAAATTCAGTCTAGGTTTTCCAGTAGAATGGCAGGGCCCTAAGTTCTTGAGCTGTCACCTGTGGCCTCCGATGGTGTGTGTCCACTATCAGGAAGCAGAATCCTGGCATTGCAATACGGGATGCAGGTATCCTGATGGTGTCATTCATCGCTGCACCTTACCAGTCTGTGGTGTTTTGTTATAATGGCCCTAGTGACAAGACAGCAATTATATGTATTTTTCATTCAGTGTTTTCAATGAAAAGCCTCCACGTCTTTTTAAAAGTCAGGCAAATAGTGGCTGGCATTGTTGTGTAGCACGTTAAGCTGCCGCATGTGATTCTACTATCCCTTATGGTGCCAGTTCTTGTCCTGGTTGCTCTGATCCAGCTTCCTGTTAATTCACCCGGGAAAGCAGTGGAATATCCTCCCTGTCTGTTCCCTTCTATGGCCATGGGTTGTAGCAGCCCAAGTACTTGGTCCCTACAACCCATCTGAGAAACTGAATAAAGCTCCCGGCTCTTGGCTTTGGATGAACCCAGCTCTGGCTATTGTGGCCATTTGGGCAGTGAACCGATGGATGGAAGATCTCTTGCTCTCTCCCACTCTCTCTCTCTTTCTCTCTCCCCCTTGTAACTATCCTTTCAAATAAATAAATCCTTTTTTTAAAAAAGAAAAGAATAAGGAATAATAAGTGTTTAAATGGAATGAATATGCCCACATAAAAAGAAAGACAAATACTGCCTCCAAATAGGCATGGTAGATTTCTCTGCCATTTTGTTGATTTCCCACCTACCATGGATCACCACTGACATTAAAAAAAAAAAAAAAGAAAGATTCATTGATTTACTTTGAAGTAAATCAGGAGTTACAGAGAAAGGAACAGAAGGGAGATTGGGGGACAAGGAGAGACAGAGACAGAGAGAGAGAGAGATCCTCCATTTGCAGTTTTATTCCCCAGATGGCTTCTATAGCCAGCACTGTACTGGGCTAAAGCCAGGATCCAGCTTCATCTGGGTCTCTCACGTGGGATGCAGGGGTCCAAACACTTGGGCCATCTTCTGCTTCTTTTCCCAGCCATTATCTGGGAGATAGATAGGAAATGGAGCTGCTGGGACATGAACCAGTGCCCACACAGCATGCCTGTGTTATAGGTAGTGACTTTAGCTGCTATGCCACAATGCCAGTTTTCTGATTCATACGTTCCCTGCTGAGTCCTGGATCTAGCAATAATGCTCCCTTGCATTGCAGTCTTTGAAAAAAATGTTTAGTAAATAATATTTTTACAAAGTTCAAAAACAAAAAAAAGTCAGTTTTAAGTGAAAAGTTTTACTTCCATCTCTTTCATTACTCCACTGTTCCCCACTCAACAATAAACAATAATGACATTTATCAGATGCACAACTCAAACAATTTTTAAAAAGAATTATTTATTTGAAAGGCAGAGTTACACACAGAGAGAGACAGAGCACTCTTCCAAATTTTTTTCACCCTCAAAATGGCCACAGCAGTCAAGAACCTAGGCCTCCCAGATACTTGAACCATTTTCTGTTGATTTTCCAGGTGCATCTGCAGAGAGCTGGATTGGAAGTGGAGCAGCCAGGACTCTGCCAGTTCTCAGCTGAAATACCAGCATTGCTTCTTTTTTCTTTTTTAAGATTTATTATTTTTTAAATTAGAAAGTCAGATATACAGAGAGGAGGAGAGACACAGAGGAAGATCTTCTATTTAATGGCTCACTCCCCAAGTGGCCACAATGGCTGGAGCTGCACCAATCAGAAGCCAGGAGCCAGGAGCCTCTCCCAGGTCTCCCACGCAGGTGCAGGATCCCAAGGTCTTGGGTCGTCCTCAATTGCCTTCCCGGGCCACAAACAGGGAGATGGATGGGAAGTGGAGCTGCGGGATTAGAACTGGCAGCCATATGGCAGTCCGGTGCATGCCAGGTGAGGACCTTAACTGCTACACTATTGCACCGGGCTCCAGCAGTATATCTTAATGATATTTTTCCATTGGTAAACAGAACTTGTTTGTTCTGTATTTTGTAGCCATGTAGTCTTCCATCAACTGTATATACCATATTTATTTAACCAGTTCTTTCTTTTACATTTGGATTGTTATCTACTAGTGTTAGGAACTATGGACTCACTTGTTTTATTTAAAATACACCTGCATAAGAAGTAACAGCAATGGGCCCGGTGCCATAGCTTAGTGGCTAAAGTCCTCACCTTGAACACGCCAGGATCCTACATGGGCACCGGTTCTAATCCCAGCAGCGCCACTTCCCATCCAGTTCCCTGCCTGTGGGCTGGGAAAGCAGTTGAGGACGGCCCAAACCCTTGGGACCCTGCATCTGCTTGGGAGATCTGGAAGAGGTTCCTGGTTCCCGGCTTCGGATCAGCGCAGAACCGCCGTTGCAGTCCCTTGGGGACTGAATCATCGGACAGAAGATCTTCCTCTCTGTCTATCCTCCTCTCTGTATATCTGACTTTGTAATAAAAATAAATAAATCTTTCCAAAAAAATAAGTAACAGCAATGGATTAAATAGGTTTAAAAGACTTAAGACATTTTCTTAAGCCAATTCTTTCTTTTTCTTCTTGGGAAATTCACCCTGCTCCAATATTCATTTTTAAGTTCCCTGAAGACTTTCCTGACTCCCTTTGTAAGAACAGTCAGTTGCCCTTAAGTTTGTGTTCCCATTGGCCTGTATCTGTCCTTCTGCTCTGGCTCTGAGGCTTTTGTACTGAAACCATTGATTAGTATGGAAGTCTCCTCTACTGATCTAGGATGCTTGAAAGCAGAAATGCTGGTTTTTGTAACCCCAGTACCATGGACAGTGCCTAGTGGGCGCTGCTTAATATGGATGGAGGAATGGATAGACAGAATTACTGAACACATCCAAAGGCATTACTTAGAGTAAGTTTCAAAAATTATATTCTATAGGGCTCGGCAGCGTGGCCTGGTGGCTAAGGTCCTCGCCTTGATCCCATATGGCCGCTGGTTCTAATCCTGGCAGCTCCACTTCCTCTCTATCTCTCCTCTCAGTATATCTGACTTTGTAATAAAAGTAAAATAAATCTTTAAAAAAAAAACTCTGTAAGATCTCTACCAATCCAAATTCTTGACCTCCTGCTCCCATCTTTAAAAAAAAAATTATATTCTATAATAGTCTCAGACATAGGTTAGTGTTAGGCACAGTGTCTATTTTTATGCTTTATTAGTGTCCGCCTTGCCTGAGTGAATTGACTGAGTCTGTTCTGGATCTTTCCTCACTTAAGCACATGCTGGATTGACTGCACAAGCTCATCACAGACACAAATTGCTCATTCTCAGGGAGCGTGGTAACAGGGTTAGCCCTTCAGATACGGGAGGATCCCATAGGTTTTTCTTTTGAACATTTCCAGAGGTGACGAAGCTCTGATCACTTTTTGCCTTCACTGAAGTTTTTGAAAGTCCAAAAAATCCTGAATGGTTAGCAATCACTTCTCAGGTGATTCAGGCACAGTCACTGGAGTTTTTACGTATTTGAAATTCCAAGGCAGCAAGGAAGTAGTAAAGTAATAGGAACCAGGTAAAAGCTGGAAACAGGTGAGCGAGAGTAAGTGGAAACTCAGCCATCAAGACCTCTGGAAGGAAAGAAAAAAGTACAGGGACACAGAGGCTGGTGTGTGACCCAGCAGAAGACGTCACCAGCTACAACATTCACATCCAAGATGTATGCTGACTCGGGCCCTGGCTGCTCCATTTCTGATCCAGCTCCCTTCTAATGTGTCTGGGAAAGAATGATAAAGTGTCCCAAGTAGCTCGACCCCTCCTATCCTCATGAGAGACCAGGACGGCCCCTGGCTTTGTCCTGCCCCAACCTTGGCTGTTGAAGACATCTGGGGACTAAACTAGAAGACAGAAATTCTCTCTCTGTGTGTAATTCTTCCTTTTAAAAAAATGAATTAGCCAATCAGTCAGGAGTTCCCTGGCAGTGAAGTGAAGTTACACTCATCAAAACAATTTGGCCCCAGGTCAGATTGGCTCTGGAAACTCCAAAGAGAGGGCGTTTGCCCCTGGGAAATGAGTGGGGAGCTACTGAGCGTAGATGGTGAGGCTGGCATGCACCGTTCTTTGACAGACTTTGGAACAGAGCCACGTATATATCTCTCTCCACTTACCTACCAGCTGTGCAAGACAGGCTAGTCTGCTTTACTCTGATACCACACACCTAGGAAACACCTCCAGATCTCACTGTCTCTCAAATATTGATGTTGGCATTTTTCTAGTTCACATTGTTTGACCTTGTCCAATGCTGGTGTGACTGGGACAGGAGAGGCTGTCAGCGTTCGTTTTGTGCCTCTCAGGCACACTCAGAGATCTCCTATACTGTATATTTCTGCTTCTTCAATCCTCAAAATGGCTCCCTGAAGAACTGTGGATGTTTATCCATTGCGCCACTGGCCCGCACCTAGAGCTGTGGATATGTAATGTACACAACTTACAACGTAATGAGTTTAGGAATAAGTACACATCAGCACAACTCCTGCTATTCATATATCCCATCTCCAAAAGCTTCCTCCTGGTATGAGGCCACTTCTTTTTTCTTTTAAAGAGTTTTTTTTTTTTTTTAATTGGAAAGGCGGATATACAGAGAGAAGAGACAGAGAGGAAGATCTTCTGTCTGATGGTTCACTCCACAAGCGGCCGCAACGGCCGGTGCTGTGCCAATCCGAAGCCGGGAACCAAGAGCTGTTCTGGGTCTTCCAAGCAGGTGCAGGGTCCCAAGGCTTTGGGCTGTCCTTGACTGCTTTCCCAGGCTACAAGCAGGGAGCTGGATGGGAAGTGGAGCTGCTGGGATTAGAACCCACATGCCTATGGGATCCTGGCGTGTGCAAGGCGAGGACTTTAACCACTACATTATCGCGCCGGGCCCTGAGGCCACTTTTATAGGTGAATTAATTTAGGTGAAGGAAGGTCAAGCAACTTAAGTTATCTGAGGTCTTCCTTGATAGTACCTTCTATTTTGTTTGTTTTGTTTTTTTTTTAAGTTGATATATTTTTTTATTGGAAAGGCAGATTTACAGAGAGAACAAGAAACACAGAAAAAGATCTTCCATCTGCTGGTTCATCCCCAGGTGGCCTCAATAGCCAGTGCTGAGCCGATCCAAAGCCAGAAGCCTGGAGCTTCTTCTGGCTCTCCCATGTGGATGCAAGGTTCCAAGGCTTTAGATCATCCTCTACTGCTTTCTTAGGCCACAAGTAGAGAGATGGAAGGGATGTGAACAGCCAGGATTAGAACCAGCACTCATACGGGATCCTGGCAGTTGTGAGGGGAGGATTTAACCACTAGGCTATCACACTGGGCCCTATTTTGTTTTTTTAAGATTTGCTTATTTATCAGGAAAGTAGAGTTATAGAAAGAGAGAGAAGGAAACAGATAGAACTTCCATCAACAGGTTCATTCCCCAAATGGTCACAATGGCTGGGGCTGGGTGAAGCTGAAGCCATAGGCCAGAGCTCTGTCCAAGTCTCCCACATGGGTGCAAGCATTCAAGTCCTTGTGCCACTTCCACTGCTTTCCCAGATGCATTAGCAAGACACTTGAACAGGAGCTTATATGGGATGCTGGCACTGCAGACAGTGGCTCACCTTGCTGCACCACGATGCCAGCCAACACAATATTTCTGGATCCTCTTGGATCTTATAAGTTCATGGGCTTCATGGGACCTCTCTTGAGAGTGATTATATGCCTATGATAATGTCACGGACAATTTTTATGAATTTGGGGTTAGGAAACCTCAACTCCAGAGTTAACTGTGCTATTAATGTTAGGTGATGGCTCAGTTTCTCATCTGTAAAGTGAGGGGGATGAATTAGCTAACAGGGTTATTACACTGTATCACACTTGATCTTAGCCAAAAGGCCAAGAAGCGATACACTGTATCACAAATGCCAGACTTCTGGTTTCACTCAAGGTAACTAGAAACCCTTATTTTTCAAATGAAGCCCTTATTCAGAATTCCAAAATGTAAATCAAATAGAAATGAGTATGTAAAAAGTTATGTCAAAGCAAACAATAAAATATGTTGGGAGGGAAATGCTTTTTGTGTTGGAAAAGACTTGTAAAGTTAGAATTAAATTTTTGCATACTGGAAATCAATAGAAATTTAGAGATAGTGGGATTACATATAGGAAAATGAGGAGAGGGGTCAGCAACAGACTTGTAGGGTGAAGATCAATGTTCCTGCAATTGAAAGAAATACTTTACAGAGGAGATATGCCCAACATTCAGTTTTAAAGCATTGGGTTTCTATGGAATGGATCCAATCTACTTCTCCAAGTTGGTGGGCCTTCCATGGGTGGGCTCCTTTTTCTGAGTAGGGTGGGTGGTGAAGAGTGGAAAACAAGGAGAAGGACTGAGTTCCACATAAATGAAATGAATTTATTGAGTGCAGGAATTCTTATTTTATCGCTGTCTAGGGGGTTGAATGAATTTATTGCACTTAATCTTCTAAACAACTCCTGCAATCAGGTGCTATTATTATTAGTTTCCTTTTTTTTAAAGATTTATTTATTTTCATTAGAAAGTCAGATATACAGAGAGGAAGAGAGAGAGGGGAAGATCTTCCACCCGATGATGGTTCACTCCCCAAGGTGAGCACAATGGCCGGTGCTGCGCCGATCCAAAGCCAGGAGCCAGGAACCTCCTCCAGGTCTCCCACACACAGACAGATGCAGGGTACCAAGGCTTTGGGCCGTCCTCCACTGCTTTCCCAGGCCACAAGCAGGGAACTGGATGGGAAGTGGAGCTGCCGGGATCAGAACCGGCGCCCATATAGGATCCTGGCACGTTCAAGGCGAGGACCTTAGCTGCTAGGCCACGGTGCCGGGCCCTGTTAGTTTCTTTTTTTAAAAGATTTATTCCTTTTTATCAGAAAGATTTACAGAGAGAAGGAGAAACAGAGAGAAAGATCTTCCATCTGCTGGTTCACTCCCCAGGTGGGCACAATGGCCAGATCTGAGCCAATCTGAAGCCAGGAGCTTCCTCCGGGTCCCCCATGTGGGTGCAGAGGCCCAAGGAGTTGAGCCATTGTCTGCTGCCTTCCTAGGCCATAAGTGGAAAGCTAGATGGGAAGTGAGGCAGCGGGGCTTCGAGCCAGTGCCTACATGGGATGCTGGTGCCACAGACTGAGAATCAGCACTCTACCATGGTGCTGGTTGTAGCACTGTACCTCTTAAGACAGAGATATGGCCACACTGTAAAAGGTAAAATAACAATAGTGGTAAGAGGACAGATCTAAATCTCAACTCAGACATTTCTTGACCATACTGTCAGGTTAAGTAGCTACTGGCACCTGCACTGTCTTCATCATAAAACCATATACAGGTTAATGTTCCTATTTTATAGATATACCTTCTTTGTTGACCTAAATGGAATCACTCAGCTTGATCATGCATTTTTTTCTCTCTATATTTGAATCTTAACGATGGCTGTATTATTCCTAAAATACCAAAATAGTCATAAAACATAAATAATATTTGCAGATAAAACAAAGCAACCAAACCAGCCTCAGATGAAAAGTCTACAAAATTCTAACAACTTTCAACAATCATATTTAAGCTTCCATTTCTTCATGTTAGGAATTCTTTTATTTATTTATTATTTATTTTTATTGAAAGGCAGATATACAGAGAGGAGAGACAGAGAGGAAGATGTTCTCCGATGATTCACTCCCCAAGCGGCCGCAATGACTGGAGCTGAGCCAATCGGACGCCATAAGCCAGGAGCTCTTCAGGTCTTCCAAGCGGGTGCTCAGTCCCAAGGCTTTGGGCCATCCTCCACTGCCCTCCCAGGCCACAATCAGGGAGTTGGATGGGAAGCAGGGCTGCCGGGATTAGAACCGGCGACCATATGTGATCCTGGAGCGTGCAAGGCGAGGACTTTAACCACTAGGCTATTGCACCAGGCCCCATGTTAGGAATTCTGAATGGGGAAATATTAATTCACAATGATCACAAGTACTAGGAAACAGAATAAAGCACACATTCTTTCCCACTGTGGGCACTGAGAGATAGCCAGCTGGAAGCGCAGAATATTACCCTCAGAGAGGTGACCAGAGAAGCATTTGTTTAGCACAGACTAAGTATAGATATGTGATTCTTCCTTTTTGTAAGAAGTAAATTCTCATAGATATCCAATTGCTATGGTCTGAATAGTCTGTGTTAGAAAATCAATGGCGGGCCCGGGCTAGCGGCTAAAGTCCTCGCCTTGAACGCCCCGGGATCCCAGATGGGCGCCGATTCTAGTCCCGGCAGCTCCACTTCCCATCCAAATACAGGCTTGTGGCCTGGGAAAGCAGTCGAGGACGGCCCAATACTTTGGGACTCTGCACCCGTGTGGGAGACCTGGAGGAGGTTCCTGGTTCCTGGCTTCGGATCGGCGCGCACCGGCCCGTTGCGGCTCACTTGGGGAGTGAATCATCGGATGGAAGATCTTCCTCTCTGTCTCTCCTCCTCTCTGTATATCTGACTTTGTAATAAAATAAATAAATCTTTCAAAAAAAAAAAAAAGAAAATTAATGGCAATGCGACAGTGGTAGAGGGAGAGGCCTTTTAGGAGGGGATTAGGTGAGCAGGGCTCTGCCTGGTGGGTGGTGTAATGTTGTCATCATGAGAATGGGTTAGTTATTTCAAGTGTGGACTTTGTTAGAAAAACAGCTTTGGACCCTCTTGCTTACGCTTGTGTGAGCTCTGTCTTTCTGCCTTCTGCCGTGGAAAGGCCCTCCCAGACATCAGCACCTTGCGTAGGACTTCTCAGCCTCTGAAGACAGGAGGCATAGATGTCCTTCCTCCATAAATTGCTCACTTGGTGGTATTATGTTGTAATTGCACAAAATGTACAAAACCACCAGTGTGCCCAGGGGCTAGGGTGTCTCGTGCCTACTGTCCCCCACCATTAAACCCTTTGTCTAGGACTTGTTCATGTCTACATGTTATAGTGCCCACTTCTGAAATTTTCCAATTGGTTACCTCTTCCCCATTTACACAACTCAAACGTCCTCTTCCTGTTTTGATATTAGTCAATCGTTTTCAAACCTTCTATTTTGCTTCCATAATACCTGACTGATACATTTCAGGTTTCCACAAGTAAAATGGCCCCTCAGTTTGTTCCTAAGATCATATTTGAAATGTCTTTTTTTTTTAAAGTCAGATGCCATCCACAGACCCGTGACAAAGTAACTCATCCATATTCTACAGCCTGCAGGAAGAGACAGGGAAATGTTTATCGTTGGCAAGAAGGATCTGTAGGTGGAAATAGCAATGGAGCCAGATGATGAGAATGTAAGTAGTGGGCTGAGAAACGGGAGACAGATTATACAGTGCAAAAAGGCAAGCTACGATCAGTATGGTAGGAACCAGTTGGTACTAATTGCCCAGTGAGCTAGTATAAACTGCAAGTATGATAAAGCATGGTTTCCTTCACTCAGTATTGATTATCAGAATTTTATTGCTCGTACAAAGTTCACAGTCTTTTTCCATTTCAACATGGAGATTACTTGCCTTTGAAACGTTTTGTTCTTGTTTTTTTAGTCACATAGAAGTAGACAAAAGTTGTGGCTATTTCCTATAGTAAATACAAATGAGAATATCCCAGGAAGAAATTGCACCACTTTGGGGATATAGGAAGCAAAAAACGCTAGAAGAAATGAGAAATCAAGTGCACAAGTTCAAAAGAGAAAAAGCTAACTTTGAACTTGAAAGTTTAGGGAGAACTTTATAGAAGAGATAGTATGTGATCTGGCCTTGAGAAAGGTGTTTCTGATTAGAAAAACACCTACCAAACAAACCAACCTATCTAGGAAAGCACAGCACGTGTGTAAAGAAACACACATTTGGCTTTAGTTGATTATGTAATCAATAACAAAGTCTAGCCATTATGACAATGATTTTATTCTCTGTTGGGATGTTCTTCCCTCCCATGACAACCTTACAGTTACATCTAGGGACTGCCGTTGTGATTCAATAGGTTAATCCTCCACTTTCAAGCACTGGCATTGCACATGGGCACCAGTTTGTGCTCTGGTTGCTCCACTTTCCATCCAGTTCCATGCTATGGCCTGGGAAAACAACGGAGGATGTTCCAAGCCCTAGAGTCCTGGGGCACGCATGTAGGAAAACTAGAAGAGGCTCCTTGCTTTGGATTGGCTCAGCTCTGACCTTTGCAGCCATTTGGGGAGTGAAACTGCATAAAAGATCTTTCTGTCTCTCCTTCTCTCTGCAAATCTGCCTTTCTAATAAAAATAAATAAATCTTTTTAAAAAGGTGCATCTAAAGGCTTAGTTTAACCTAATAATGTTTCAAGAGCAGAGGTACTCATACAATGCTGTCATTCTTGTTAAAAAAGAGAAACACTTTAGCATTCTGCCCATCAGTTAACATCAGTCAACACAGCCTTTGGCAGAGTGCCTGGGTTAAGTCCCGACTTCTTGGGCCTGGTGCAATGACTCAGTGACTAAATCCTTGCCTTTCACACATCAGGATGCCATGTAGTTGCTGGTTCCTACCCTCAGCTGCTCCACTTCCCTTCCAGCTCCCTGCTGTGGCCTGGGAAAGCAGTCAAGGATGGCCCAAAGCCTTGGGACCCTGCACTTACGTGGGAGACCTGGAAGAAATTCCTGGCTCCTGGCTTTGGATCAGCTCAGCTCTGACCATTGCATCCATTTCTAATAAAAATAAATAAATCTTTAAAAAAAAAGCTGAATTCATAGGTTTGTGTTCAGCTCCACTAAGGATCTGATCAGGAAAGAAGACAGCTTGTGCTGAAAACCTGCATCTTGGCTAGAGCCAAGTATTACTGTTTCAGAATTTTCAGAACACAATAACAATACCATATGTTATTTATACTCCTTGGGAAATGCTCTTTAAATTATGACATAATGCTTGAAAGAACCCCTTATGCTCGTGAGAGAATAAGAAGGACAGTTGTTTTGTAAAACATTCCAACTAAACGAACCAATTGAGCTAAAGCCATGCGCTAGCAATTAAGAAGGACACAGGATTTGGAATCTTCAGCCAGCTTGACGCAAGGCAATTCCTGGTGGAAATCTCAGAATTTCAGAGCCAAGTACAGTTTGTTTGCAATGTCCAAGCTGAATGCACTGATACCAACTTTAAGGATGAACAAAGTAAGTGATAAATCAAGAAGTATTAGTTTCTGTTTTTGGAGGTAACTTGGTACAGAAAGACAGTTTTGTATACCTTTAATTATAGGTAGTAATAACTGTCTTGATGTGCTGGGGTGAAGAGAAAAGAGAAAGCAGACAGGGCACCCAGCACACAGTGTCTGGTTCCAGTAGCTCAGCGAATACTATGTATTATCTGTAACTGGATGTTGTCCACCATATGTTGAATATTCAGTGGGACATATTACCTGTAAAGGATGTGAACATTTGTGGTGACTCTCTAGAGGGAAGCTGTTAACATTACAAGCTTCATTCCCAGGGGGGTTCAGAGAATGAGTAAGCACAACAGAGATGCACCTGTCTTGAGGTGAAGTAGAGGTGACAAATCCCCAATGACAGGGGTGCACTGGTTATTCGGTGTGTCCCCTTGTACTCAAAACTCTTCCCAGCTGGCTATGCCCCAAGTATCCAGCTACTGCTGACTGGCTGGTTACCAGTTGGGTTTGGCCAGTGTGCAGAAATGGCTAGAAAAGCGGGTTCTGGGTATTTCTTCCCTACTGTTCCCTGTCCCACTGCTGTGTCTTGGCAGTGCACGCAGCCTTCCAGGACCACCGACATCTTCTGCTTCCCAACCTCAGGCTTCACCAAGCTGTGGTGGACTCTCCTTCCCTTGTCCTCTCCTACTGGGATGGTAATGGCTTTCCACCTCTGATAACCTGCATGTGACACCATCCCTTCTGAACTCCACTAACCACATGCACACCTCTACAAGCAGACCTTTCATTTGAGTCTCTTGTTTGAATCCTCTAGAGCAAATGCTACTTTCTGCTACAACTTTAACAGATCACGGATCTTCAAAGAACTCCCAAATGCACCCATTAGAGAAGGACATGGTTTTTAAACTTATCTGGTATTACCAAAGATTATCAACTACTTAAACACAACAATACAAATAATAGTTTTCCTAGAAACATTAGAAATACAGCTAGTAAGATGCAGGAGGAATAGTAAAAGCCCAAAGTGGAGGAAAGAGAGAAGTTGATGACAATAAATCAGGAGTGAGTGTTGTGGTACAGATACCATGAGGTAACTGGAGACCACATCAAAGGTACAGTGTAACCCCTGTGTCTCCATTTCCTGGCTTGCCGTGTGAGCATTCCTCTACACATACTCCATTACCACCATCCTTCAACAGATGCCATGCTAATAGGGGAGGGGATCACAATATTTTAAAACTGTAAACCCCCAAATTACAATGTGGAATAAATCTTCTCTTTCCTAAGTGACTCCTCTTGTAAAGTAATGAAAAGATGACTAGCACACAGTTTCATAAGTATCAGTCATAGTGGCCCCAATGCGATGGCTTAGTGGCAAAATCCTTCTCTTGCACACACCGGAATCCCATATGGGCAATGGTTTGTGTCTTGGCTGCTCCACTTCCCATCCAGCTCCCTGCTTGTGGCCTGGGAAAGCAGTCGAGGACGGCCCAATGCCTTGGGATCCTGCACCCACGTGGGAGACCCAGAAGCTCCTGGCTCCCGGCTTTGGATCAACTCGGCTCTAGCTATTGCAGCCATTCGGGGAGTGAACCAGCAGATGAAAGATCTTTGTGGCTTCTTCTCTCTGTAAATATGATCTGCTTTTCCAATTAAAAATAAGATCTGAAAAAAAGTATGAGTAATAGTTAACAGCTCTAGAAGAACCTATTTTCACAGAACGGGTCAGGGACATGGGTCTTGCCTGGAATATTGGCTATTTGCTTACTTAACTCTAGTCCTAGCCAAGTCATTTATGTTGTCCTACTGAGATGCCAATGAATCTGATCATTTCCCACAAAATTTTATGATCAGAGAGTGTTTCTTTTCCATTTTTTTTTTGCTTTGCATCTTTTATGAATGCCAAGCTGATCTCTAGATGCATGGTTTTACATGGTAGCACATAACGAATTACATTAATGTTCAACGTTATTAGTTTTATTATTGGTGTGCACTCTATGATAAAAAAGGAAATGAATGTTGTCATTTTTGTTGATTATATCCGTGGCAGATATGTAGAAGGGCAGTGAGTCAGACAATGCCTCTTAGCAAAGCACTGATTGTCATTCCTATCCGACTTCATAGGGTGGCTGTATTTTGTGATTAGCACTTTCCAGGAAATAATGCTCAGCTTTTTAGGTTCTGTATTGTTAGAGCACTCAAAGGTGTCTGGATTGGGCTGCGATTGTGGTGTAGTAGGTTAAGCGGCACCCTGTTTTAGGAGTGCCGATGTGAGTTCCTCCTGTTGCACTTTGCTGTCCAACTCCCTACTAAGCCTGGCTTTAAAATGACCCAAATAGCTGAGTCTCTGCCACCCACATAGGAAATCAGGATGGGGATCCAGGCTCCTGAATTAGGTCTGGTCCAGCTTCAATCATTGTATCCATTTTGGGTCTCTACCAATGAATGGAAGATCTTCTCTGTCTCTTCTATCTTTGTTCCTTTGCCTTTCAAACAAACAAAAACATCTTTTTTTAAAAGACAGATTTATTTCTTTTTATTGGAAAGTCAGATATATAGAGAGGAAGAGAGATGGAGAGGAAGATTTTCTGTCTGCTGATTCACTCCCAAGAGGCTGCAGTGGCTGGAGCTGAGCCGATCCAAAGCCAGGAGCCAGGAGCCTCCTCCAGCTCTCCCACGTGGGTGCAGGGTCCCAAGACTTGGGGCCGTCCTTGACTGCTTTCCCAGGCCACAAGCAGGGAGCTGGATGGGAAGTGGGGCTGCTGGGATATGAACCAGCACCCAAATGGGATGCTGGCACCTGAAGCAGAGGATTAGGTTGTTGAGCCAATCCTCCACATGACCTCTCGTGCTTTTTTTTTTTTTTTTTTTTTTTTTTTTTTTTGAGAGGCCTAGAGACCCAGAAGGATGCAGACAGAGATCTTTTATCTCTTCACCAACTCTCCAAATGCCTGTAACAGCTGAGGTTGGCCCAGCCTGCAGTTGGGATATGGAAACTCTATCTCCCATGTAGGGAGAAGAAAGGGTTTAGAGGTGGCTGCCATGACAAAGTAGGCCACAGACTGAATGACTTCAGCAGCAAAGTTTCATATCTTCTAAAGGTTAGAGCTCACAGATCAAGGCCCTCCCTATATCTTCTTTCTGAGGCCTCTCCCTACATATTCTGTCTACATCCTAATCTTCCAAGGACACAGTCCTATTGGATTAGAACACACCTTGATAAACTCTTCCAAAGTCTTCTCTTCAAACAGTATTCGTCTGAGGAATTTTGGGTTACGACCTCCGTGTATGAATTTTTTTTAAGATTTTAAAATTTTTATTGTAAGGAAGATCAGATTTATAGGGAAAAGGAGAGACAGAAAAAGATCTTTCATCTGATAGTTCACTCCCTAAATGATTGCGATAGCTGCAGCTGAGCCTATCAGAAGCCAGAAGCCAGGAGCCTCTTCCAGGTCTCCCATGTGGATGGAGAATCCCAAGGCTTTGGGCCATCCTCTATTGCTTTCCCAGGTCATTAGCAAGGAGCTGCATGGGAGTGGAGCTGCTGGGACACCAACCAGCATCCATATGGGATCCTGGTGCTTTCAAGGGGAAGATTCAGCCACTGAGCCATTGTGCCAGACTCCATGTATGAATTTTTAGAGGACAGAATTTATACTATAATGTGGGGAAGAGTGAAGTGCCGCCCTGCAAACTGCCACTCATGTCTCAGCATCATTCCTTTACAAAGAGGAAGGGAAATGAATGCTGCTGCATTGAACAATCAGGTTTCAGCATGAGTGGAAGGAAGAGGGGCTAAAGATATTTGAGTGCTTTGGCCAGACAAGGTTATTGATATTCATGAGACTGCCTTCACAGCCACAGGCTGCCATGGTCAGTGACTCTGGGGTACTTCTCTGTTCATGGGTATACTTCTTTGTTCATGTTACGTTAGGGCCTGTGCTCTAAGGTGCAGAGCATGGAGGCGGGCCCTCCACCTCAGCCATGAGCATCAGCAATGGAGTCAAATGTGTATGGCTATAGTTTGGAGGATGCTAAAGTTCAGGCTGAGAAGAAGAGCAGGAAAAGAAAACCTGGAGAGAGGAAAGAGGAAGAAGTGTGGGGCATAGGGAATGAGGGGGAGGGCAGAGGAAAGAATAAACCATGAGGCCAACTTCCCACCTCTAGAAACAGGGGAAGGAGAGGCAATGTCTCAGTTCATTTTCTCTTGCAAACACCAAATAACAGAGGATGGACAATTTAAGAAGAAAGTAAATTTATCTAGCTCACAGTTTCAGAGGCTGAAAGTCCAAAGTTCAGGCAGACAGAGCAAACATTCAGTCTCTGGTGAAAGCCTCGTGGCCACATCACAACATGTCAGATGGCACCATGGTAGGAGCATATGCCAGCCAGGTGAGAATAGTCCTGTGGTTAGATGGGAAGCTGGAGCGATTCAGGGGCCTGGCTTACTCTCTTTATAACAATGAGTTCTCATGAGAACTAAATTTTGAGAGAATTTCATTCATCTTTTTTTTTAAGATTTATTTATTTTTACTAGAAAATCAGATTTACAGAGAGAGGAGAGAAAGAGAAAAGGATCTTCTGTCTACTGGGTCATTCCCTAAGCGGCCACAATGGCCAGAACTGATATGAAGACAGGAGCCAGGAACGTCTTATGGGTCTCCCACATGGGTGCAGGGTCCTCAGGCTTTGGGCATCCTCTACTGCTTTCTCAGGCCACAAGCAGGGAGCTGGCTTACAAGTGGAACAGCCAAGATTCAAACTGGCACCCACAAGGGATCCTGGCACATGCAAGGCAAGGATTTAGCTGGGCCCATCATTCATCTCTTTTGAGAGTAGTGCTCCAATGAACAAATTACCTGCCTCCAGACTCTACCTCTTTTTTACTTTTAAAGATTCATTTATTTATTTGAAAGGTAGAGTTACACAGGAGAGACTGACAAAAGGGAGAGATCTTCCATCTACTGTTCACTTCCCAATGGCCAAAATGGCCAGGACTGGGCCAGGCCAAAGCCAAGAACCTGGAGCTTCTTTCCGGTCACCCTCATTGGTACAGAGGCCTAAGATCTTGGGTCACCTTCTGCTCCCTTCCCAGGCACAGTACTAGCTGGATCAGAAGTGGAGCATCTGGGACGTAAACCAGCACCCATATGAGGTTCAAGCACTGAAGACTGTGGCTTAATCCACTATGTCATGACGTGATCCCCAGTCCCTACTTGTTAAAATTTCCACCACCCTAACACATCAGCACATTAAGGATCAAGATGTCAGACGATGGACCTTTGGGGTGCTATGGTTTGAATGCTTACTCTTGAAGTCATAAAAGAATTTAGTCCCTAAAGTCTTAGGAAAATTTGATCAAATTATGATACTTTGAAGTGAAACCTTTGTGAATTGATTGAATTGAATTAGGTCATTAGGGTGGATCCCCTCAGGATTGATTCCAGGTATGAGATAGGAGAAAAGAGGGAGGGAGAGAGGGAGAGAGAGAGAGCAAGTGTGAGTACTCTGGTATGATACAGTTCCAAAAGATCTTTGCCAAAGTCAAGGTCTAGATTTTGAGTCTCCAGAGCTGTGAGCCAGAATAAATCTCTTTTCTTCATAAAACAACCTGCCTTGTCTATTTCATTACAGTAATAAAAAGCTGACTGTTGAGGGGGACATTCTCAAATCATTTCCAAACCTTAGCTCTCAGTGAACTGAGAGAAGGGAGACAGCTGGGGACAAGGTCCCCAGCCAACAGTCATTTGAAATCAAACCCCAAAGGAATGTTAGCGAACCAAAGAGAATGAAGGCAGAAGAAGACAGATAGTTGGAATCACGAGCAAGATTGAGAGTTAGGGAGGGAGGGAGGGAGGGAGGGAGGGAGAAAGAGAGAGAGAGAGAGAGAGAGAGAGAGAGAGAGAGAGAGAGAGAGAGAAAGAGAGGAGATATCCTCAGCAACTGGCTTCCTCCCTTTCAAAAAAGTATTCAAAGGCATTGTTGGGTTACGGGCAGAGGAGACTAGCTGGGGGCAGTCCTAAAACCCAGCAGAAAGCTCCAGCTCTGTGCTTCTTCTTTTGAGAAAAAAGAATTCTCTCATTTGGTACCCCAGTAATCTATGATCTACCTAAATTATGAATCATCAATTTCTTAGTCTTAAATCATGCAGTGATGTTAAAGATGAATATTTTAAAACACTGGGCTAATTATACTCATTTCGGCCAAGACTTGTGTTAAAGATCCCCATGCTATATAGTCCTGGTGGGTGTGTTAGTCATTAAAAGTTCTTCCTGGGAAGTATTTACTTCTGTTGCAAATGTGTGGCAACTTCTTCCATCAGCAGATGCAGGCAAAGCTCCCCAGAGTGAGAGGGATGCTGTTACCATGGTAACAAGAAGACTTGCTGAGAACTGAAGTAAACACAATTCTATAAAAGGGCAGGGAGTCAGGAATTGTTATATATGCCGTACTCTTACCTGATGAGTCGTGGTTGATTTACATAATCCAGCTCTGGTCATTAAAGGCTGATCTTGGAGTGGGCATTGGTCAGGCAGTAAAGGAATTGATTAAGTTGTCCATGTGTCATATTGAAGCACCTGGGTTTGCTCTCCAGCCTTAGGTGCCCTAATCCAGCTTCCTGCTCATTTAGACCCTAGGAAGAAGAGGTGATAGCTAGAGTGACTGCATTCCTGTCATTCACATGAGAAAGATCTTTTATCTGCTGGTTCACTTCCCACGTGGCCACAATAGCCAGAGCGGAGCCAATTCAAAGCCAGGAGCAAGGCGTTTTTTCAGGTCTCCTACAGGAGTACAGGGTCCCAAGGCTCTGGGCCGTCCTTGACTGCTTTCCCAGGCCACAAGCAGGGAGTTGGATGGTAAGTGGAGCAGCCAGGATATGAACTGACACCCATATGAGATCCTGGTACATGCAAGGCAAGGTCTTAAACCACTAGGCTACTGTGCTGGGGCCCTATTTATTTATTTGTAAAGCTTTATCTGAAAGGCAGATTTTACAGAGGAGGAGAGACAATTAAAGAAAGATCTTCCATCCAATGATTCACTCCAAATGGCTGCAATGGCCAGAGCTGAGTTGATTCAAAGCTGGGAGTCAGGAAATTCTTCTGGAGATCCACATGGGTGCAGGATTCCAAGTACTTCCTCTACTGCATTTCCAGGTGATAGGCAGGAAGCTGGATGGGAAGTGGAATAGCCAAGACATGAACCACCACTCATGTGGGATGCCAACACCTTAAGGTAGAAGATTAGCCTGCTGCTGTGTTGGCACTGAAAATTTATGTATTTATTTATTTTTAAAGATTTATTTTATTACAAAGTCAGATATACAGAGAGGAGGAGAGACAGAGGGGAAGATCTTTCATCCGATGATTCACTCCCCAAGTGAGCTGCAACTGCCGGTACTATGCCAATCCAAAGCCAGGAGCGAGGAACTTCTTCCAGGTCTCCCACGCGGGTGCAGGGTCCCAAGGCTTTGGGCCATCCTCAACTGCTTTCCCAGCCCACAGGCAGGGAACTGGATGGGAAGTGGAGCTGCCGGGACTAGAATCGGCGCCCACATGGGATCCCCGGGTGTTCAAGGTGAGGACTTTAGCCGTGAGGCCACGCTGGGCCCTGAAAATTTATTTTTAAACACATAAAATTCTTTCAAACTAGGAAACTAAGCCAAGGCCTTGCCTTCAGGCTATGCTTGTGCTACCTAAAAAGTCAGACGAATTCCTCTCTTTGTGAGATCTACATCATACACTCAGACATATTGACCAGTTGTGACATTCCTCACTCAGTGTCAGGGTAGGAATCCTGCAATTCCTATAATGTAATTCAAGGCACCGGGCCCTTCTCTCCATGGACTAATACTGACTTTCCAAAGTCAAAATCAGTTCCTGGAACACGTCTGGTTATGTCTGAAAAATATGCTATTCCAGTTGAAGTTTTTGTGATAGAACTACTGCTTTCAACCATAGCCTGCTACAAGAACAGATCCTTATTTGGATTCATGAAGACAACTGTAAAGTCTAAAACTAAACACTGTAAAAATAAGAATACGCATGTATGCCTCCAAGCGTTGGGGGAAATAAAAGTTAATGCTATAGTTCAGAAAAGTATATTTTAGCAGCTTGCTGCAATACATCATTAGTTTTGGAGAAAAATTTCAGTAGATGAGAACAAAACAAAAAGAATCAGCAGTTTGTCTCCAACAAACAAAAATGTCGTAACGTCATCAATCCAGTTCCGTGTGATTAATTCTTGTTTTTTTTTGATGTTGGGTTAGCAATTTTATGAGTCCAGTTTTGCCATCAGAATTCTGCAATTTTTCCCTGTTCAATGGTATGCTTTTTTTTTTTTAAAAGATGTACTTGTTTTTATTGGAAAGGCAGATTTATAGAGAGAAGGAGAGACAAAGCGAAAGATCTTCATCTGCTAGTTCACTTTCCAGATGGCCACAATGGCCAGAGCTGAGCTGATCCGAAGCCAGGAGCTTCTTCCAGGTCTTCTACAGGAGTGCAGGGTCCCAAGGCTTTGGGCCGTCCTCGACTGCTTTCCCAGGTCACAAGCAGGGAGCTGGATGGGAAGTGGAGCAGCCAGGACATGAAATGGTGCCCATATGGGATCCTGGTGTTTGCAGAGGGAGGGTTAGGCAAGTGGGCCATTGTACTGAGACCGAATGGGATGCTCTTAAAGCCACCAAAAACTTATATTTATGAGTTTTTCTAAACTATCCATTTTAGGGACCTCCTGACCTTGCATAGAACTTCCAGAAATAAGCATCTTCATATAGCATTTTAACTGTGGACAAGACTAAATATAGCCACGATCTGATTGGACTTCACAACTGACAAATAAATTTAGTTATTTATGTGGAATACAACAATTTAATATTGGATTATGATTTGGAACTTATACCAAGACATATTTAAGTTTTAGGAGTCTTACAGAGTATTAGAACACATATTATTGATATAAGTAAAACTCAAAGAAGGTTAAACATCATTTCTTTTTCTGTAATTTTACTTTTTGATATTTTAGAAGGCATTTATATATTTTTTATTACTGTGTAAAACATGTACATACTGATCGAATATAATGCAATGTTGCCAGACATTTATATTGAATCTGCTAATGACATTATGGCATGGGCAATTCCATAAAATAAATAGTAAATTATTGTGAGCTATAGCTACACCAATGTGCTACACAATGGGACATTAGAATATATTTTTCCCACCTGTGTTACGACATCCATTTATAATTTGACAATGCCTCTCAGGTAATTAACATAATCAAATCAATGCAACTATTTTCATCTCTTGAGTTTCCAGGGTCTTCTAGAAGGTCAAAAGTCAGTTTCGGTTTAGAAGACTTAATTTTGGAACTTATACCAAGACTGGTAGAACACTACCCCAGTCCACAGTCTCTTGTGTTCATGTCTCTGTCCCATTTCAGCTGTTGTCGGTGTTTAAACGTAGCTGCTCATTCATCCTGGTTTTCAGGCAGTGCTTTACATCCTTGGATGTAGCTGAGTGACTTTGCCTTTTAGGCGCTAATTAGAATAATTCCCTTCAGAGACTTCAGCATTTGCCTTCTTCCATCTTCTAAAAGTGGCTTCTCTTCTAGTCTCTCCTTGAATCATTTATTTAAAACAAACCTTTACCGTGTTTTGGTTGCAGTTAACTTCTGGGGTTTCAATTCCTTAGAAATAATTCTTTGCCATGGAAAGTATAGAACACTAAACAAATAAAAGACTTTGAGTGGCCTTCAAAAAGTATAAGATGTTTAACAATTCAGAATCATGCTGGCAAGCAAGTTTCTTTTTATTTACAAAGTACTTTCAAAATTCAAATAAAAGAAAGGTTCACAGTTGAGTGTGAACGAACAGTTATTCATTTAACCAGCGTGGTAACTAAAAGACTTTAGAAACAAGTGCAGGACTCTAGATGGCCATAAAAGCTCCCACAGCTGTCAGCAGGTGAGCCCGCCTCCCAGGTAACAGCATTTAAAAAATATATTTTTCTTTTTCTTCCTCATGCCTTTTTAATTGTTTGCAATTCACTTAAAGATAAGGAAAACTTTTCACTATCTCTTTTTTTTTTTAATCAAAGTTATGAAGAAATCTTGTTGAAAAGATACTGCCAAGTTTCCGTTTTGCATTACTGTACTTCTGATGTTTGGGCTCAATTTTAACCTGTTATAAATAAATTTATTCAGTTTTAGTCACATTAGCCACTAAGTTTTTTGTTTAATATTATTTATGTCATTTCCCCTTTATTTTAATGAAATAGTTTTTGAATAGAGAAAATTATCTTTGTTACGGCAGAAATACCTTTTCATACCTTTCAAACAAAATTTTTAATTTTTTCTATTTTTAAGAAAATAAATTTATTTTATTTCTGATATTGTTTACATATTGAGAAGGATGTATACTCATGCAGACCACTTATTAGGCTGGGGAGGGCTGAGAGATGAGGGAAAGAGAATGAGACAATTACTCCCCAATTTTTTTGTTTTTGTTCTTCCTATATCTGGGGTCTTAAAAGTTTCTATTAACCAAAAACACATCTCACTTTCTTTGTGAATTTTGCATATAAAATCATTTCCCTCATTTTGGGGCTTTAATTATGTTATACTTTTTAAAACTTAATAACCTTGATTTTAGTAAATATTTATATGCCTTGAGAACTGTTATCTGTATGAATATTTACTACTTCATAATTTATATTTCACAGTATTGACTTACTTATTTTTACAGGCAGAGAAAGAGACTGAGAGAGAATTCTTCTATTCCCTGTTCACTTGCTGCAATAGCCCGGGCTGGGTCTGACTACAGCCAGGAACCAGGAACACCTGCCAGGTCTTCCACCTGAGTGTCAGGAACCAATGAACCTGAGCCATCAGCTACTTTCTCCAAGGCACATTAACAGCAGACTGGATGGCAAACACCACGTAGCTGGGACTCAAATCAGCCTCAGCAAGACAGGATGTGGCCATCCCAAGTGTCAGCTTAACCAGCTGTGCTGTAGCCCTATCCCCAGCAGTCACCATTTCAAAATTTCCAGAAACATGTGTTTCCTCAATTTTTTTTATGATTAACATTGCTAAATATTTATTTTTCTACAGAAAACAAAACAAAATGCCAAAGTACCTAAATTTTAATTTATGTTTGAGTAGTGAATGTTTTGGTATTTTCCCAGTTACTTTGTAAATACCCATAACACAGCACAACTTAAAAACTTGTAAGTTACCCAAAGTATTTTGCAATTATTTTAAAACAGATACACACTAAAGAACATAATGCCAAAAATCCTATTTAGAAACTATAATTCTATGTACATCTTACTTATTTTACTCAATTTTAATAATTGCTTTCATTATTTATTAAAAATAAGGACAGTCATTGTGTTATGTTATTTTTCTAAATTAAAGATTTGTTTACTATTAAAGGGCGGAGTGACAGAACAGAGACACCAACCTTTTGTCTGCTTGTTCATTTCCCAAATGGCTGAAACACTCAGGGCTGGTTCAGCACACCATGAGCTACGAAATCTATCAGAGTTTTTAAGGTGCGGTGCATGGCAGAAACAAGTTTGTCAGCCATCACCTGTTGTTTCTGGGCACATTAGCAAGGGCAGCCAGAACTTGAATCGGCAGTGCCCTGATGGAATCTGGGTCTCCCAAGTGGGCCATAGTGTGCCAACACCAACTCCCGCATACCAGGTGATTCACTCACTCAGTGTTTTTTTTTTTTTTTTTCCTCTTGGGCCTGTGGAAATCTTGTTCACTAGGCATCTCATCTCCTCTGCTTCCTGAGTGACAGGCAAGATCAGATGTAAAGGTTTATCTTCCTAATGTATGCTCTGCTTATGACCTTTGCTCTCAGAGGACATGTTCCTTCCTGCTGATTTTAATGTTTCTTTGTAGGATTGTTTGCTGTGAGGGGTTTTCGAAGCGATCCCAATGGTCATTGCGAGGGAGGGGGGGTCCAGAACAGCAAACAATCCTACAAACTAAAAAAAAAAAACCTAAAATAAATAAACAACAGAAAGTAGAACTTGAAATCTGACAGGAAAGAGCTGGCATGGATTGGCTCATGCCTCGCTGGGTGGGTCACAAAGATTAGTTACTCCTCACCATGGTGTTGAGGATTTTCCTGCACACCCCCCCCCCAAAAAAAATGTTCTGCACCTAAAATGTTGACATATATCTTGTTAGAGTTACAAGCCAGTCTGGATTATCCTAAAATCTGCAAAGATCAGCAAAATTTTACTTCAATACAACAACTGGCTAAATACTAAGATGAAATAGACACGAAACAGCTGAATGGTGCCTTATGGCCATTTTAAGGTATAGAGCAGCCGGTCCTATATATGAACTAAAATTGAAATGTCAATGAGCTAATCATAGGTTGTGGCTAGGACTTGTTTTCCTTTTTTTTTTTTCTTTTTAACATACTGGTTACTCAAAACCATGTCAATTCCATAATATTGCAAATTGCTGTTGATGTTATATTGGGACTCTTAATTGACTGTGATGATATTCTACCAGCTCTAACTTCGGACCAGAAATGGTCTCCCCAAGAAGCTGTTCAACCCATATGGACAATAAGTAGCTGGACTCTATGCTTGGTATATGTTTGCAAGGAAAGAATCTTGATTGAATTTGAACTGTAATACTGCATCAAGGTGGAGGAATCCACCGGGGGGAGGGGAGGGGGAGGGATGGGGGGATTCCCAGAGCCTATGAAACTGTCACATAATGCAAAATAATTAACAATAAAAAAAAAAAGAAAAAAAAATGTTTCTTTGGCTCTTTTTCTGTCAATTGCTTGGGTTTGTTCTGATTCCATGCAGACTCAGATTCCTAAGTGTTAAGTTTAACTCGATGATGCCTTCTTGACTTGGAAACCTGAACAACAAATGAAAGGCCTTTGACTTTATTTGTGCTATTGATTCTGTGCTTTCACAGCTCTGATTCTTGTGAATGCTCCTCCTTCTTTTCTTCTCCATCTTTTGTTTTTGGGGGAGGATTTTAAAAAAAGATTTATTTATTCTTATTGCAAAGTCAGATAAACAGAGAGAAGGAGATTTCCATCCGATGATTCACTCCCCAAGTGACCACAATGGCCAGAGCTGAGCTGATCCAAAGCCAGGAGCCAGGAGCTTCTTCTGGGTTTCCCATGTACCACAGGGTCCCAAGGCTTTGGGCCGTCCTAGACTGCTTTCCCAGGCCTCAAGCGGGGAGCTGGATGGGAAGTGGAGCAGCCAGGGCACAAGCCTACACCCAAATGGGATCCTGGTGCATGCAAAGTGAGGACTTTAGCCACTAGGTCACTGCATCTGGCCCTAGGGGAGGATTCTTTCTGTCTTCCTGCCACTATTGATGCTCCAAAACCATGTTCATGTCAAAAAGAAACTTTTTTTTAATCAAGCTGAAGGCTTTGTCTGGCCTGGACTTAGCAGTTGAAGTTTCCCATTTCATGTTCTGCTAAAGATCACGAACATTCAACATTTCCTCTAACACATCAGAAGTAGTAAGTTTCATTACATGATCAACTGTAACCTAATTCTTTTTTACTTTAGTCTGCTGAATTTTTTTCTTCATTCTGGATCACTGCAATTTTGGGAGTGCTGAAAAGTGAAATGATTTCTCTAGTTGCAGCTTCCAGAAAATGTAAGCACATGAAGATGTTGTACATTTATCAAATCTTGCTGAAACTTAAAAACTTCATCCCAATCCTTCAGGGCAACTCTGATCTTCAGTTTTAGTTGGCACAGCTGGGTGTTACAGAATCCATACAGTAGATATAAATTACCAATTTGGATCTGGAAAGTATATGGAGGTAAAAAGCATTGCCAAGACAGACATGCTCTCTACATCTCTCGTTTTGCCAGAGAAGATGGTTTCAAACTTCATGTTCCTTCAGAGCTCCGTGAAAGCATGCGTGGTCCATCTCCTGGGAGCAGCTCAGCAGCATCTCACAGTCTGTTTTTCAGGCACCAAGCTATGTATCTATCTTTCTTCCTTCCTTCCTTCCTTCCTTCCTTCCTTCCTTCCTTCCTTCCATCCTTTCTTCCTCTCTCTCTCCCTCCCTCACTCCCTTCCTTCCTTTCTTTAAGATTTATGTATTTTATTGGAAAGGCAGATTTACAGAGAGATGGAGAGATAGAGAAAGATCTTCCATCTGCTGGTTCACCCCCCCACCAAGTAGCCACAATGCCTGGAGCTGAACTGATTTGAAACCAAGAGCCAGGAGCTTCAATCACATGGGTACAGTGTGCCACAGCTTTGTTCTAAGTGGAGCAGCCGGGACATGAACCAGCACCCATATAAGATTCCGGTGACGCAGGCAAGGATTTAGCTGCTGAGCCATTGTGTCAGGTCCTATGCTATTTTTCTAAAAAAGCAATACTAAAAAAACTGGCATCTGAGCAGTGGTAAGACACTGGGAAGATGCCCTTTGTCCCACATGGGAATAACCAGGAAAAAGAAAGGCAAGGAAAGGGGAAGAGGAAGAGAGTAAAGGGGGGAAGGGAAGAGAAGCAGAAGAGAAGGAGAGGGAAATGGGAGGAGAGGAGAGAGCAAGGGAGGGAAAAGGAGAGGAGAAGAGTGGAAGGGAGACGAGCGGAGGGCCGGGGGAGGAGGAGAGTGTGGAGAGGAGGACAGGGGAGGGGAGAGGAGGGGAGGTAAGAGGAGAGGAGGGGAGAGGAGAGGAAGGGAGGGGGAAAGAGAAGAAGGGAGGGGAGAGAAGTAGAGAGGAGAGAAGTGGAAGGGAGAGGAGTGGATGGGGAGGGAAGGGGAGGGGAGAGGAGGAGGGAGAGAGGAAAGGAGTGGATGGGAAGAGCAGGGGAGGGGAGAGGAGAGGAGTGGATGGGAAGAGTAGGGGAGGGGAGAGGAGAGGAAGGGAAGGGACAGGAAGGAAGGGAAGAGAGAGGAAGGGAGAGGAGGGAAGGGGAGAGAAGAGGAGAGGAGGGAAGAGGACAGGGGAGAAGAGAGAAGAGAAGAGAGGTGAAGACTCTAAGTTACGTACACAATAGGTTAGTCTGATGTCAGTTCTCAGGTTGGTTCACACAGAATACCCTCGTAGTACATACCTCAAACAGTCAGATGCCATTACTCTTTTATAAACACACAAACCAGAGTGTGGTAGTCTTGAGCAGCATTCTAGGGCAAATAGCCCTTTGCAAGGAAGGCTCTCCTGCCTATCTGTCAGAGAGCTTTCTCTGCTTCTTTCAGCCCTTTGCTTTGCTCACTCCTCCCTTGTCCATGTGCCTCCTTCTTTGTGGTCAAGAGACAAAGAATGCAGCAAGGAAAAAAGGCTGTAAGCCGCATGGGAGAGGAGAGACTATAGCAGAGAGTTGCAACATGAACACAAAGAGCTGGAAGCTACTGTTTCTGGACACACACCCCAGAGATTTGAGCCAGACTCCTGCAACATGAGCAGCGTTAACTCCTGTGCCACTTGCGTTTCTCTTTAGAGTACCAGGATTCAGTGAATTGCTCCAGCTCATGATTCCAGTTTCCTGCCAAGCAGACCCAGGGAGGCAGCTGTGATGGCTGCCTTCCACTCAGAAAGGAGATCTGGTGTGTGTTCCTGTCCCAGCTTCACCCACAATGGGCATTTAGGAAGTGAATCAGCAGATGGCAGGTCTGTCTGTCTCTCTGCTTCTCATACACAATATATATATGTTATATAATATATGTTATATATTTATTGGTTGTTTTATATATAATAAACATTATAATATATTATATAATAAACATATAAACATATAAAATAAGCATGTCAGCTCAAACTGAGCTCCAGTAAACAGAATGAGAATCTTTGAGAAAAGGTATAATTTAGGCTTTTTTTTTTTACATCCATGAAAAATTTGTTTCTCCGTTTTTTCTCTTTCTCCTCATTGTACTTAAGAAATACAACTTAATAGAGCATTCAAAGCTGTATATTATCCCTATTCTACAGAGATAATAAGCACCTGATTTCCTTTCTCTCTCTTCTTCTTTTGTTCTTTCTTTTTACAGATATATTTATTTATTCGAAAGAGTAAGAGAAAGACAGAGAGTTAGGGACAGATACCTTCCACCTGCTGGTTCACTCTCCAAATGGCCACAAAGGCCAGGACTGAAGTCAAGAGCTGAAGCCAAGAGCTTTGTCTGTGTCGCCCATGTGTGTGGCAGAGACCTCTGCGCTTGAGCTGAGCTATTCTCTGCTACCTTTTCAGGCCCACAAGAAAACAACTGGATAAACGGGGCAGCTGAGATGCCAACCAGTGTCCATAAGGGCTGCCAGTGTAACAGCTCACTGTGCCATAACCCTGCCCCTGACTTTCTTTAACTTAGGAGATGTTTATAGAGTTTTGAGCTTGCAAGTTTTTTTGCCCTCTTTGCTACCTTCCAACACACTATTCATACTTCCAAATAAAGAATAATTGTATAGTTACTCCTAGTCTGAACAATGTCCATGGATAAATTCTAGTTGACTGGGAGCTATAGTTCCTACTTAAATTTGATTAAAAATTAATTTGATGTATGCAAATTCACCGCAGGCTAGATTTGTTAATTTGTTCTTCAAACCTTACTTTAAAAAACATTCAAAACTGCTTATATTTAGAATACATAATGTCAGCGGGATAATTAACAAGTATGTTCAAGAGAGTGTATTTTTAAGGGTAATGAAATCAACTTCTAGTTTTTAAAAATGTAAAAAAAAACCCTCTTGATTTATTTACTTTAAACTTACTTTTAATAGTTGAAAATAAACCTAGAAATGTGTTTCAATAATTGGCGTTATTCAGTCAGAGCTACTTTAAAAAAAAGATTTTAGTTATTTGAGAGGGAGGGAGGGAGGAATGGAGAGAGAGACAGAGAGAGAGAGAGAGAGGAGAGAGATCCTATCCACTGGTTTAGTCTGCAGACACCCACAACAGCTGGGGTGGCTCAAGCCAGGAACTCGAAAATCAGTCCAGGTCTCTGTGTGTGGGTGACAGAAATCCAAGTACCTTAGCCATCACTGCATTGTCCTTGAAGTAGATAGGAACTTCCCAATTCAAGGTATTTCTTTGAAGACTCTCTGTTTTATGGAAACAAAGGAGGTGAGGACACAGCAAGGTGTGATACATCCCGGTTTTGAAATGCACCTTCAGGGCTTTTCCAGGGCTTTTCCATGGGTGTGTTCCATGCCTAATTGATGTTTGGATTGAGGAATATGCAATTTGGTGTGACATTAACCGCAAGTGAGATACCTGACACATTAAGAGGATAATTAAGATCAAAACCAAAGGTATGACCAGACATAAATGAGTGGAATAAAATAGGAAAGTCTTTTTTTAAAGGATGAGGCCAAATGTCCATGATATTGTAGCAAGCGGTTCCTAGAAGTTTGCTGTGCTCAGTTAGGCAACTGATTAGAAGATAAAGAATGAGATTTAATTTATTTCAAAAGCTTAACTTTTTTTTTAAAAAAAGATTCATTTTTATTGAAAAGGTAGATAAGATTGAAGGAGAAACAGAGAGAAAGATCCTGTATTCGCTGGTTCACTCCCCAGATGGCCACCATAGCTGGAGCTAAACTGATCTGAAGGCAGGAGCTTCCTCCCGGTCTGTTATGTGAATGCAGGGTCTCAAGACTTTCCCAGGCCACAAGCAGGGAGCTGGAAGGGAAGTGAAACAGCTGGGACACAAACTGAGTCTCATGTGGGATCCTGGTGCTCACAAGGCAAGGATCCAGCTGTTTTGAGCCATTGCTCTGGGCCCAAGGTTTAAAAATATTTTTGTTTGAAAGATAGCATGAGAGAGAGAGAAAGAGAGAGAGAGAGAGAGAGAAAACTTCCATATGCTGGCTTACTCATTAAGTGTCTAATGGGTTAAGCCAGCACAGGATGGGATGGGAGTTGCAAATTCAATTCAGGTCCTTCAAGCCGTGGCAGGGCCCCAGGCACTTGAACCATCATCACCTGTTACTTCCCACGGTACAAGTTAGCAGGAAGCTGAAATCATGACCACAACCAGGACTGAAATCCAGACAACCTGATAGGGCAAGTGCATGTCCCACTGGCAGCTTAATCCCTGGACTGTATACTCATTCCAGAATGGAATGTCTCTCTTTTTTTTGTAAGATTTATATATTTTTATTGGAAAGGCAGATATACATTGTAGGACAGAGGGGAAGATTTTCTGTCTGCTAATTCACTCCCCAAGCGGCCGCAATGTCTGGAACTGAGTCGATCCAAAGCAACGAGCCAGGAGCTTCTTCCGGATCCTCACGTGGGTGTGGGATCCCAAGGTTTTCAGCCATCCTCAACTGCTTTCTCAGACCACAAGCAGGAAACTGGATGGGAAGCGAGTTCCCCTAAACAAAGGTCTTTTACATCCTTTTCTGTACTCAGCTGATGTTTTCCTTCATGGGTGGTCGGCGAATCTAACAAAGACATTCAGGAATTACACTTGCCGGTGGACTCTAAAATGCCAGGAGATGTGCAGGACTCCACTTGAAGGTCAAACTGTTGAATGTTGTTGGCTACTGTCCCTTACCAACTGTCTATGGGGAACAGAGTGCTGTTTCTGTGCATTGTATGATGATCCACTCGGGGCACTTAAGTTACCGCATTATCTCAAACATTCAACAACGCTCCTAGCTTTTTCTCTTTTGCACATGGATATTCTATTTAAAATGGACTTGAAATGATGATGGATGGAGTATGGATTGGAAATATCCAAACTCTGATTTAAGAGTAGCTATCACTAGATGTTTTTCCTTTAATCACACAAGTCCCAGTTGACCTATTAGCAGGAAGTCCAATTACCTCAGGACTAATTTTCTGCTCTTTGTTTTGCTGTTAGGCATTTTAAGCTTTTCCTACAATGTAAAACATCGTTTTCATTATAGGAATGAAAGCTGTTTTAATAAAAAAAAAATGGAACGAGAAATAAGCAACTCAAGTTGACTTGACAGTGACATTTACAGACATCCAGCCAGGGAGAGTCCCAGGACGGGGGAGCTGAGAGTTCTTTCTCCAGATCAGAGGACAGTGGTGTATTTGTGTCATTGCGTCCGCGGTTTACTTGTTTCCATGGTAGCAACCTCAGTCAGCTGAGTACAGGCAGGTTGCTCTTCTGTTGAATACGCTCTCTTATCATCTTGTAAATTATTATTTTTTTTGCTCTGCTTGGCTATAGGAGACCAATGTCAGGGAGAATTTGTTCCCGACTAGAGGGTAGAGCACAGAAGAAAAATGTAGGCAAAACAAAAATATGAAAAATGGTTTTAACCCTCACCTCTGCAAATAATTACACATTATACTCCTGAACGGTGGATAAAGTATCAGTGTTGTCATGGTGATAGTTCTCACATTCTGGGAACAGGTGACTACTTTTTTGAATTTTGCTCTTTATTAGTCTACATAATAAGTTATTACTAACTTTACACTTGATCTTAGCCAAAAGGCCGAGAAGTGATTTTATTACAACTTTAAATGAAATGGGTTTTATCTTTCAATTAAATGGCTCCTCTAAGTGTCTTTTGGGTAGTAAACAGTGATTTATGCTTAGCTTTTAGGGTTGATGAGACACATAAGTTTACTGAATTGTTAAAACAATCCTATCTTATTTTATTTATTGGTTTGCTTAAAGATTTTTTAAAAAGATTATTTTTATTGGAAAGCCAGATTTACAGAGAGAAGGAGATACATAGATAAAGATCTTCTGTCTGCTGGTTTACTACCCAAGTAGCCATAATGACCAGAGCTGAGCTGATCTGAAGCCAGCAGCCAGAGGCTTCTTCCAGGTCTCCCACGTAGATGCAGGGTCCCAAGGCTTTGGGATTAGAACCGGCATCCATATGAGATCCCAGTGTGTGCAAGGCAAGGGCTTTAGCTGCTAGGCCACTGCACCAGGCCCAATAAATAATTTTTTTTTTAAAGTTTTCTTCATCCATTCGGTGATTATAATGAGGAATACCATAATTGGAAGATTAAGATCTGTTAAGCACTAATGTAATAACGTGAAGTACAGTGAGCCTGAAAACAGATTAATGCACTTCACAAGTGCCTGCTTAGCCAACTTAGGACTTTCCTAATTGAAGTCAATCATAAACCTTGGACTTAAGCACAAGTGTAAAATGATGTCACCTTTTCATGGAAAACTTTTCTAAAATGTAACTTCTCTTTTTATTTATTTCTTAAAAATAATTATTATTTTTTTTTAAAGATTTTATTATTATTGGAAAGCCGGATATACAGAGAGGAGGAGAGACAGAGAGAAAGATCTTCCATCCGATGATTCACTCCCCAAGTGAGCCGCAACAGGCCGGTGCGCGCCAATCCAAAGCCGGGACCAGGAACCTCTTCCGGGTCTCCCACGCGGGTGCAGGGTCCCAAAGCTTTGGGCAGTCCTCGACTGCTTTCCCAGGCCACAAGCAGGGAGCTGGATGGGAAGTGGAGCTGCCGGGATTAGAACCGGCGCCTATATGGGATCCTGGGGCTTTCAAGGCGAGGACTTTAGCCGCTAGGCCAAGCCGCCGGGCCAGAGAAAAGAAGTTTTGTGTGTGTGGAAAATAGGACTAAAAGTTTACTTTGTTGTAGAACTGAAATTCTTGCATTTTTTATTAATGTATATTTCCATGAACTTCTGGAAGATTTTCAGTATAGGAGTATGTAAGAGAGAATTTGTGGAGTTTGAGAAGTCTCATGATGTGATGTCTGCCAATGGGGAGAATCTACAGGCAAGTGGTACAATATAGCCTAAATCTGAAAGTATGCTCACTGGGGTGGCATGGTGGTAGATCGGGCTAATCCTCCACCAGCCCAGCAACCAGCTGTGGCTGCCATATGGGGACTGAGCCAACAGATGGAAGATAGGTTTATCTGTCTCTCTCGCCTTCTCTGTAACTCTGACATTCAAGTAAAATAAAAACATCTTTAAAAGCTCAAGAACCAAGGGATTCCCAGGCAGGAGAAGATGGGCTGGACACCTAAGCTCCCGAAGGGACAATGAATTTGCCTTTTTGCTCCTTTTTTGTTTTATCTTGAGTCCTCAACAGTTTGGATGGTGAGGGCATCTTATATTGCTGAGGGCAAATGACTATTTAGTCCACTAATTCAAACATTAATCCCAGAAAGACACACTCAGATCTCTGAATATCCCTTATGCCTGTCACATTTATGTATAATAATTATCTTGGCAGTTCCATCGAATGTCATTTATTCATTCATCAAGCACAACGCATGCTATGTACTGCACGTTATAGCTGGGAGTGAAGTACAATGGTAAATCCAAAGTCTTGGCTCTTGGGAACTTCACACAAAAGTTTGATAAGCGCTGAGATAAGGTTGATCAGAAGAGGAAGGGTGAAAAGTCGCAGGCCAGAGTTCAGGGAAGGTTTACTAGACAGGACTGGACTGGGATTCACCACGTCCAAGTACTGACAAACAGTTCATCATGAACCCACTTAAAACTGTCCAAATCTGTGTTCCTAATCCTCTTGTGGAATGTACTGTCACCTCCACTCATTTAATCTAAGAAAGAAACCAAGCTGTTGTCCCAAACTCCTTTTCTATCCCAACGTTCTCTGTTACTTTTTGAATTTTTATTTGAAAGCCAGAGTATGTGTATGTGTATGTGCATGTGTGTGTGTGTGTGTGTGAGAGAGAGAGAGAGAGAGAGAGAGAGATCTTCCATCTGCTGATTCACTCCTCTGATGGCTGCAATGGCTGGAGCTGGTCCAGGTCAAAGCCAGGATCCCTCAACTCCATCTGAGATTCCTATATGGGTGGAAGGGGCCCAAGTACTTTTATCTTCCACTGCTTTTCCAGGAACATTAGCAGAGAGCTAGATGGGTAGTAGAGAAGCTGGTATTCCAAGCAGTACTCCAATATAGGATGTCAGAGTTCCAGGCAGGAATGTAACCAGCTGGGCCACAACGCTGGACCCACCCTGACCTTGTTAAGAATCTGGAGGCAGCATGGTGAGCAAAGGAGATGATGGGTCCATTGAATGCAGGAAGGGGTTTTCCCATGACAGCACAGTAGGGTGGATAAATAGGATGTTTAGGGAAGTGAAGTTACAACTAGAAAAAACAGGACTGATCATTGAGACAGAAGTGGTAGGCAACAGCAAACTGGAAACAAGATCAAGGTTTGTAGTTGGAAGTGTTGAAAACAAGATAGTCTAAGAAGTTAGTGTCAGTTTGAAAAGACCGGATGTAATCATGGTGGCTCTTCTTTTCAATAGTGGCAAATTGTGTTGCTAATTAACACGGTGATATAAATGGCATCTCTACATTTCCACATTCTTACTAGCAACATTGAAAAGAAACTGTCAGGAGTTTGAGTGGGTATGAATACAAATAATTCTTAGAGTGCATATTTTTAATTTAAAGATTTATTCATTTAACAGTTACAGAGAAAAGGAGAGACAGAGAGAAGAGAGTGGTCTCCACCTGCTGATTCACGCTCCATGAGTTGCATATAACGTAAAAAGGGCAGAATTTGAGTGTTTTAGCTAAATTAAATCCTTTAATTTAGTAGGGTGTTTGGCTCAGTGGTTTATTTGTCAGTAAAATTGCCCATGTCCTAGTGCTTGTGCTTGATGCAGTATTTAGGATGCTGCTTGTGTCGGCTGTGTCCTACACCTGGCAGCTTGATTGGAGCCCTGGCTCCTCCGATTCCAATCCAGCTTCCCCCTATTGTACACCTGGGAAACGCAGGTTATACCTCATAATTGGGTCTCTGTCACCTACATGGGAAAACCAAATTGGGGATTGAGTTCCTGCCTAGTGTTGGTTGTTGTGGGCATGTGAGGAGTGAACCAGCGCATAGACAATTTCTCTGTCCCTTTCTCTGTATCTCTTCTAAATAAAACAAAAGTTAAAAAACAAAAAAACTAAAAAAAAAAAATGATGCCTGGAATGCTTAGGTTCAATTCCTGGCTGCATTCCTGATTACAACTTTCTGCTAATGGCGACCCTGGGAGGTATCATGTGATGGCTCACATTCAAGTTCTTGTCACACAAATGGAAGATTGAGTCTGAGATCTGGCTCCTGGTGTCAGCTGGTTAGGTTTTGGCTTTTGCAGGCATGTGGAAAGTGAACCAGTTATGGAAACCTTTTCTGTCTTTCCTTCTCTGTTTTTGTCTTTCTGTCTGTCTCAAATAAAAAAAAATCTATAAACATATATAAACTTCATAAACTTTTTTTAATTTGAAAGGTAGAGAAATACAGACAGAGAGACAGACAGACTGGCACAAACAGAATGCCATCCCATACTTTGTTACTCAAATGTTCACAACATCTAGGACTGGGCCAGGCTGAAGCCAGGAGCTGGGAATTCAATCCAGTTCTCTCGCACTGAATGGAGGGGACCCAACTACTTGGTTGGACCTGTTTTCTTCCAGGGTGTGCATTACAGGAAGCTAGAATTAGAAGTAGAGTCAGGATTTAACCTCAGGTACTCTAATATGGACATCAGATATTCCTAGTGGCATCCTAACCACCATACTGAATGCCTGGCCTGAACTCTCAAATTTTTGCTCTAAGACCTTCCATTTCAGTTAGGCCTACTTTAGAATTTCTCACCTCCTTCTTGCTAAACTACTCCCTTAACTTCCAGTATCACTGAAAGGTAAACTGTATAGCATTGGTTACCATCAGAGTACTAAATGCCATGCAAAGGGCCCAGAACTTGTCGTTTCAGCTTGAGCCTTAGTCAGTTCTTGATGCTCACAGGTACAGTTCTGCTGATAGCATCGCATATGGTGAAGATCTGAACATCTCAGCTGTGTTGCATGTCTCTGCATTTGTGTGTTAGTCCCTCAGTGGATTACTTTTCTGGTTGAAGGGAGGCTAGCGAATTCCTACTCATTTATGATCCAATAGTTGACAGGTCCTTCATGCCTATACATCCCAGGTACAGCTAGTTGCTTTGTTCTCTTTGTTCCAACAACCTTATGTAAAGATGTCAGTTGAAGTGGCAAGCATGATGGCTCAACAGGCTAATCATGCACCTCCAAGTGCCAGCATCCCACATGGGCACTGGTTCATGTCCTGGCTACTCCACGTCCCATCTAGCCCTCTGCATGCGGCCTGGAAAACAACAGAGGATGGTCCAACACCTTGAGGCACTGTATCCATGTGGGAGACCAAGAAGAAGCTCCTGCCTCCTGGTTTTGGCTCGGCTTAGCTCTGGCCATTGTGGCCACTTGGGGAGTGAACCAATGGATGGAAGATCTTTCTGTTTATCCTTCTCTCTGGAAATCTGCCTTTCCAAAAAAAAAATTAAAGTCCTAAAAAAAAAAAATAGATGCCAGTTGATGTACCCACATTCCATAACTAGGTATCTATATTGAATTCCCGGCTCTGAACTTGATCCTATCTTCTTGCTCATGCAGATCCTAGAAGGCAATGGTGATGGGTCAAATGGCTGGGCTCACATCACCCACATGTGAGACTTGGAGTTCCTGGCTCCTGGCATTAGCCCAACTCAGCTGTTGTAGGCTATTTCTCAAATACATTTTTAAAAGTATAAAAGACAAGTTTATTTTTGTGCAAAATCTTTTGAAAATCATGCATATTTTTCATAATATATGCTTTTGAGTCTTGACTGCCTCACTTCTGACCCAGCTCCCTGGAGGTGGCCCAAGTGCTTGGTCCCTGAACCCCTGTGGGAGTCCTGGATGAAGCTCTTGGCTTCTGACTTTGGTCTAGCCCAGCCCCAAGCCGGCCATCGTGGTCATGTAGGGAGTGAACAAGCAAGTAGAAGATCTTTAGCTCACCTCCCCACTCCCTTCAACTCTGCCTTTCAAAATAAATATTAAAAAAAGTTTCAAAATCCATGTGTAATATTTTCAGGGTAGATAATTTCAAGGAACTTCTTTTTTTTTTTTTTTAAAGATTTATTCATTTTATTACAGCCAGATATACACAGAGGAAGAGAGACAGAGAGGAAGATCTTCCGTCTGATGATTCACTCCCCAAGTGAGCCGCAACGGGCCGGTGCGCGCTGATCCAAAGCCGGGAACCTGGAGCCTCTTCCGGGTCTCCCACGCGGGTGCAGGGTCCCAATGCATTGGGCCGTCCTCAACTGCTTTCCCAGGCCACAAGCAGGGAGCTGGATGGGAAGTAGAGCTGCCGGGACTAGAACCAGCGCCCATATGGGATCCCGGGGCTTTCAAGGCTTTAGCAGCTAGGCCACGCCACCGGGCCCAATTTCAAGGAACTTCTTAAAAATACCTAGTATTAGCAATTTACAAACTGTTAGTATCTGGCCATTTCCTGGCTGGTGGATCGTTACTAAGGACCTGTTTTGCAGTAACCTTTTCATGGAATAACTGTTTAATTTTTTTAAAAAATAAGGGACATGAGCATACTGTCAGCTTAACTTGCTGCACTACCGTGCCCAACCCAGGGATAGCTTACTAGGTGTGTGCGTAGCTTGTGTAAAACTAAGCCCTACCACATATGGCAGACAAGACTCTCTCTTGGGAAGGGATAGACCAGGTCACCGAACTGTGGACATGAGGGGTTATGGGCAACCATGTGTGTGTTGATCTTAATTTGCATCTGCATATTTTTATTTTCACTTTGTAGTTTCTGCACCAAGTGGTAATATTTGGTCATAGTCTGAAAGGCAGTATATACTGATTGGCATCCTAATTAAGTTTGACTATGGATTTACCATTCATGTATGTAGAGAAATGAATTATTATTTTAAAAAACGTTTATTCTTACTGGCAAGGCAGATTTCCAGAGAGAAGGTAAAACAAAAAGACTTTCCTTCCACTGGTTCACTCCCCAAGTAGCTGCAACAGCTAGAGCTGAGCCAATCCAAAACCAGGAGCCAGGGGCGAGGAGCATCTTCTCGGTCTCCCACACAGGTGCAGGGTCCCAAGGCCCTGGGACTTCCTATGCTGCTTTCCCAGGTGACAAGCAGGGAGCCAGAAAAGAAGTGGAGCAGCCAGGAGATGAACCAGTTCACTTGAAGCGGGAGGATTAGCCTGTTGAGTCATTGAACCAGACCCAGAAATGAATTATTTGTAACACTGGCTACACATCAGAGTCCTCCATAGTACTGGAGCGTTTGTGATGCGTGGGCTCCACTTCAAACCAAGTGACTCAGAATCTCTGAACTGGAGCCAGGCTCAGTAGCTGTAAAGAGTTCCCCAGGAGATTCTCTGCACATCCAGGCACAGCCCCTCTGTGTCTTGCTGTTCTCCAGCTCAGGTGGGGGTTTTCTGTTGTTACTGGGATCCAGAACTGTGATTTCTGTCACGGAGAAGTTCTGCTGCTTCCCAGGCTGTGTCTGTTGCATGGCTAATGGCAGCCACAGCAAGTGACAAAGGTAAGTATGGGTGTGTTTGTTGAAAGAATTAAGATTAAATGCAAGAGAAATTTCACTTTATGGAACTGGCCATTGATTATTTTTTGGCCTCCCTGCTGATATATCCACTCCTGGATCTATCAGTGGACAGCAGACAGTAGAGAGATCTGGGGCAAAAGGATTTTCAGGAGAAAGGGATAATTCAGGACCAACCACCCAGGTTCTGGTTTTGTATTCAGATGACTAGAGATCTGGAGAAATGGGGTCAGATTATAGGGGCCCATGTTGGCTGATGGGAGAATTGTAAAGTTGGGGCCGGGTGTGGTGGCCTAGCAGCTAAAGTCCTCACCTTGAATGCACCGGAATCCCATATGGGTGCTGGTTCTAGCCTCGGGGGCCCTGTTTCCCAATCAGCTTCCTGATTGTGGCCTAAGAAAGCAGTCAAGAATGTCCCAAAGCCTTGGGACCTTTCACCCACGTGGGAGCCCCAGAAGAAGCTCCTGGCTCCTGGCTTCAGATTGGCTCAGCTCTGGCCGTTGAGGTCACTTGGGGAGTGAATCACTGGATGGAAGATCTCCCTTTCTGTCTTTCTTCCTCTCTGTATATCTGACTTTGCAATAAAAATAAATAAATCTTAAAGAAAAAAAGCATTGTAAAGTTGTATGTGAGAAGGGAAACTGCTGCAGCTCCGTTGCTGGTTTTGTGACCATGGTCATCTCTGATATTCATAGAGCCCCAAATATAACGTATTGGACTTCCAAAGTATATAACATATTATCTAGGAAGGAGAAGACACTACAAGGCAATCTCTCTTTGCTTTCTTCTGAAGGGAGAAAAAGAAACTGTTCAGGCCAGTGTTCCTCTCAAACACAGCACACCCCTGGAGAGGGAAGGATGCAAACTGTCCATTGTATTTTCCTTCTCTGAATTCATGTTGTTGACAAGTCTTACACCTAACCCTGCAATTAGGCAAAAACCACCCGGACAACCATAGCTGCCTGAATGTCACTGCTGTACCTGGGCACCCTTTGTGACAAGCTTGCACACTAGCTTGGTTGCCTTTATCTCGCACATGATTCATTTCTGTAAGAGTTTGTATCACTCCAACTACAGTCATCTTCAAATCATCTATCGCTTTTGTCCACTTTCAGGATAAAACTAACGGAAGGTTTGCTGGGATGTTTCCCTTTTCTTTTTTGCTTTTTGGATTCTCACTCAAGTTGCAGAATAAAGAGGTTGTGCCTTTCACCTGCCCCCACACCAGGTGTGCGTAGGACTAAGAGCTGCTCAGACTGTGATTATAGCAGAGACTTGAGTTCACCGAGTGTGGGCCAAGACCTACAATGGCACAGAGTTCTTGGTTTAGGAGGTGAATAATCTGAAGCAGCAGCCAAACTCCTACACCTGCCTACTGAAGGCACCATGTTTCAAAATTTCAAGTTCTACCCACAATGTTATATGGAAATGTTATATTTAGAACAGTAAAATGAGTGGGTTATGTGAGGGGATTATAATTGTATATAAGGCATTCACTATTTCTCAGTTAAGACTTCATGAATATGCTGATGTTTAGCTAGTGTGCTGGTGAGGGGGATGCTTAAAGCACATAATTGAAGTAATTCTTCAATTGTACCATGTTCATCCAACTTTACTTAGACATAGAAATTGAAGTGGGACTAAACATTACAAGTGATATTCAGAGACTTTTTCTTCAAGATTCAGACTGATTTCTGATCATTTCAAGGACAGTTTCTCTTGCTAAACAAAAACAATGTGCCCCATATTCTGTTATCCTTTATCCTACTCTTATAGTCTCTGCTACAGGCAGTCTCAGCTTTTGCATAAAAAATGTTCTGGGGGATGTGTTTGTAAATGTAGTCTCTGAAAGTCTAGTAACAGATTCATGTGCTTTAAAGAGCACCCCAGTTCCAGGAAGGCAAAGCATGCCAAAGAGCTTTAGGTTCATGGAGGACTTCTTTGCTTGGAAATAGGCAACAATGTGAGTTAGGAGCTTTGTGTGCCCCTGGTTCTGCGCTGAGGTGGGATGAGGGCAAGCACGTGGAAGGAGGAATGCTGGGCTCAGGTAGGTGAAGTTAGGTGGACTCTCCAGAGCATGGTGGGGTGGATGTGGGGTAGGGAAAGCAAACTACGGGGCTGCAGACACAGAAATGTGGTCTTGGTTAGACCTGAGAGAGTCACAGAGGGTGCCACCATAAGAGGAGGCAAGCAACTTTACTGGATTCCTGCCTTACATTACCACTGCACTTTGTTTAGGAGGTGAATAAAGCATGAAGGTGAGATCATCAAAGCTTGAATATCACGATAGCTTGAAATCTTGATGGGCCTTGTAAAGTAAGATGTTTTAGCAGTATGAGCTCACAAAGTATATTGAAGTTGAAGGCTGCCCACAGTGAACTCCCTTCACATAACTGAACATAGGTTTTAAAACATTTAAAGAAGCAAATTATTAAGCATGAATACATCCTCTAATTTGTGAAATTGAAATTGTGTTTCTTTATATTCCAGGATTAAATTGCACAGGGAAGCTTCCAGAAAATTGGAACACAAAGGCAAACATGTCTTAGGACTTGAAACCATTCAAGGAAAGGAAACACAGTCACATACTGCCTAATGACATTCCAGTGAAGGAGGGTATGCTCCGTGGTGGCTCTGTGAGATTGTATCAGAAACTGCTAGTAATATTGAAGCCAACTTAGTTTAACACTCTGATTTTTCCATAATGGTGAAACTGCCCAACAAAGCATTTCTCAGAATGTGTTATTGTAGGTAAGGGATGCGTGACTGAAAAGTCCTCATGATAAATATTGGGGTGCTTTGGTTTAACAATGGATGCTTCCCTTGTGGCGCCCAAGCTCTTGACTTTGTCTCAAGAAGCAATTCAGGAGCCAGAGAATAATGAATAGCAGATAGCAAGTGCTTAATGGAGGAAGTGAAAGTACATACTCCACAGTTACGGGCTCACTTGGAGGGCAGAGGTCCTGCTCTGAACTGAGTTTAATATCATGTGTGTTGCTTAATGAATAGGAAGGTAATTCTGATAAAGGAGCGGAACATTCTTAGTTTTCTGGGAAGTGGGAGATTTCCTGGAATCTAGCTACTACCACTTCCCACTCATTATACGGTCTGATGTTTTGATGTCATGATGGCTGGAAGCGGTCCATGAGCATGCTTATGTTTTATAATGAGCATGTAATGAGATGTAGATCAATCCAGGTCAGCCTTGCCCCCCTGAACTAGCGTGGGCCTGGTTCTGGCAGGGTATCTGTTCAGCTTTAGAGTAAGAGGAACCAAACCCATGCCCTGTTGGCCTTGAGATAGACAGTAAGAGCTACCCACAGTTGGCTCTTCTCCCTCTGCCTCCCCGTATCACTGGACAGATACTGAATTTCCATCAATAGAGCCACATGTCAAAAATACTAAGGAAGCTTTTTACTTAACAAAACAATAAAAATTTGTAATTTAATTTAGTGAAGGCTTGCATTGTATGAATCTCTGTCTTTCATTTGCCTTTCAGGAAATTTTAAAATATAAAACACTGAGTTAGTAACTACTACAGGGCTGCTCCCAGGCACTGTATAGACTCAGAGGTGGGCCTGTTTGACTGACAGAACGAAGGAGTAGGGTGGGTGTTTGGCACTGTGGTAACACTCCACTGGGGACACCTGCATCCCCTGTCAGCCAGTCTGGGTTCAATCCAGCTTCATTTCCAATTTAAGTTTCCTGTTAATGTACACCCTAGGAAGCAGCAGGTGGTGGCTCAAATATTTGAGTGTCTGTCACCCACTTGAGAGACACACATTGAATTTTAGCTTCTCTCAGTCTGGCTGTTGCTGGTATTTAGGCAATGAACTAGCGCTTGGAAAACTTCTCTCTCTTGTCTGTTTCTTCTCTGTCTGTCACTTGGGTGTATGGATTATTTTGAGCTAAAGGCAACTGAGAGTCAGCACATGCAGTAAAAGCTCATTACCTTCCTTGAACTGTCAAAAAAATAAAACCCAAAAAACAAACCTCCCCGAAAACCCAAACCCCTTAGAATATAAATTACCTTCTTCACAAAGAAAAACCAGTTACAAAGCAACATCCATCTGTAACTATCTCCATCCCAGGAAGACAGAGATTTAGAAAAAGCAACTCACAGCACTTCAGGGATTTTTAATGGGGCAGGAGCAGGGGGTTAGGCTGCTTGGGACAGCCCCATTGTAGTTACTCTGCCTTCTACCAGGCTTCCTGCCAGGTGCACCCTGTTTGGCAGCAGTGCGTGGCCCTGCAGTGCTGGGCCCCTACCACCTTTGTGAGAGAGCCTCATGCCCAGTCCTGGCTGTTGCATGTATTTGGGGAGCGGACTATCTTGTTCTTTCTCTTTCCTTCTTTTTTCCTTGATCTCTCCTTTTAAGTAGATGAAAATAAAAATAAACATTAAAAAGGGAGACTTTATCTCCATAACAAGGGGACTTACTTTGTATGAATTTCCTTCCCTCTCCTCCCCTTTCCATTCCTTACCTTCCCTACCCAAAAATCTCAACTTCCTTTTCTTTTGTTTAACCTAAAGTGATACTCAGACCTTAACTGCCTAGTCATTTTCTTCAGGCTCATCACTGCTATTAAACACCTATGCAAACATGTTTAACTAGACTATTTTCTCTTGTTAATTTGTCTTTTGCCAATTTAATTTCCAGTACCCCGGACAAATGAAGAGGGCAGAAGACATCTCCTCCCTCCCTCCCTCCATGTATATTAGAACTGTTCTATTTGAGCCTACAGTGTATGCATTTGTGTGTTTCTACTTGTTGATGAATGTACGGATACTGAATTAGGACAGCTAATTTAATTTTTTAAATTCAAAATATACTAGTCAATAAAACAGATACAGTCCCTCCTCTCACGAAGCTTTTACAGACTGAGGATAGACTGTCTTTCAAATAGTCATGCAAATCAGCATAAATCCACACACTATAATAAGTATTATAAAGACAAGGAAGTTACTACAGCACATAGCATGAATCTGATCAAGTCAGAAAGTTCAGGAAGGATTGGGGAGAATGGATGCCTGCATTATGCCAACTCTTCCAACACAAATATAGTATTTATTGAGATTTAAAAAAATCAGCATTTGTAGTTTTTGGTATAGAGATCTTCTACATGTTTGATAAATGTACTATTTTTTGTAGAACTATGTATACATAGAAGATAAGTATTTCATCTTAATTCTTGTTTTTTTCCCCAACTTCACTATTTGCATATAGACATGTGACTCATTTGTATGTACTAAACTTAGTTTTAGAAAATGTTTTCTTTCTAGACAGAAACACCTATATGGTGGAGAATGAACAACCTTGAGACAGTTGTTACCCATTTTTAGTCCCTCACGGAGGGACAGCAGCCAGTACACTTTAGTGGAGACAGACATCAGTAAGATGCACTCTAAGTCCTTAAGCAGCCCACATCCCAGGGTAGGAGGTACTTTTATCATTCACAAGCTGTAGAGGCAAAGAGCCATATCCCATTTCGGTGTCTGCAGATACTTGCTTCTCCTCTGGGAGCCCTACCAGAGGTGTTAAGTCAGTTAAAATCTGCGAGGCATTTAGTCTGCTCATGCATAACCTTGTGCTGCTATTGCTTCATTGAAGTGGCTGAAGCCAGAAACTCCAGAGGAATGTTCACTTGTGTGGGAGAGAGGTAGAGGAGCCAAATGGCTGGTGTGAGAGTTTTATCCCATTTTGGGTGTTAGCAAGTCTCCAAAGCTTTGATACATGGGCAAAAAATGAGAAATGTTAACATGCACATGTATGCTCTTTCTCTTTCACACCCCACACCCCTATGACAGAGAAGAATGTAGATACAGTGCTATATTTTTTTCCTTTTTAGATTTCCCTCATGTTTAAAAACACAAGTAATATAAACATTACAGGTGCTGGGGCACATTCCCTTGGCTTGAGCAATAGGTCATGATTTGATCTTCTTAAGACTGTACAACCTGGATTGTTTATTCGAGGTTCACTGCAACATGGCTGGGTTCTTGCTGCATGGCCATTCAGGGGCACCTGGGTAAAGGAGTCTCACTATCTTACAGAAACACCACGTGAAGCATATCATTTCCTTTGGTCATCAATTATGAGAAAACAAGTTCATCAAAATACCATACTGAACCTTTCTTTTTCATGGATTTGCAGGCACTTGTCATATGGTCCCATTTAACTGAGAGTTGGTTGGGAAAGAAAGTCATCTGTGTGTCTCAGAGGTGACAAGACTTAGTGTACATCTGCAATGTCTACCACATAAAAAAACCTATAATTTTTAGAATGTAATTCTAAAGATTATAATAACAGGCAAAATCTACAAGGGTACTTTAAAAAGTTTGTGGAAAACATAATTAAAGATGTTTATTTTAATGCAAAACAATTTTTTGGACCTAGGTACACAAAAGGTCATTGAAACATTTATGGAAAAAAAGAAGCTTATATGAATTTCAAGTGCTTTTTTTTTTTGCAGGGGGCGGGGTGGGCACAAAAACAAGTTTCTATTTCCATTCTATTTTCACAAACTTCTTAAAAATCCCTGTATTAGTGCGTACACGTATGAGACATTTCCCACACTAGCTTATTTCACATACGCCTCACCACATCTCTGTGAGTGGTAACTGCTTCCACTTTCTACAAGCAGTAACTGAAGCTCAGCTGAACTAAACTCCTGATGTCATGAAGCATGGGAGCTGCGGTTCTCCTTGACTCGGGGCGGGGGCACCTAACACTTACTCTGTGCCAGTGTGCCTGCCTGGGCCTGATGAGAAGTATTTCCTAGTGAGGAAGAAATTAGTCAGTGAGATCACTGAATATTCAAGTGAGAGATGTTGATGTGTCACTGGCCTGGGTCCCAGGTAGGTGGAAAGAAAGGGGTCACATCAAGGTGAAACCATTGGAATCAGTGATTCACCCAGTGTGTGGGTGAGGGAGAGGGATGGATGAACAACGCCTCTGAGTTCTCCAGCAGTTTGGGAGACCTGATGATCACGTCAAGTGAGGGAGACATCAAGTTGGTAACTTGAGCTGTTGACTTGTGCATCCCCCACTTACTGATGACAGTTTACAGGAGTAGGGGACAAGATTTTTTTGCATGGAGAAAGCAATGTGGAATAAGAAAAGTCTCAAAACAAAACTTTTGGGTTACGGTGGGGTTGGTGTGTACGGGGTCCTATAGTTTGATGGAGGAAAGAGAACGAAGAGTGTGAGTGATAAGAACAGGGACCATCTCCCAAATGGGCTCCAACCTCTTTCTCCATGACAGCAACAACAAATTCCCTTCTATGAGATCTCACCTACAGCTGTAGGTGAGAATGTGAATTAACTGTATCATAACGAGCTCTGGTGTTCAGTTCTAAGTTTTTGGTTTTTAAGAGGCACATTAAAATGAGAAGATTAGAAATCTGTTGCAAATGGTGAATGTAAAACATAGAATAAATGTGACATCTTTATTGTTATAGGGAAGATTTTGAAAATTACTTAATTGAAAGAGAGAACCACACACACACACAGAGCGCAGGGTGGGGAGGACAGAGGGAGAGATTTTCTTCTACTGATTCATCCCCCAATGCTTGCAACAACCAGCGCTGAGTCAAGCAAAACCTGGAGTCAGTATTCAATTAGGGTCTCCCAAGTGGTTGTAGGGACCCAAAGAATTGAGCCATCATCTGTTCCCTTCCAGGGTACATACCAGAAGGAAGCTAGAAGGGGGAGTGGGATCAGGACTCAAACCCATCCATTATGGGATGCGGCTGTCCCATCTCAACCACTGTGCCAAGCTTTAGTTCTCCCAGGAAGAAGCCAACAAATGACACAGTTTTAGAATAGAAATTGAGAAGTGCTTTGTAAACTTTGACATTCTCAACTGGGCAGAACTTCTGGTGCCCCTTTCATTTTTCACCTCTTCTTTCCTGGCCTTTGTTAACATGAAAATAATAATGTTGAACATATGAAACGAAGCAGAGTTTATCTGCACGGACAGGGATTTGCTTCATGTGTCAGGCAGTGTTGGAACAAAGGGAGGCTGACAGCACCATCAAGGCAGCGTTTCTAAATAGAGTAAGAAAAGACATAGAAAAGCAGCTTTGTTGGTTCAGTTCACCTTTATACTTAGGTGGATATGGTCTTTTCATTTGGCAGTCTGTGATTGGTTGAGGCTCAGCTGCTGTGATTGGCTAAGACTGAACTATTAGTTACAAGAATACACTCTGAGGTTGAAGTTTGCTTGTATATCAGGTTAGGGTGTGGTTTACTATGTAAGTTCAGGACAAATTTGACTTAACATTAAACTAAGGTCTCTAGGAAAGTCTTTTTCGACTACAGGGAAGCCCAGTCATTCTCAAATGTCCTTGGTATGTCTTACTTCTAAGAAAACCTACAGGGTTTGCATACTCAGAGGCAGGTTACTGTTAGCAACACTGCTACCTCTACAAGGTTTAAACCTCCTGGTCATTTACTTGCCTAGTTTCCTGTAGCATCTGGCAGTTGCTGAGTGATCTAGGGAGAGAGTAGCCAGGTAGCAAACGAGATGTTTTTATGTGCAAACATTTTTGATAAATTGCCCAAAAGTGTCAGAAGAAAGCTATGCAAAACTCCAAGCTTTGTAGAATGGAACTTGTAGTGATTGATCTTTTCATTCCAAATACTCATATTTCATACCTAATTTTGTATTCTGCACTTTGTGCTCCACTTTCTCTTTGACTTAAAGAAGGATCCCAAATCTTTACAAGTGTCAGGCCCTTAGAACATAAGTGTGCGGGCCCGGCGGCATGGCCTAGCGGCTAAAGTCCTTGCCTTGAAAGCCCCGGGATCCCATATGGGCGCCGGTTCTAATTCTGGCAGCTCCACTTCCCTTCCTAATCCCTGCTTGTGGCCTGGAAAGCAGTTGAGGACGCCCCAATGCATTGGGACACTGCACCCCCGTGGGAGACCCGGAAGAGGTTCCAGGTTCCTGGCATCGGATCGGCGCGCATCGGCCCGTTGCGGCTCACTTGGGGAGTGAATCATCGGACGGAAGATCTTCCTCTCTGTCTCTCTTCCTCTGTGTATATCTGGCTGTAATAAAATGAATAAATCTTTAAAAAAAAAAAACATAAGTGTGCCCTTTATGTCCCTTTTTTTTTAAAGTTTATTTTTATTTATTTGAAAGAAAGGTAAAGAGAGAGAGAGAAAGAATGATTGCTTCCATCTGTAGATTCACTCCTCAAAAGCCAAAGCAGTGGAGGCTGGACCAGGCCAAAGCCAGGAGCCTGGATTCCATCAGGGTTCTCCGCATGGATGATAAAACACTCAGATAACTGGACCATCACTTGCTGCCTCCTGTGCACATTAACGAGAAGCTGGACTGGAAGTGAACTTTAACCAGACACTTTGATACGGGATGGGGACTTCACTCACAGTATCACTACACCTGCCCTCACTTTTAAAAATTACTTATTACTGGGAGTACAGTGTCCTAACCCATGTCTGGTATCTCATCTATCTACATCTGCAGGTCCAGCAGAGTGCCTTGCTCACAACAGACGGTGTTAGAAGTTATTTGAAAGAATGAGTAAATGAATGAGGAAGAATACAGTATGAGTTTAAGGAAAATCCAGAGTTTGGAAGGGGCAGTGTGGGTGTGGATACTAGGAAACATCACAGAGTGTGTGTTGAAGAAGCCCTGTAGTGGAGAAGGAAAGACTTTCCAGGGTCTTCTACTTTGTTTGCAGAAGCGAGGCCAAATAGATATGGAAGTTTTCACTTTTTTCAAAAAAAACAACAGAAACATCAAGAAGAATGAGTGTGTATATTCCTTCTATTGGCTACAAAATGACGTGTTAGTGATTTCTAAAAATGGAAATTATGATAGGGCTATATATCTTCTATTATAAAAGTTTATATTCTTCCATTCAAGGTTAGTTCAGAGGTCTTTTTTTAAGAACTTCACTGGTAAGAGCTTTGTTGAAGGTTTCTATTTAAGGAAGTAAGACAAATATCAGGTGTTTTTAGTTCTATATTATTTTAGTTCTGTGTTATGTTACAGGAATGTGAAAGATGGTGCCTGTTTATTTAATAGATTTTATAGTGGATAAAATAACATTTCACTAAACCTTGTTTTCTTCTTTTTAGAAAATCCAACTTGGATTTGCTTGTTGCAGTTCAGTGAGTTAAATCACCACTCGCAATGTCAGAATTGCATATAAGTGCTGGTTCCTGTCCTGTCTGCTCTGTTTCTGATACAGTTCCCTGCTCATGTGCCTGGGAAACCGGCAGAAGGTAGCACAAATATTAGGATCCCTGCCACCCAAGTAGGAGATCTGGATGGAGTTCCTGGCTTCAGCTTGGCTCAGTGCCAGCTGCTGCAGTCATTTGCCTTTTATTTTCACTTTTGGAGGAGCGGTCTCTCTCTCTCTCTCTCTGTTTAAAACAACAAACATTTTTATCTCATAATTCCCATGGTCAGGAATCAGGCATGTTTTAGCTGAGTGGTTTGGCTATGGACAATTCCTTCATCATATTATTTGGGCTGGAATATTACCCCTCACGCTTGCAAGTGTCTCCTTGTGGGAGGAGCATCTGTAATCTGCTACACTCAGGGGAAAAGTTCTACAAATTATACCTTTTATTTTTGGGAGAGAGAGAGAGAGAGAGAGAATGATATGAAGAGTGTTCTCATCTTCTGGTTCAGTTCCCAAACACCTGGGGATGATGGCAGGCAGGGCTGAATCTATGACTAAAACCTCAAGAGCCAGGAGCCGGGGCCTGGGAATTCCGGTCAATGCAAGCCTCCATGATGGTACAGGAATGCAGTTATTGATCCAATCACCATTGCCTCTAGGGGTGTGCATTGGCAGGAAGCTAGAGTCAGGAGACAGAGGCAGGAATGAAATTCAGGCACTGTGGTGTGCAATGTGGGCGACTGGACTCCTAGTTTACACAGCAGTTCCAGTTCCAGCTTCCGTACTTTTTATCTCTTTCTCACCTTGCAGGTTTCCAAAATTGTATCTTATGCTGAAAGTGTGGAGAAAGTGAGACACTTGAAATGGGGTGGGGGAGAGTTTTAAACGACCATTTCGAGTTTTATGATTGTTAGGTTAGACTAGATCCTAGCTCTCCTGGAGTAACACAAAAAGCTATGGAAGATGCCCAGGACTCCATGAAAGGGCAGAGACTAACTGAATCAGAGAGGTGATAAAAAGCCAATTCCTGCTTGGGGAAATTCTCCGCAGGCAGAGGGTTAACCATGAAGGGGTGGTACTTCTAGCCTTCATGCGCAGGCACCCAGACTCCTGGTTTCCCATTGTTGAAAGCCTGTTCTCCAAGTCTCATCCATCTTGCCTGTAATAAGACACAGCTGAGTTGATTGCTTATTATAGTAAGAGAAAAATACTCCAATGAGAAATTTAGTGATAATTTGAAGGGAAAAAGCCAAGTGGGAATTATTCAAAAAGTTTCAGCTTATAATTTTAATATGGGTACTTGATGAGGACTGGATAACAATCATGACAGAAAGTTTAGGATTGGGGGAAATGATAAAAAGATTTGGGGAGGGGGAAAACTGTGAGAATTTTGGAGTATTACTTTCTATTGAAGCTAGGGGAGAGTGAATGTATCTTTTCTCTAGCTCCTTAATGAAAAATCAAACTGTTGGCACAAGAGTCTCCCAAAATAGCGGAGTTATAGTAAAGAAGATAATGGAATAGTAAAGTCATGTTAATGCACAGGTGTTTGTGTGGGGGTGTGTGGCAGACAGCTTCAGTTTGCAGCGTATCTACAACACTCTTTGAAATCCAGCCTCTGCAACATTCTATCTTTACATAGCCACAGACAAGAGATTGTCACCATGTGGATGAAAGCCAACTTCAGCAGGCAGGTAACAGACCCAATGAAGGCTGTTACTCTTTTCTTCTCTGTGTGATGGGCATCAATTTTTCATCTTTCCACCAAGAGGGGAATAGGTCTGGCTCTGCATCAAAGAAGCCTCATACAGAAAAGACCACAGTTTTGGCGTCTACAGAAAGCCAGTGAGAGGAGAGAAAGGGAGGCCAGTTAAGTGCAGCTGGCGGGGAGCAAAAGCAGCCTCAATCTCTGAACCTGGTGTCTCTGTCTTGATAGAAGGTCCGTGCTGCTCACCGCTTAGAGGACAATTTTTGAGAGACAATAATTGACACAGGGCCCGGAGTGATGGTTCAATGATTAAATTCTTGCTTTCGAACTGCTGGTATCCCAGATGGGTGCTAGTTTGTGTCTCGGTTGCTCTATTTCCCATACAGCTCCCTGCTTGTAGCCTGGGAAGGCAGCAGAGAATGGGCCAAAGTCTGGGAGGCCCTGCACCTGCGTGGGAGACCTGGAGGAAGCTCCTGGCTCCTGACTATGGATCAGTTCAGTTCCAGCAGCTGTAGCAACCTGGGGAGTGAAGCAATGAACGGAAGATCTTTCTGTAAATCTGCCTTTCCACTAAAAAAATTTCAAAATCTTAAAAAAAATATTTCCAGACACTCAGCAGCGTTTTCCTGTGACGTCTGCCCTACCGCTTGTACTTTGTGGAAAAATTGTGCTGTTTGAATACTCCACTTCTCAAGATTGTCCCAATGTAATTTCTGGCACCCCTGAGGTGGAACCTTCCTGCTGGCTCAATCCTGTTTCATTAAGAGCACTACACGGGCACTGCAGTGTTCCTGCCTGTCATGATTGCATTGCTTGGGTTTGGCTTGCGTGATCGGCTGGCCTCTGCTTGGGCTGCCTAAATGATCAACTGCAGGTCCTCAGGAGTTAACAGAGATGCTGACAAGTTTAGGACATCTTCCTAGCTGGGGTCATGAGTACTGAGGCTGGGGGAGAAGAACTCTTCCATTTGTTTTGAGTTGGCTCAATATGAAGGCATGTTATTCTTCCAGTAGGACAAGTCAGAGATTAAAGGTAGACAATGAACCCACATAAAACCTGTGTGCTCACCTGGCTCACGTGTTTCTCTATTGGGCGGTGACTTAATGGCAAGTGTCCTGCCTGGCCCAGAGTGGTTTCCTGATCAAACTGAGTGCCCTGTTGGAGGTGTGAAGGGCTGATCACCCCCTCCTGGCAAGCTAAGAGAGGACTCACTGCTAGTGCAGAGCTGGCTGCAGGGGCCCTGTTGACATTTCTGCCAGTTGGCTCAGTTGGGTTTCCCTTTCCCTTTGTTTGTCTGGTGATGGTGGAGGCTTGGGAGTTGTTACCTGTTGAAGGAATAGCTGATGTTCTGGTGCTAGCATTAATGATCTTTTCCTTGTTATTTTTGAATCATTTTTTTTCTAGGCATAACGCACCTTCTGCATGCCAATTCATCTTGCTATAGTAGTAGAAAGGCTTGTTCATAGGGAATTTGCTTTCATTTTTCCTTTTTTCTCATAGGGCAATTCCAACCACCACCAACAAAGATAGTACCATAATTCAAGGAGCTTTTTACTAGCCATAGCTCTCCAGATCCAAGAAAGCATAAAAAATAACAACAATAAAACCAAGCATATCCTAGAAAGCATTGAGGCTAGGTCATATTACAGCACTTTTTTTTCCTTCATAGACTCATTACTGTGAATTTTTCAATTATACAGAATAGCTCAATGGGCTCCAAGGTGCCTACATCTTTGAAACCCATCCAAGTATTTTTTTCATTTTTCCCTTTTTCTCTCTTATTTCCCCATGTGCCTGCCTATCCACCTCACTGCCCACAAGCATTTTTTAAAGATTTATTTATTTTTATTGGAAAAGTAAGATTTACAGAGAGAAGCAAAGACTGAAAGATCCTCCATCCGCTGGTTCTCTCTCCTAGTGGCCACAACAGCCAGAGCTGAGCTGATTCAAAACCAGGAGCCAGGAGCTTCTTCTCGGTCTCCCTCATGGGTGCACGGTTCCAAGGCTTTGGGCATCCTCTACTGCTTTCCCAAGCCACAAGCAGGAAGCTGGATGGGAAGTGGAACAACCGGGACATGAACTGGTGCCCATATGGGATCCAGGTGCAAGCAAGGCAAGGATTTTGCCACTAGGCTATTGCACCGGGCCCCCCAAGTATTCTTGAATACAAGTTTCTAATAACTTTGAGATCAAGCTGGGTACAAATTTTCAGAAATCCAATGGAAGATTTCCATCTCTATGCATTTCAAATAAATAAAAATATTTAAAATTACACTTACATAGTCAATCACTGTTCTTGTTGAGATTTTGTAAATAAACTAGTAGTATCATGGCAATCTTTGATAAGGCAAAAAGGACTTGGAGAGAGAAAGCTCATGTTTCAGAAGAAAAAATTAAAGTGCACCTGTTTTTACACTCCACGTTGCTTTTGAGATGTGATCACTTAAATCTGGATCCTGAATGCTTTTGGTTTCTGGCTACAATTCTCTAAACTGACGTTTCCCGTTTTTCTCCTGTTTTTTTTTTCTGACTTGGAGAGAGTGAAATGAAAACTGCCATGTTCCTGAAACTCCGCAAGCAGCAGCTGGCTGATAAACAGACTGCAGACAAGTTGCAGCTTACTTGTGGACAGCATCTACACCTGTTGCTGCATGGAGCCTCTGATCTGGACTCTAGTGCAGAAACATCTGTCAGGCTGAGTCTGCCTGCTCCTGTCACAACTGAAGAGCCCAGCATGTAGCGCTGCTAGTGGTTATCCGGTCTCAGAAACTTGTTGACTGTTGCAATGATTAACTTCTTTTTCCCCACTATTCTTTCAATAGAAATCTCCTTTTTCCTTGTAGAAGAAATATATAATATATAATATATATTTTTATAATATATAATAATATATTATATATTATATATCTCTATATATATCTATAGATATAAAATATATATAAGGACCTACCTTCTTTTTCCTTGTAGAAGAAATATTTCTAAGGACTTACCTGCCTATATCATTTAGAGGCCTTTGATAAGAATCTACTTACAACATCATCTCCAGGGGTCGGGGGTTCGTCTGTGGGGCTCAGGTGAAAGGAGCCCTCAGCAGCGTGGCAGTTGTGAAGGGTGCCTGAACTAGGTCGGACCCAATGCTTGGGACCCTGGCCACAGACACTGTCGCCACGTGGTGAGTGAGTCCTGAGCTTTTGGGCAGCAAGCGCACCAAGTGGCGCGAGGCTCTGCCTTCTGGCCACCCGGTAGTGAGCTCTAGGGTTTATGGGGTATGTAACTGCTGCCTAGAGACATCCACGGATAAGGCCAATGTGAGTGTACATGAGGGATGAATCCAGTGTGACTCTGAGCGACAGGGTCACTGAACTTGCTGGCAAGCATGGGGACTGAGACCTGGTGGTTTGGAGGAGAGAGTCCATATGACCTGTTTGGGTCAGACTGATTCACCAGCCCACATGGGAGTCCCGAGATAGGCTGTTAGTGTAGAACATTGCTGAATGTCACACACCAGTCCACATGAAAGCTATGGCTGAAGGCATGTCTGGCACGGCTAGATCCCAGTGCCTGACTGAGTGTCAGAATAGGGTCTGGGTCACATTAGGAAGGGTCATGTTATCAACCAGCACGAGAGAGAACCAGGTTCAGGAATAGATTCTGTAGAGGATAAATGGACCTAACCCTGTGGAAATACAAGTCCTACTAGTTAGTTCAAGAGTTGGGGTGGAGATAGACTAAGCTAGGCATGACCATGGAACCTGCCATTACTCATGGGTAAAGGGACCAACAACACTCTGGGCAGGTACAGGCTGTATCACCTGCATATGCATCCTAAAACAGGGTGTGGGGAGGGCCGGGCTGCAACATCTACCAGCTCATACAAGGCCAAGATGGAGGGACAGACTATGCCGGGCACTGGCCTAACACCTGCTGCCATCTATGAGATCTGGGTCTGGGTCTGGGAGTGGTTCAATGGGGGAACATGGGAAACTCCCTAGTGGGTCTTAACTCTCACTGACGATCACATGGTCTCAACGTTGGGGACCCTGGGATGGTTGCGAGGCTGGGTGGGACTTCTCCCTTTATCTCCCCCCTTTCCCCAGATACAGAAAAAAAGAGAGAGAGAGAGAGAGAGAGAGAATGTGGAAACAATGGTCTTACCCACTTTCCTGTAGCTCTTGACCCTTTGTGCCCTAATCAACTATGTAAAGATTATCAAAATAACAACAACAACAAAAAGAAAGTAGACACAATTGTTTTGTGTCTGTTATCTTCTGTCCTATTTTGGGGCCAAAGAGACTAATTCTGTAAGACACAGGACACTTATTTATTGATTCTTCTCTGCTTTTTCCAGTCTATGCTTTTTCTCTCCCCCTTTGCCCATCTCTTTTTTATAATCTCTAACCTAAATTTTTCCAAAGCTGTGAACTTAGTGCAACATGGCAAAAGTTTCTAAAAGTAAAGTTTCAAGGGTAGGTTTTTGGTGCAGTGAATAAGTTGCTGCTTGGGATGCCTGAATCCTATATTCAAATGCCCAGTTACTCTTCTTGGGACACAGCTTCCTGCTACAGCATACCCTGGGAAGCAGGAGATGATGGCTTAAGTATGTGAGTCCCGGCCATCCTTGTGGGAGATCCTGATTGAGTTCTGGGCTTCTGGCTTCACCCTAGCCAGCCCATCTTGGCTGTTATAGCCATCTGGGGATAATCAGGGATGCAAAAATCTCTTTCTCTCCCTCCATGTCTCTTCTTTCAAATGAAAACTGAAAAGGTTTCAGAGGCGGTGTTTAGGTCACCGTTTGGGATCCCACATCTTATACTAGATTGGGTTTGAGTCTTGGTTCTGCTTCCAGTTCCACTTCCATGCTGATGCATACTCTGAGAGACAGCAGGTGATTTCTTTAGCAGTAGGCTCCCTGCCACCCATGCAGCACATCCCAGACTGTTCTAGGGTTCCGTCTTCAGCTTAGCCCAAGCCCTGGCTGTTGTAGGCATGATGTGAACGAAGCAGTGGCTGGAAGATCTCTCTGTTGTCTTTCTCATCGTCCTTCCAGTAACATGAAGATAAATATATTAAAAATTAAAATTGGAACGTTTAAAATGTTACGCTGAAAAGAAGCCAAAAATTTCTCCCTCAAGCATTAAGGACTGTTGAGCTGGAGACAATCATGATGCAAGTGAGCTCTGCCTTCTGCATGTGCTTAAAAGCGCAACACAGATCCATAGAGACAAAGCCCTTTCTACCCTGCAACCCTCTACACCCGCCTGAAACTGGATGTAAATTCTACTTGACCACACTTGCTCAACAGCTTAGAGATGACTGCTCCAGAGAAACTGGGGAGCAGACTTGGACTGTGTGCACAACTCCCCCAACTCTGAAGACAGGGGTAGCTTTTCCCTTGTTTGTCACTTCTCTAAAATGCGGTGCTGAAATACACTAAAGGCAGGCTCCTCTGCATGCAGAGGCTTTCCTCCCAGAGGAAGTGCACAGCACGTGCTAATCAACGTGCTTGTTTTTCTCTTGTTAGCCTGCATTTTGCTACAGGAGTCCATCTCAGCTATGGATGCCGCGGGCTGAGCAAACATTGTACCCTTCCCCCTGTGTGGCCATGAGGAATATCGGTCTGTAGTTTCCCTGTGCTCTCGCTGGCTGTGGTATCTGGATAATGCTGGCTTTATAGAATCAGGTAAGAATTTTTCTTTATGTATGTTTTTGGAGGGAAGGAAGGGTTTGAGATAGAATAATATTAATTGTCCTTCAATGAAGGAATTTACCCACCTGAAGCCATCTTGTTCTGGGCATTCCTTTTTTGGGGAGGTAATGAGTACCGATTTAATCTCTGCTTGTTAGAGGTCAACTCAGTTTTTCCATTTCTGTCTGGAATAGAACCTGCCATGGGTTCTAAGAGTTTTCCAACTCCATTTGTGCTGGCTAATTTACTGATGGAACATTGTTCAGCATTTTTTCATAATCCTTGTAACTTCTATAAGGTTGGTTGTTATGTTCACATTTTCATTCTTATGTTAATAAATTGAATTTTCTCTTTTTCTCTTAGAGTAACTAGAAGTTTGCTGCTTTTATTGATCTTTTAAAAAAATCAACTGTTGGCTCCGTTTTCTGTTCTTTTTTTTTCTACTGTCTTTTTATTTATCTCTGCCTATGTTTTTTATTCTTTTCTTCCTTTTGCTAATTTAGGCTTTAATTTGCATTTTGCTTTCTAGCTCCTTAAAGCATAAAATAAAGTTACTGGTTCAAATTCGTTCTTTTTAAACAAAGACGTCTAATCCTTTTGCACAGACTAAACATCTTTCTTCTTCTACAGAGCTTTAGCATTTAATGAATTGTACATATATGGTATTTACAGACCTTTTGGAATTGAACAATGCCATAAAACTAGATTTTGAAGGGCCTGGTGTGAAAGCTCAGTGGCTAAATCCTTGCCTTGAAACTGCTAGGATCCCATATGGGTGCTGGCTTGTGTGACAGCTGCTCCACGTCCCTTCCAGCTCTCTGCCTGTGGTCTGGGAAAGCAGTCGAGGACAGCCCAGAGCCTTGAGACCCTGCATCCATGTGGGGGACCTGGAAAAAAGCTCCTGGCTCCTGGTCTCAGATCGGCTCAGCTCTGGCCATTGTGGCTACTTGGGGAGTGACTCAGTGAACAGAAGATCTTTCTCTTAGTCTCCCTTTCTCTCCTTACATCTGCCTTCCCAATAAAAATAAATATATCTTTTTTAAAAAAGTATATTCTGGGCCCGGTGGCGTGGCCTAGCGGCTAAGGTCCTTGCCTTGAAAGCCCCGGGATCCCATATGGTCACCGGTTCTAATCCCGGCAGCTCTACTTCCCATCCAGCTCCCTGCTTGTGGCCTAGGAGAGCAGTTGAGGACGGCCCAATGCATTGGGACACTGCACCCGCGTGGGAGACCTGGAGGAGGTTCCAGGTTCCTGGCATCGGATCGGCGCGCATCGGCCTGTTGCGGCTCACTTGGGGAGTGACTCATCGGATGGAAGATCTTCCTCTCTGTCTCTCCTCCTCTGTGTATATCTGGCTGTAATAAAATGAATAAATCTTTAAAAAAAATAAATAAAAAAGTATATTCTGAGTTCACCGAGGTATATGTCTCCAAAGGCTTTGGACCTGCCTGATAATGCCAAAACAGTGTAATGGTGAGAGCTGTACCATACCGGAGCTCATTAACTTCTTGCACATGTTAGAGCATAATCATATCTTTCCCAATTTCTCAGTCAAAAATGATGTTAACATTATAGTTATATCCCTTGATTAGATTTTAATTTCCACATAGTAATCATGTATACCCTTATTTGTGGGATACAGCGGGGTTGGTACTTCAATACACGTGTATGTGTGTGTGTGTGTGTGTGTGATGATCAAATCAGGGTATTGGCAAGTCTATCACATATATCATTACTTTGGGTTGTGAACATTCAAAATCCCCTATTTTAAAATATTCAGTTAATTATTCCAGCCACACTTTTTCACAATTCTATAGAACTTTAAGAATTATTCTTCCTATTTAACTGTACTCAGGTATCTATTAATGCTCCTTTTTCTGTCTGTCCCTTTCAAACTCTCTCTCCCAGACTCACTATTTCCCAGGCACATTATTCTACCTCTGTTTCTTTAAGATTAATTTTAGCTTTCACATATGAGTAGAACATGCAACATTTGTCTCTATGTGCCTGGCATATTTCATCTTCATACTAGGCACATGCATAGTCTACAAATGACAGCTCTTGTTCTCTTTAATGGTTGAATAATATTCCACTGGACATATACTGCCTTTTTTAAAAAGATTTATTTGTTTTTAATAGAATGGCAGTCTTACAGAGAGAAAGAGAGACACAAAGATTTTCTATCTGCTGGTTTACTCCCTAAATGGCCGCAACAGTGAGAGCTAGGCTCTTCCCAAACCAGGAGCCAGGAGCTTCCTCCATGTCTCCTACACAGGTGCAGGGTCCCAAGATTTGAGCCATCTACTGCTACTTTCCCAGGCCACAAGCAGGGAATTGGATGGGAAGTACAACAGCTGGGACAGGAACTGGCATCCACATGGAACCCTGGTGTTTGCAGCTGAGCATCACACCAGGCCCTATACTATATCTCTTTATCCATTCATCAGTGAGTGATCACCTAGGTCATTCCACATCTTAGCTACTATGAATAGTAAGTTTCTCATTATATAGGATATTAGTGTTAGGTCATATGTGTCTTAGTAGCAAGATGTCTTGGTCCCTTAGGGCTGCTGAGACTGAGTAATCTACTAAAAGCAGAAGTTTATTTCTAATAGTACTAGAAGCTGGAAAGTCCAAGATCAATGTTCTAGAATGATTCAGGGCCTAGTGAAGCTAAAAATCTCCTACTAAATCTCACATGGCAGAAGGGCCAAGACAATCCCCTTCAACTTTTTATATGGCCACACACGACTTAACAATTTCCTAACAGAACCCATCTCTTAACATTACCATTTTGGGTGTTTCACAATATGAACATTGTGATTCACCAACATTCAGACCATAACTCAACAAAAGTCACTTTTCTTGTTTTTCTTCTTAAATTTGTAGTTGGTAGGCTACCTTTGGAAGCCAAACAGTTGCTTATGTTTGATGCTAAGAGTGGCTCAAATTGCCTGCCAAACTTCAGAGCAGTGGTCTTAAAGCATGGGGTTTGAGTTAGGAGCACAAGCAGCAGCAGTAAGTGGACTTACCCCAGACCTCCCTAATTATAATCTCTGGGGATTCGGGCCGGCAGTCCATGTTTTAACAAGACAAACAGGTGTATGCTCAAGTTTGAGAACTATAGTTTTTAGGCACATCAAAATACAGTGCTGAGTCAAAACTGATGCTGGAATAGAAATATTATAATGTGTAAGTCCTGCAAGGAATGTTGGGATCTGTGACCACTGTTCCAGTTGCTGCCTGATATAAACCCAAAGCGTCTATTCCAGAGAACTGTAAATACCAGCCCTAAAAGAAGCAGTGAGAATAGAATTGCTGAAGATGATTGAAGATAATTATTTAAATTAACTATACTATGTATGAAATACAATGAGAATGTTATTTAAAGAAGGTGCTGGAGTTCGTTAGTGTGCGGACTTGCAGGACAATAAAACATCCTAGTGGTGTGAGAGGAGCCAGAAAAGGCAAAACAGAATCAAGGAAAAGGACTTGGGGGAAGGGGCCTCAGGAGAGAAGTGCGCCAGGCACGGTAGCTCCCAGTCGGCTACTGTCTGGGCCAGCACAGAGCAGAAGTTCTCCGGTGACGTTGTCGGGTGAGTGGGAGCATGTATCCGTCCAAACCATCTTCAATTAGATACTCACATCTCTAGATTCAGGTTTGTTTGACTATAACAGAAATGTAACTAAGGAAGAAAATCAATGTATTACTCACATAATAGATACCCGGAGGTTTCCGAGACTTGTGCAGCAGCTTCATGGTTATCAGGAACCTCGACCCCTGTCTTAGTTCTGCTGTTCTGGCTTACGGCTTCCATTCTCAGTGTGTTAGTTACCTCACAGTGGCAGCAGCTCTGACTTTCACATGTGTTCTAGGCTGCAGGGAGGAGGGTGGGAGGACAAAAGAGTAAAAGATGACTTACTCCAGTTGTCACTTTCCTTTAAAAAGCCATCCTGGTGACAAGCAAATATATTTCAACAGCTGATTTGTAGTTACATTGACCATTTTTAGTAATACAGTCATTCTTGAAAATGTGTGTTTTCCCCTCTCAGGCTCTCTGCTGCCCTCCAGCAAATCAGATTCTGTTGCTTATACCTTTAGTATCTTCAGGGGAGCATGAATGCAAGTGGCAAGAAGCAGCTTCTGCCACAGTTCCCATTGACTTTTTTTTTTCTTTTAAGATTTGTTTATCCCATTGATTCTTAAATGAGAGATAGTTATATAGATTTGAAAAGGAGAGAAGGTGAGAGGGAGAGAGAGAGAATGAATGAGTGAGAATCTTCTACCCATTAGCTCATACCCCAAATGTTCACAACAGCGTGGAGTGGACCAGCTGAAGTTAGGAAACTGGATGTCTGGATCTCCCAAGGGAATGGCAGTGACCCAAGCACTTGAATCATCACCTGCTACCACCCAAGGTGACTATTAGCAGAAAACTGGAACAGAAGTGGACTTGTAACTCAAACTGAGGGACTTTGATCTGGGATATGGGAATCCTAAGAGGTGAACTGATAGGTTTGCCAACGATCAATCTGTTATTTGCCTTTTTTTTTTTAAAATGGGCTGGTTCTCCTAAGCTCTTTCTTTAAAGACTTTTTTTTTTTAATTGGAAAAGCAGTTTTACAGAGACAAGGAGAAACAGAGAGACAAAGACCTTCCATCCATTGGTTCACTCCCCAAATGACGGTAATAGTGAAGCTGAGCTAGTGCAAATCCAGGAGCCTGAAATTTTTTTGTTAGTCTCCCATGTAGGTGCAGGGTCCCAAGGCTTTGGGCCATGCTCGACTGCTTTCCAGGCCACAAGCAGGGAGCTGGATGGGAAGTGGAGCTGCCGGGGTTAGAACTGGCGCCCATATGGGACGCTGGGGTTTGGAAGTAGAGGGTTAGCCAGTTGAGCCATTGTGCTGCCTCCCTCCTGCCATCCTCCCCCCACACACTGGTCTTTTAAGAAAATTTTCAACCCTTGGGGGCAGGCATTGTGGCATGGCATGTTAAGATGACATTGGGGCCCTACATCCCATACTTGGGTTTCTGATTTGAATCCCAGCTTCTCTGCTTTTGATCCAGCTTCCTGCCAATGTGCATCTGGGGAGGCAGCAGGTGACTGCTCAATGCTTGGGGCCCTACCCCCCATGTGATAGATGTGGATGGAGTTCTTGGCTCTTGGTTCAGCTCAGCTCAGCTTTAACTGCTGCAGGTATTTGAGGAATGAATCAGCTGATGGAAAAAAAAAACCTGTTTTTCTGACACTCATTCAAATAAAAACATTTTTCAAATTAAAATACAGATGTTAAAATAAAACAATCTGTAATAAAATGATTAAAAGTAAAAATCTTGCCCTAAGGTCACAGATCACCATGGTTTGCTTTTATATTTGGGCTCTCTTCTCTGGGTCACGTTTTGTGCTCATCTGAAAAACTGAGATTATGCTAAACAACTGTGAAATTATGCTAAAGATTATGCTAAAGATTGTGAAAATAAGTGGAAGGTGACTGGAAAAATCACGTATATATTTTTAAAAAGCAAACAAACAATGGTTCAGTAGGGCAAGATGAATATTTACCCAACTCTAAATGCCGGGAACAGATATCCTTAAGTCAGGATTTCAGCCTCCACTAACAACGTGGTTTTTCCCCCACAGCATTTAAGCCTCTCTCAGGGATGTGGATTGTTCCTTTTTAGGTCACTCAGGGACCTCAAAGTGCACAGTTCTCATATAATTGTAAAAACATGAGCTGGCATTAAAGAGAGTGAGCACTGAAGACAGTCATCATGCCTGCCATGCTGCCCTTAGAAACAATATTTACTTGGCAGACTACATGTTATTTTCATTCTTTAAATCTTTCTCATTAGTGGATTATGCTAAAATTTTTGCATTGCAAATTTAAACAATAATGCCTAATGTACTGTGAACTTATTACTCAAAAGCCATGAATGCATCACTTACTAAATGTATTTTTGCTGTAGACAGCCTGTCGGCAATACTAGGTTTCTTTTGAAACCTAAAAGCTCTCAGTAGGTGTGGCTCTAAAATAAAACAATTCAGATACTTCTCTTGCTTAAGGCCTGTGCTAGTGAATTCTGGGAAATGGCCTGAGTAATCTCATTTGACTATTACAACATGTTAGCAGCAAACTGTGCAGGGCAGGTCTGCCATTTAAAAAAATGATTCTACTCTAATTATTCTTTTAAAAAAAGCTGCTTTATATTTATGACTTGGAATCTTGGGAAACCACACATGTGCTAGAAAAGGAAGTTGACATCTGGCAGGAGCAAGGCAGATTTGATTAGATGTTTCAGTAACTAGCACATCATGTTAAGGCTTTCAGTGTGTATAGCTGAAACATGAACACTGTTCATCTGTAAGTTTAAGGTGTACATGGCTCTAGATCAGATCCCTGATATGAAAAAAACACCAAAAAACTGTATCCATAAAAATAGATCTTTGAAAAATCAAGATTTCTCACTTAAACACTTTAGAGCCAAGTTCTTTTGCATCTCTTCAAAAAACAGCCTTAATTTATATACCACAATCATAAAATTCACTTATTATAAATACACAATTCAATGATTCCATGGTACAGTCAGTTATACACCTGTCACCGGCATCTAAGGCATTTTTCCATGTTGTTTCTAGGCTAGAGTCCATTTTTATTTTTCCAGTATAAAGGGACCTAGTGACTCAAAATGAGCAAGGATCAGAGATGCAGGGATGACTCACTGTAAATGCGTGTGATAGACATGTGTAGGCCGCTGTTCTATTGAAGTGGAGTTGGGAGGGGCCTGGCAGGAGACTGTTGGAGCAAGGGTTACCTACCTGGGGCCAGGCTGCTGGCATCCCTGCTTCCTTAATAGCTGGCCAACCTCAGGCTAGTTATTGGAACTCTCAGAACTCTGCAAGAGCGCTCTACTTCATGGAGTTTAGAATATATAATAGTCACACATGCACGGCAGTGAGCACAGACCTGGCCAAAGAAGATCCCTGAACGATCAGCCGTTTTTACACTTATCATTGCCAGTAGGTCGTCCCTTCATGAGCCAAACACATAACACTCCATGCTGTATGGTTACATTTATATGAAATTTTAGAAAAGGCAAACCAATACTGATAGAAAGTATACAGACCAGGGTTGCCAGAAAAGGAGGGTGAGGGTAAGAAACTAAAAGTGTCCTAAAGAACTTTTGGGCAAGTTCTAGATTATGAAAGGATGCACTCTGCAATGCACCTGTCATTGCACTGACACTTCAGTTTAAGTTTTCTTGGATGTAAAATAAAGCTTGCCCTTCTAATCTCCTAACAGAAACACCCTTTAAACTTTCCATGTGGAAAGGTCAGTTACTTTCCATCAGAAACAATATTCTTGTGAACCCAGTCAGTCTTCAGGGAATGCCTATCACCCCCAAGGCAGGGCTCTAGGTGCTGGCGGATACAGCTTTGAAAACAGCATCCGTGTCCTTACGAAACCTCAGAGTGAAGCACAAATCAAACACGTAACTGGACCTACAGAAGGTTTCCGTGAGGGATACACACAAGGGAGTATAAACGCAAATCAGTGGCAGGGGAAAGGTTATTAACAACTGTCAGCTGTGTAAGTGGCTGTGGGTTTTTACCTTTCGTAAACAGAGTCCCTGTACCTGGAGGCGACCTTGATTCAGTGCCTAGGTAGGTGGCGTCCAGGGACCTCTAGGTGACCGTGCCCCACGCCTGTCCTCCGGCCACACCTGCAAGACGCAGGTCTCCTCCGTCTACCACCGCCCCCCCCAAACCCCCACAGGCGAGAGAAACAGAGTGGCACCCGAAGGAGGACCACGTGGACGCCCAAGTGGAGCGCCGCTGCGACCTTGGCCTGGTCGGCTGCGCCCTTCCGAGCCGAGGCGACCGGCACCCTTGAGGCTCACTCCCAGAGGACAGAAAAGCCCCAAAGACTAGCCGTCTACTAGGTGTCTCCGCCCCACGCAGAGGGAGCCTGGTTGGCTGCTCCGCGGTCGCAGCCTCGTGCAGGGGCGGAGCTGGAGGCGGGGCGGCCGCCCGGCGTCCGCTCGGGAAGTGGGTGCTGCTGGGCTCGGGGGGCGGGGTGAGCAGTGGAGGCCCCGCCGGGTTCCTCCCTTAGCAAAGCTGTGCTGCCCCCAGAGTGGAGAAACTGTCGGCTTCTGAGCGGCAGCCGCCAGAGGAGAAACATGGCGCTCGTAAGCAACCGAGCGGACCTGGAAGCTGACGAGGTAGTAACTGATGGGGAGCGCAGACACTGCCCCGGCGCCTGGGACAGGGACCCGGGATATGGGAGGGGAGTGAGCTCGCCCGGGCCGGCAGAGGTCCCGCCCCCTGACTCTGGGACGGCCGGGCTGGCGCGCCCAAGCAGGGACAGGGGCTTTGAGTGGGCGCCCCCAGCGCGGAAGGTGGGTGGGCTCGGAATGGATGGGAATTCGCGCCCGTCCAGCCGCGCGCTGGGTGCGCGCCAGCGAGGGTGGAAGACCCGCAGTTCAGTCTCTCTGGGAGACGCGAGGACTGTGCAAAGTCCAAGCCTGCCGTTGGTTCTCAACCTGGGAACCTCACCTTTTGTGGAAGTTAACCTGGCGTTCGGCCGAAAGAGGGGGAACAGCTCGGGGAAGCGGGGACCGAGGGTGTGTGTGCAGCCCATCGGGAGGTGGTTTGTCTGGTCCCGTCCCCACGCCAAGTCCTCATTGCCGGTGACTGACTGAGGGTCGGTGCTTCTCGTGGGTTCCCCCTTTCTCCCCAGTCTCGGGCACCACTGCCGCCTCCCGTGGCGGTGCGGCGGACCTGTGGATTCACCGACTGCTCCTTTTTCAGCACCGGGCGCACTCCGGAGCTGGAAGTGGAGGCCAAGGCCGGCAGCCCCAGCACCCACTGCTGCGGTGGCTGCTGCCATTTTAACCGGCTGGGATTTTACAAGTCGCCAGTCGGAAGGTTTTAGTTTCCAATGATGCAATAGTGGAAGATATGGAGAAGGCGGGTTAGTGCTAGGGAACCCCTGACGATGAATGCTGTGTGTCCCAAATGAAAACAACAAAAAGCGAACTACAGCTCAGCCGGGCTCTCCGGCATCTTCCTTACCTACCGCCTGCCCTGAGCTTTTGGGATCCGGAGACCGCAGATCCGTGGAGAACGTGTTTAGCTGCATCTGTATGTGATTGAAAGTTTTCCACTACTCATACAGGGAATTGATGAAATAGCGTCTTTGTTGCTATTTTCATCCATGGAAACTTATTTATAGCTTTAGGCTGTCTATATATGACCTGGAGCCAGTCTTTTTTCTTCTGTCTTCCTGGCCTAGTTCTCTGTAATCAAGGTAGTAATACTTTCATAGCACTGGGACCATACTTTCGTTTCCTTCCTGAAGTCTTTGCACCTTTCTGTGGTGTATTAAATGTCTGTGGTCCTCGCATGCAGAGCCTTCTGCATGAAGGTCCCAGTCACGTATCCCAGATGTGTTCCCAGCTGCTTCGCTAAATGTAGTCATTTGGTTCAGCTGTTGTGAAGAATGGAAGAAGCAAAGTTGGCCATGAATGTGGAGAGATCACTGTGAGTCTTGGTCTGCTTATCCAGAAAGATTTGCTGTGCCTAGAACTATATGACTGACTGTTTAGACTTCAACATGTTGTTGAGACAGTGTTCATGGTGAGTGCTGGCCTGTGCTGGCCAGGCTGACATGTGGGCATGCTAGGTATGGCCATTGTCTAGAGGATGTTCCCATGGATGGAGACCTATTAGCTGATGACCAGGGCTTAGCTTTGTGGTCATTATTGGAGTACCAGAGAGCCTGGTAGATACTTCTTAAGTAAAATTTGTTGAATGACTAATGGCTTAGTAAGTTCTCAGTTTTTCTTCTTCCTTCATCCACTCACTTCTTACATACCAGACACATCTCTGATTCTAGCATTGTCCATATGCAGTCTGCTCATGGGACACCGTATCTGTTGGCATATACTTTGTAGCGTCCATTGAACATTGCTCTGTGTTCAAACTTAAGAGAAGACACCGTTTTGGCTCTCCAGAGCTTTCTGTCTGGGCAGAGAAGCATGACACAGACAAGTGCCGTGGAGAAGCCCTGAAGGCCAGCTGAGCAAATGTGGAGAGAGTGCTGTAGACTGGAGAGAAGAAGACCGTATTCTTGGCTCTTTACTAGGTGTGTAGAATCCTTCATTTCAGCTAGGAAACTTTTCATCCATTTCAGAGGCGTGTCATTGTCTTGGTGGTCATTTCTGGAACTCTTGGCAAGTGGAAAAGGACAAGGTAACATAGTTGGGAGAGCACCAGGCTACGAATGAGAAAAGCTGGACTCTGTGCTCTTTGCTCCAAAGTCATTCATTCATTGATGTGTGCAGATATCTGATTATTTAGGCACCATGCCCCGTGCTAGCCTGGAGCTGTAACAGAACCTGACAGTGACCTTGACTCAACAAGCTTCCCAGCCTCTTGAGGGATCCTTCAGTTTCTTCTGCTGAAGAAGCAGGGATTGGAGGATTCCTAAGTATTCTTCCAGCTCTGAAACCTTGCTTTTGGTGGAGGAAAAAAAGGGACTCCTTTTTGGGAAAGGACTAATAATATGGAAATCCTTTCTCTTTCCAAGTACCAAAAGAAATGGTAATAGTAAAGAAGCTGTCATTCTCTGGGATTTTCTGTCCAGTAGGCCCCTGAAACCACAGGGGATGAGGTGCTTCAGCAGTAAGAACCACCAGAGACAGTCTGATTGAGCATGTCTGTTTATTGTATTGCAAGCATAAGCTTATGTAGACTAAGAAAGAGGAAGGCAAGGGGGCACCTCCCAGCAGTCCTCCCACCCAGTAACAGCATCACAATTGACTAGAAGGCATGTCTATCTGTCTGTTCCTCCAGTCATGTCCTAGGTCACGAACAACAAGGCTGGCAGGTAGGCTGTAGGTCACATATACCAGGTAGGCTGGCAGATAATGTGGCTGCAACTGACCTCTCAGAGTTGCTTATCAAGGAAGTTCTAGCACAGCTTGTCCAAGGACAGAGAAGAGACTGGGGTGCAACTCATTGCTTTCACCTGCAAAGCCAGTAAACAGGCCAGTTTGAGGTCTCAGCAGAAACCATTGTGGGGGGGGTCCCCCTGGGACACAGTGTGCCATGTGCCTGTGACCTCCCACAGAGGCCAAGCAGGCAGGGATCCAGGGGCGATCTCCCACAGTCATGGTGGTGGTGGATGAATTTTCTCTCCTTTTTAAAAAAATGTATTTATTTTAGTTGAAAAGTCAGTATTAGGGAGAGAGAGAGAGAGAGAGAGGGAGAATATATTCCATCTGCTGTTTTACTCCTTAAATGGCAAAAATGGCCAGAGTAGGGCCACTCCAAAACTGGGAGCCAGGAACTTTTGGTTCAAGGGTCCAAGGTTTAGACTATCCTTTTCTGCCTTCCTTTCCATCAGCAGGGAGCTGGATTAAAAGTGGAGCAGCTGGGACTCCAATGAATGTCCATATGGGATGCCAGCACCACAGGTGGAAAACTAGCCTGTCACACCACTGTGCAGCCCCTAATCTTATTTCTTAGCATTAAAATCTCTAGTTGGATTTTTTTGGGTGTGTCATGGAGGGTATTTGCAGAGTTCATGGAAGATATATTGAATGTATGTAAGGTCAGGACATTCTTGAAGTTGTATTTTTGATTGGGCATTTCCACAGTTAATGGACTGCCATGAACTGCCTCTGTAGTTTTTTTGTGTATGGTTTAGAGTTTGAGATTTAAGTGAAAATAGTTTGTATTTCATTATCTAGTTCTTTTAATCAACCTGCCTGAGAAGGAAACTATTGACAAAGCCTGAATGAATATATAACCCCTTGGTTTTTTTTAAACGTATTTTTATTGCATTTCATTTTTTAAAATTAATTACATTGCATTATGTGATACATTTTTTATGCACTGGGATTCCCCCCACCCCTCCCAAAACCCTCCCCCCATGATGGATTGCTCCACCTTGTTGCATTTCCATAGTTCAAATTCAGTTGACATTCTTTCATTGGAGGTATTTACCAAGCGTAAAGTCCAGCATCTTATTGTCCTGGTAAGTTCAATGGTTTCTTGGTGAGACCATCTCTGGTCTGAAGGTAGAGCCGGCAGAGTATCATCCCAATCAATTATAAGCCCCAACTTAATATTTCCAACCATTTACAACATTGTGGCATTAATTGACATGGTATTGATTAACCAATATGTTAATAGGAGAATGCAGGTTCTCAACCACAACCTGTGACTTCTTCATAGACATTTCAATTTTGGTTTATATTCAACCGTGTTCTATACATCTTAAAATGGCTTAGATTGCTATTCAGCTGTCTCATGCCTATTTTAATTTTAGTATTTAGCAGTTTATAGCATTGAAGCACGTTTTAGCTGAACCTGGCTGTTTTTCAGGTGGTCTAACTCTATAATTCTAACAGTTTAGGTGAGCATGTTTAGGAGGGGTGTGCAGAGAAATCTTCCATACCCCAGTGAGGAGTAACTAATCTTTGTGTCCCACCCAGTGAGTTATAAGTGCATCCCCGCTGACCGTTTCCTGTCTGTTTCTAAGCTTTCCTTGTTGTTCTCTGTCTATCTATTCTAGTTTTGTTTGTTTGTTTGTTTTGAGGGGTTTCTGGAGCGCTCCTGATGGTTGTTACGAGAGGGGGTGGGGACCCAAAATTGGAAGCAGACAAGGACCAGAGAAAGCTCCTCTCCCTAGTCTTGAAGGAAGTTTACTGTTCTGTTTCTGCGGACCGCTCAGGGATCCTGGTTGTTGTTCCAATGACCTTGGATCCTGCAAGGCAGGATTTGGGCTTCTTCCATCCCATGTGGTAGATCCAATTGGGGGTGGGTGACCTCAGAGTTCTTGGTCTCCCAAGGCACTCCATTTCCCCGTGGTCTCCTTGGCAGTAGGGATGTAGTCCTCGGTGCTCATACTGATAGTCCTTGGTGAGGATCTAGGAGTCTTCAGGGTTGGGATACAAGCCTCCTCCTGTCCGCCTGCTCCACTCTGGGGACCCCTCCCTGCTCTATGCGCATGACCTCGTGTTAAGAGGTTGTTAGGATTACTCCTGATTCCCCCATTTGCCTTTGTAGTTTTGCTATTGTTATAGCCCCTTGTTAAGGCACAAATTATATGATACGAAAATTAAGTTCACTACAAATAATTTTTAAGAAAATCATTTTTTCAGTTGTCTTTCTGGAAAAATAATGTTTTGAAAAGTTTGATTATGATGTTATATAGTTAATGTTGGTAATTTGTACATGTAACATTCTATTATAAATAGTTTCTTAGTGAATATGATTGTAAGAGTAAATGTTACTAGCTTTGACATTTCTATTGTAACTTTAAAAATTTTTATTTACTCATTTTGAAACAGACATATAGCGCTGTAGTATTAAAACTTCACAGAAGGATGCAAATTTGGGGGATCTAAAATAGCACTTTGGGGGGGTAATAATGAAAAATAGTTTGGGAACACTGTATTGCGGGAAAGAAATAGTTTCTGTAACAAAGGCATTCATGGTCTACTTTTTGGTCCAGGATTTATTTATTTGAGAGGCAGAGAGAATGAAAGTTACAGAGCGCTCCCATCATTGGTTTGTTCCCCGAATGCCTATAACAGGTACAGTAGGCTGGGCCAAATCCAGGAGCTAGGAACTGAAGCTGTACTACCTTTTGGGAGGTAGGAAGCCAAGTCCTGTGTGACTACCTCTCTCCGGGGCTGTATTAGCAGGAAGCTGGAAGAAGGAGCTGGAGCTGGGGGTTGTACTGAGACATTGTTATCTGGGAAGCAGGCATTTTCACCAGCTTCTTAACTCTAGTCAAACACCTGCTCTCAGCCCAGGTTTTAAAAGATCTAATTCTGATTTAGAACATTTTCCCACTGGAAGTTTAGATGACATATTTATAAACTGATTGCCATATTTCATTCATTGAGTTCTTCTTGATAGTAATGACTTATTTGAAAGTATGAAAGATAGAGAGCAAGTGAGAGAGAGAGAGACATCGTCCATTGTTTACTCCCAGATGCTTGCCTCAGCCCACACTGGGCCAGGCCAGAGCCTAAAACCCTGAAATAAATCCAGTTCTCCCACAACTACATATGTCCTCACCCGCTGCTTACCAGGGTGTGTGTTCACAGGAAGCTGGACTTGTACGTATTGTCAGGACTCAAACCCAGGTAATCCATATGGGATATGGGCATAGTTTGCCATAATTTTCTTGGAATCAGAATCATTTGTTCTTTTCACCATTGTGTATCTTTTGAGTGCCTCCAGTCTTTAGATACTGGAAAACTAGAGTAATTGTTATTTCCCATCACTCTTTATTATAGGACACCTACGGAAACTTAAATTGAGTAGTATTTATGGAAGTATCATGACATTGAAATAATTACAGATTTGAAAAGTTGAAACTTAAAGGGGATGAAACAAGATAGTTACAGTCCTTGAGAAGCACAGAAAGTCTAACCAAAGACAGCGACGCAAATTACTGTTCTGTTTTGGGTCAGAGTAGGTGCCAGGTAGGAGGGCTGCATAACAGATCATGCAAAGCAGAGTGCTGGAAACAAATGCTGTGCTCTCGGCATTTTGCTATCACTGCAGGTGCACTGCAGGTTTGGCCACACTAGTTAGAGGCTAGCAAGAGCTCCAAAGAAGAGATGTATTTGAACTGGATTTTGAAGGATGAGCAAGATTGCGCTGGACAGAGCAAGCAGGATAAAGTGCATGGCATGCTGGAAGCTGGGATAGGTCTGAATGGAGACTGGAAAGTCTGGATCAGGTCATGGAATACAGTTTGGAACGTCACCCTAAGGAGCTTGGGCGGGATCTGCTGAAAGGCTTTGTGCCAGAGAGATACGATCAGCTTGCGTGTTTCAGGATAGATCTGCTGAAGTCAGTGCAACCAGATTGTGGAGTTGGCAGCTGGGAGGATAGCAGGAGTCAGCTGGCTGTGGCAAGGCAGGGGAAGAACAGAGGCTGGGAAACAAGGGGCAGAGTGGACGGAGCTTTTCAGTGAGAACAGGAAGGAGGACTCTGGTGGCCAGTGAGGGAGAGAAGGAGGGAGGGATTGTCCTGTGGTAATTCAGGTTTTCTGCACGGGTTGGTGGTGGGGATGTCACCTAAGGCGCAGTGGGATTCAATCCCACCCTCCTTCTAGTGGGTGCAGAGGATGGGGAAGGGAGCAGGCAGATTGACCCCTGTGGCTCCCTGAGCATTTTCTTGATGAGGGACCTTGAGCTATTTGTAGGTAAGGGCATGGATGGGACAGGGGTTTGTGCCTGGCTGGTGCAGACTAGAGGAAGGAAGACGCAGCATTAGTTTATCATCTTATAGTCTTAGCCCCAGCTCAGGTTAACAGGTAACTTTACTGAACTGTTCAGTCTAGCATCTCTCTTAAAACCCCATCTATCCTTTGAATGGACTCCTACTTTCTACATGAAGCATGCATTCATTGTCTCTCCGCTGCCCTGTATTCCAACTCCTCTTTGCCTCCTTGCAAGTGGCTGGTGCAGCTGTGCTGCTGCAGGCAGGTAGCTGTTGGCCTGCTTATCTCAAGTCCCTGACGGTGGGTTCTGTTACTCATTATCCACACTGTGAATCTGATATTGTCGACACTAGCAGGCTCATGGCTTCTGTGTGGCCATCTGTGATACCTCCCTGCTCCCCAGTTTCCATTCCAGGTGCCCCTTCCCAAGCCACTTTGTGATCTGTTCTCAAAGACAGCTCCAAGAGCACTGGCGAGACTTCCTGGGGAACTCTGGAAGTTTGTCTCACAGCTGTCTTCTCCTCTGGGGTCTGTGCCCTCCCTCCTCCCTCCCCCCAGTGTACCAAGTCCATTTACATCAGTTTACAGTATGGCTATGATGCCTCATTGGTGAGGTCCTTGCTGGCTGGCAGCTCCTGGTGTCATTTTGTGCTTCTATGTAAGACTGTGGCTGTGGAGTGAATGCTTTTGTTGCTGTGATCTCTGGATGTATTCACATGGTGTTACAGATTAGGATGCTAACATCTTCCCCTTTTAAAATATTTCAGTGAAATGGTACATTGTTCTTTTTTCCTTTTTGTCTAATGATAGCTGGAGGTGGGGATTACTAGGCGTGATATGCACTGGGTGTTGTTCTGGAAATTGGAGAGGCAAACAGAGCACCTGCTCTGGGTTAGGGTCTGGTGGCTGCTGGAGGCACATGTGTGTTGAGAGCCATGGAGGAGAGATGCTGGAACCACCTCTCTGTGTCCTGGAGAGGTGAGTAGTCGGGGCTGATTTCCTGGAGGGGACCATGTCTTGAGTAGCAGTTAGACTGCAGAAGAAGTGAGTGGTAATGAGGGAGCCCTCGGAGTGTGTTCCAGGGAAAGTAAGTAAGCAGGGTTAAGATATAGAGTTGGTGGATCTGTGGGTGGTGGGCATGTGGGAAACCAGGCTGGAGGGGGCAGGCTGTTAGAGGCCTAGAGAAACTGGGGAAAACTGGGAGTGGGGCGACACCCTCCCACCCTGTGTTGTGTCATCTGTAAGCTGAAAAACGAGGGAAGGCAGCAGCAGGGCTGGCCTGAGGCCCTGGGGCAGGGGGCACTGGTGCATGTCCTGCAGTCTGAGCCACAGCCTGGTGCTCTGATGTCCAAGGGCAGGAGAAGGATGCCCCTGCTGCGCAGGAGAGAGAGGGAGAGGGAATTCAATTTTCTTTTGCATTTCTGTTCTGTCTGGGCCCTTGGCCGACTGGACGGTGTCTGTCTACAATGGGTGAGGCATATCTCTCTTACTCAGCTCACTGATTCATAGGCCAGTCGCTTCTAGAAACACACTCCTGAATCTACCCAGAAATAAGGCTTTAACAGTCAACATCCAGAATTAACCCCAGCAAGGGCAGCGGTGTGTACGTTTCACAGCTTCAGCCGAGGAGCAGCGGGGAGGGCAGGGTTCAGGTGGCCGTTGCAGGTGTGCAAGTTGCTTGCCAGGAGGTAAGGCTAGTGCCACAGGAGCTGCATCTCACATGTTTTTGATTGTTCAGTGTGGCCTTTTGACTGACTGTGGGCCCATTCTATACACGGGATAGCTCAATACAGGGTTAAGGTGATGGGTAAGACAAGTTGTGATCCTCCTGGAGAATGTGGGTACCAGCAACCCTGTCTGGGCTGAAGGGCAGGAGAGTGCTCCGAGCTGATGTCAGCGGCCCCAGGCTCCAGGGAGAAGCGGAGAATAGGTTCCGCTGAGGTTGGGGGCCCAGACATCTGGCTAGAAGAGGGTGGCCTTCCACTTGCCAGGGCATCCTCTGACTTGCTTTCCAGGTCAAAGCCTTAAAAGATGAGCTGTGTGATGGACTTAGAGGAAGTCCCTTAACCCTTATTGGGCCTTGGTGTTTCTCAAAGGCAGCATGAAGGAGCTGAAACTGAGGGTCTGTTCTATAAAGTTCCTTCTAGCTTTGACATCTGTCATTTAGGCAGTGTGTGAGCTGGACTTGGCGCGATGGGATGATTGCCCTTCTTGCTCTGGGCAGATGAAGGAGCTGGGGGAGCAGGCTCACGCCTGGACAAAACATGCTACCAAGGAGGGTAGTTCGGGCTGGGGAGCCGCAGTGTGTGTGTGCAGCTGGAATTCTGATATTCCTTGACCTTGTTACAGAGTGGGTCTCTTTTTTTCCTGTTGTCATTTTTGACAGGGGGGGGGGGGAGGCTTTTTCACCTTCCTGTATTGGGGGAATGGTCTTCCTTGTGTCTATGTCTTCTGATGAAGAAAGCAATGCTGATCCAGTGCCTTTAGTTTCGTTTTCTCCCGTCTCGGTTCTACTTGGAAAGAACAGATGAAAGCGACGAGTGTAAGCGGAAATGCAGCGGTCGAGCCAGGCAAGGGCAGGCATGTTGAGGAATTCCACAGGCTGTGTCTCATGCCCTGGGTCCTCCCCCTCTGCCAGACCCTAGGAACCTGAGCTGCTGTGCTGTGTGGTCGGCTAGACGGATGGGTGTGGTTCCTCTAGGAACCTCTTTCCGCCTCTTTCTCTTCCTCTTTCTCTCCCTCCGCCTGCAGCTGCCTCAGGCGGTTGTGTGCTGGAGCCAAGGGTCCCCGGAACTTTACCAGCCCTGAATCCCCTTGCTTTCACTCAGAACTAAAGGAATCCCAGGTTCTCACATCACTCTCTGGGCCAATCGGGGCAGCATCTTTTTAAGATTTATTTTATTTTTTATTGCAAAGTCAGGTATATATAGAGAGGAGAGACAGAGAGGAAGATCTTCCGCCTGATGATTCATTCCCCAAGTGACCACAGTGGTCGGAGCTGCAACGATCAGAAGCCAGTGACCCGCAGCCTGGAGCCTCTTCTAGGTCTCCCACATGGTTGCAGGGTCCCAAGGAGTTGGGCCGTCCTAAACTGCTTTCCCAGGCCACAAGCAGGGAGCTGGATGGGAAGTGGGGCTGCTGGGATTAGAACCAGCGTCCATATGGGATCCCAATGCATTGAAGGTGAGGACTTTAGCCATCAGGCTACTGCGCTGGGCCCGGGGCAGCATCTTTTTGAAAACAGATTTTTTTTTTTTGCAAGATACTTAGCATATAAGAGTACCCTAAGATGCTAGTTTTGTTTCCCCTGAGGTGTTGCTGCCACTGGACGTTATTTATAGATTCAGTGAAGGATCTGTGGTTGGTGTATTCAAAGACAACATTGCCTTTTTTTTGGTAAGATTTATTTATTTTTATTGGAAAGGCAGATTTATGGAGAGAAGGAGATACAGTGAGAAAGATCTGTTGGCTGCCACAGCCGCAGCTGAGTTGTCTGAAACCAGGAGCCTCTTTTGGGTGTTCCCTGTGGGTACAGGGTCCCAAGGCTTTGGCCATCCTCGACTACTTTCCCTACTTTTTTTCTGGATGGGAAGTGGGGCAGCTGGGACATGAACCTGGTTGATGCAAGTTGAGGACTTTGGCCACTAGGCTACCATGCCAGGCCCCCCCCTTTCCCCTCGTTTAAAAAAAAATGATATAGGCTGAGTAAATTTGGTTCAGAGGCTGTAGAACTGAGGGGCTTGTGGCATTTTAATGAACACTAGGCTTGCTTATTAAAGACCAGGAAGCATTCCATGCCACCACGGGCAACGGGAGGTAATCCTTGCTGTAATTTTCAGGAACAGACACTGGGTTTTGGGAATCGATTTAAAGCAGCATTGCTTAAATAAATAATAATTTTTAAAAAGCTTTGCATTGCTCATTCAAAAAAAGGCCCTGCATTAAAACAAAGCAACAGAAAAAAAATCATCCCCTCCTGCGTGATTCTTGCTCTTGAGTTTTGCTTCCCCTGCCACTCCATCCCAGCTGTCAGCTTGTTCCAACTGAGTCTGCAGTGGGCTCCACACCCTCTTGATCATCGCCAGGGCCAACCCCGCCTCTTGCTCTCTCCTGCTTCCTGAGTCTGCAATCCACTCTCCACTCAGCAGCCCCAGGGCTCTTTTTCCACGCCCTAGTTACTTGTTGCTCTTCTGCACAAAGCTAACAAGTGTCTGTTCAAGTATTTAGAAGCAAGCTCTTGTTCTGAGTCTTAACCTGCATGGTCTGCCTTTTTTTTTTTTTGCCTTCCTCTAACTTCGTCTCCTGTCCTTCTCCCCCACTGTTCGCGGCAGTATAGCTACTCCAGCTGCGGCTGGATTTCCTGAACATTCCACACTGCTTCCCAGTTCAAGTGCTTGCTTTGGCCTGTAAGTTTCCTGGCTTGGCTGATTCCGCCGCCACCGCACGGATCCTCAGCTTCCTGTAATTGCTGTGACGGTCAGGCTCCTAGTGAGGCTCTCCTGTCTCATTTTCAAAGCAGCCTTGCTGTCTGCGCTGCTCGGCATCCGGTGTAATTTGCTCTAAGCTCTGATCACAATCTTTGTGATCTTGCTTGCCTATTTCCTTCTCGGCCATCTGTCTTGCTCTGCCAACGTTTTAGTTGCAGAAAACAGAAACTGGTCTAGGTAGGGTGAGAAAGGAATTTTTCTAAGAAGGAAGTAGGTGCTGACACAATGTGCTGAGGACCCAAGGACTGGTGGGCGCATCTGTGGTCTAATCCTGACTCTCAGAACCGTCCAGAATTGAGCCACTGAGGGGAGGTGCCAGGCTGTGGTGAGCCACTCTAGAGCTGAGAGCGTGCGGGGCTGTGCAGTAGCTGTAATCTAGAGATGGGAAAGTCAGAGGCAAGAGGTTGCTGGTGCCACGGCCAGTCCTACACGGGAAGCTGCAAAGAGGACCGTGCAGAGGGGATGCTGGGCCTCTGCTGCCGAGACAATCTCAGTGTCCTCATCCGTGCTGAACAGCTGTACCCTGCTGGTGTACCTAAACAGGTGTACCCCAACCCATCCCTAGATTCCATTTGCTTCCTCTCCGGCCACACATTTCTAAGAAGCTCCTGTCTGAATTTTACAGAAGGGCCCCAAAGTTTCCCTTTTAATTCCTGAACTCTGTCCCGGCTTACCTGTTCTGTTGCTTCTGGCTGTTTCTCAGCTGTCTTATTTTTGGCAGTTCTTTATTTCTGATTGTCTGCACGTATTTGCTGGCTCTTATTCATTCTCTGTCCCTTTCAGATAATGAAATGTCAGAGCTAGAAGTAATAGCTGATCCTGGACCATAGGCAAATGCTCAAGAGGACTACGTTGTGTTAGCTGAAAAAATTGAAATGTGGGCAGCAGTGTGAAGTAGTTTAATTTATGAGAGTGGTTATGTTGAGAATCTTATTTACAGGAAGCACACTGAAGTGTTAAGGGGTAACATGCCATAGCATTTGCAGTTTCTTGTCAAATGTTCAGAAGCAAAAATGCTGTTAGCTAGACTGCCCAGAGGAGAGGTAGGGAAAGGGAGGATGGCTGAGGGCAGTGAAGATTATAAAGCAAGTGGGGCAAAGTGGCTGTGATAGGTGAAACTAGGTTAAGTGTCACACTTTACCCTGCCTTTATTCTGGCATCTCTTTTCTAAGTTTGAAATTATTTCTAAGTAAAAAGTCACTGAAAATGGTCGCCCACAGATTGTAATGTGTGTTTACTTACGCTGGCTGTGAAAGGATCTGAGTTATAAAAGAGATTTAGTTTACAATATCTTCCTGCCTTTCTGTGCATGGAGTTTCCTCTAGGTGTGTTGGATCTGCTTGTCTCCAAGTCCTACATTTTTTTTTTTTTAATAAAGGCTTTAAAAGAAGATTTATTTATTTAAATTGGGAAGTCAGATTTACAGAGAGGAGAGACAGAGAGAAAGACTTTTCCTCTGCTGGTTCACTCCCAAGTGGCCGTCACGGCCAGAGATGAGTGGATCTGATCCTAGGAGCCAGGAGCCTCTTCCAGGTCTCCCACACTGGTGCAGGGTTCCAAGGCCTTGGGCTATCCTTGACTGCTTTCCCAGGGCACAAGCAGGGAGTTGACTGGGAAGTGGAGCAGCTGGGACACAAACCACTCCCCTATGGGATCTTGATTCATGCTAGGTGAGGACTTTGCCACTAGGCTACTGTGCCAGGCTCAGATAAAGACTTATTTTATTAATTTGAAAGGCAGAATTGCAGGAAAAGGGAGAGAGAAAGAGAAGGATCTTCCTCTACTGGCTCAGTGTCCAATGTCCGCATTGGCCAGGGCTGAGCCAGGCAAAGCCAAGAGCCTGGACCCCCAGGGTCTCCCACATGGGTGGTGGTGGGGTCACGTATTTGGGCTATTATCTGCTGGTTTTCTAGGCATATTAGTAGAAAACTGGGTTGGAAGTGGAGCAGCCAGAATGCAAATTTGTGGTCCATATGGGATATTTGTGTTGCAGGTGGCAGTTAACCCTTTATGCAACAACTCCAGACTTTCAACCTCTACTGTTTTGTTCAAATTGTTTAAGCAGTTTACATTACACAATACCTCAGAATATCATTCAGAACCTAAAATGTGGCCTTTCCTGTTACTATTCTCTCCCTTCAAAACGAACAAACTAGCATTGAAGAGTTGTGATCTTTTAATCATATATATCACACACACCTGTTTGGGTTTCAGGACTTTCAGTACAATTTTGTATTACATGTATTTCCTGGGACTAGGTATTTCATTTAATATTTCTTAATAGATTTTTTTTTACAGCTTTCTTTGTTTTCTATAAAGTGACGGAAAAGAATTAGGCAATATAACTGTAGCACAATTTATTTAAGCTCTTCCCCGTGGAAGGTCATTTGTGTACTTTCTGATGTTCCAAATCATGTATCTTAATAGAACACACTTGGTGCCTGAGTATTTGATTTTGTGCAGGACGCTAGACATGCGCTTGTTGTGTTCACATGTGAGATGGGTGCATTTACTTTTTTTTAATAGATGATGCGTGACTGTTAACCGCATGTACTCACTCACCAGCATCTCTGCTAACTGTGGATTTTTGCCAGTCTTACAATTTTTTTTTTTTTGCCAACAATGTGGAAATGACAACACCGTATTTTATTTCTGTATTTGAAAGATGGACTTCGAGTGAGGGAAAGGTAGAGGCAGAGAAAGTGAAGTTTTCCATCTGCTGGGTCAGGCCAAAGCCAGGAGCCGGGATCTTCTTGCAAGTCTCCCCCGTTGGCGCAGGAGCCCCAGGAATTGGGCCGTCCTCAGCTGTTTTTCCAGGACATCTGCAGAGAGCTGGATTGGAAATGGAGCAGCCAGGACGTGAACTGGAGCCCATATAGGATGTGATTGGTGTAACACCTCATTATTAAGTACACTTCCAAATTGCTTTTTAAAGATTTATTTATTTTATTCGAAAGGCAGATTTATACAGAGAAGGAGAAACAGATTTTTCCCTCTGCTGGTTCAGTCCCCAGATGTCCTCAGTACCAGAACTGAGCCCATTCACAGCCAGGAGCCAGGAACAGGAGCTTCTGGCTTTCCCACAAGGTTGCAGGAACCCAAGGACTTGAGCCATCCTCCATTGCTTTTCCAGGTTATATGCAGGGAGTTTGATTGGAGCTGGAGCTGTTGGGACACGAACTGACACCCACATGGGTTGCCGGTGCCATAGGAGGAGGATTAACCAGTTGAGCCATCCTACCAGCTCCTATACTTCCAAATATGTTAGCTTGGATTTCTTGTTTAGTGCATCATGAAGAGTGTGTCCCACCTTTATCTGTTAGGCTTTTTTTCTGTTAAATAAAGATTTGTTTATTTAATTGAAAGGCAGTTGTACAAGGAGAGGAAGAGAGAGATATCTTCAATCCATTGATTCACTGCCCCGCCCCCCTCCAAATAGCCAGAGTAGCTGGCTGGGCCAGGCTGAAGCCAGGAGCTGGAACTCTGGGTGCTGTATGTGGTGGCAGGTACACAAGTACTTGTGCCATCTTCAGCTACTTTTCCAGGTGCACCGGTAGGAAGCTGGCTTAGAAGTAGAGTAGCAGCGACTGAAACTGCCACACAGATGAGATGCCAGCAACTCGGGCAGTGGCTTACCCTGCTATCCTACAATGCCAGCTCCCTTGTTATGCTTTTTGATTACATTTCATATTGGCTTATGAGAGTTTCTTTAGACATTATTTTAGAGACTTTTCACAGCTCTTTCTTGCTCCATCCTCAGAGTTCCTCCTGAGGTATAGGAAAGGATGTGTAGCTCATCCATATGTATGACAGCAGGCAAGCTGTGTGTGAAGGTTCAGGTATTAAATGTTCCTGGTTTTGTGGACACATGGTCTCAGTTGCAACTACCCATCTCTGGTTTTAATAGGAAAGCAACCTTAAACAAAAAGTACATGATTGAATGTGATTGTGTTTTTATAAAATGTGATTTTTGTAAAGACAGGCAAGTAGGCAGGATTTGGCCTGCAGGGTAACTGATCTCTTTGGCGAGGTCAGGACGCTCAGCCAGGGGAGACAGTACTGGATTCTTTCTCATTTCTTCCTTTGCCAACACAGACTTTCCTTAAAGAAATACACAATAAACAATCTGGATTCTGGGGCCTGCGCTGTGTTGTAGCAGATAAAGCCAAGGCCTGTGTCGCCAGTATCTCTTATGGGTGCTGGTTCAAGTCCCAGCTGCTCCACTTCTGTTCAGGCTCTCTGCTGATGTGCTTGGAAAGGTAGCAGAGGATACCTAAGAATTTGGGCCTCTGCGGCCACGTGAGAGTCCTGGAGGAGGTTCCTGGCTGCAGATCCACTCAGCTCCGGCCATTGTGACTATTTAGGGGTGGGGGATGAGCTGGCAGATGCAAGATCTTTCTTGTTCTGTCTTTCCGTCTTTTCTCTCTCTGTAACTATCTTTCCAATAAATAAATCTTAAACTTTTTAACATCTTTTGTTTAATACTTAACTATAGTTCCAGTTGAAATCCTAAAATGTTAACTATAATGCCCTATATTCTCAAATCGTTTCTCTATGTATCTGTTTAGCTCTTGCATTTTATTTTTATTTTTAAAGATTTTATTTATTTGCGAGACAAAGTAATAGAAAGACAGAGAATGAGGCCCCCCATTTGCTGATTCACTCCCCTAAATGGCTGCAATGCCTGGAGCTGAGCCAGGCTGGAGCCAGGGACCCACATAGGTCTGACACGGGAGTGTGGAGCTGAGCCAGGCTGGAGCCAGGGACCCACGTAGGTCTGCCACGGGAGTGTGGAGCTGAGCCAGGCTGGAGCCATGGACCCACATAGGGAGTGGCAGGGGCTCAAGTGCTTGGGCCATCTCCTGTTACCTTCCTGGATGCATTAGTGGGAGCTGGATATGAAACAGAACAACTGGGACTTGAACTGTTGCTCATGTGGGATGCTCGTGTCACAGGTGGCAGTTTAACGCATGGTGCCACAACCCTGGCTCAGTGTAATGTATGTCTTTTAAAGTCACATTTATTTGAGAGCAAAGAGACAGAGAGACCTCCCATCTGCTGGTTCCCTCCCCAAGTGTCCACAGGGTCTAAGGGCTGGGTCAGGCAGAAGCTGGGGCCTGGGAACTCAATCTGAGTCTTCCATGTGTGGCAGGGCACCACTAGCCTAGGCCTTCCCAGGGGGAGTCTCAGAGGAAGCTAAAATCAAGATCAAATCCAGGCCTTGAACCCAGGCACGCCCAGACGAGTCATGGGCTTCTCAACCACTCAGCCAGACACCCGCCCCATTTGTCTATATATTTTTAAAGATTTATTTATTTGAAAGTCAACATTGCAGAGAAGTAGAAACAGAGAGATCTTTTATTCACTGCTACACTCCCCAAATGGTCACAGTAGCTGGAGCTGAGTAAGGCTGAAGTTAGGAGCCAGGAGCTTCATCTGGATGTCCCACATGGGTGCAGTGGCCCAAGCACTTGGATCATTTTCGACTGCTTTTCCAGGCCCTTAGCAGGGATCTGGATGGGGAGTGGAGCAACTGGGGCACAGGCTGATGCCCACTGGGGGTACTGGCCATTGCAGGTGACAGCTTCCCCCCTACTGTGCCACAGTGTCAGCTCTCAGTCTATATTTCAAAAATAACTTCTGCTTTCCACCCCCCACCATCAAGATTTTTTTTTCCTTTAAGAAAAATAAAAATTAAAAGCCAGGACCATCCAAATACAGTAAAGGAGAGGTCTGAGGTCTTGGGTTCTAGGATAGGCCACTGAAGAATCGGGCCACGAAGGTGAATCAAGTTGAGTGTTTGGCAGTCAGGAGTGGGGAGTTTCCTTTACGGCTGCCCAGGTTGTGCAGCGGGACCCAGCAGTGTCCCCAGCCAGCTGTGGTCCAGCCTGCAGCTGCAGCACTGGGCACTAGGCAAGGGGGTGCTGGTAATCTGGCCCCCGTGTCACCCACCTAGTCCTCACAGGAGACAGAATGGGGGGCTGCAGCTGTGAGGTGGGGAGTGCAATGCCCTGGCCAGTTTGTGTCCTCCTCCGGGCTCTAAGGCATAGTGCCACTCAGATGGGTGCTCTAGGACTGTGGAGTTCCAGATACGACAATCAGTGTGTTCTCACACGTGATGTTTAACCCACAGACTAACCTGGTGAGACAGGAAACTGAGGCACGAAGAGGGCATGCAGCATGCTGAAGGTCACAGGCTAGTGTGTGTGGGGAAGTGGGGTTGGAACCAGCCATGGTGGCCAAGCATGTGAGCTGCAGTCCTCTCTCCGGCATCAGGGGCCTCTCGGTTTGAGGTCCTGATGGAAGGTTCCCTGCTCAGGAGCTGCCCCATCCGAGAGCCCGTGTGGAGTGATGGGTTCTGGGCTCTCTTTTGAAGACATCTTTGGAGCTGGCCTACAAGGGAGGGAGTGTGAATTCTGTTATTTTCTGTTGCGGTTGCCAAGTTTCAGGGTCAAGAATGGTGCCTGGCACATCTTGGGGCTGCACAGGAGACTTGGGGTATGGAATCACTTTATGAGGCTGAGAGGTTACTTAGCATATATGTTTGGGGTGTGTCAACACTATTAATGCATTAAATAGCCTATCTTGGGGGCCAGTGTTGGGTGCAGTGGATGAAGCCACTGCTTGTGGTGCTGGCATCCTCTGTCAAGTGTGGCTCAAGTCCCAGCTGCTGGGGAACTTGTGATCCTGCTCACTGCTGATGTGCCCGGGGAGGCAGCAGCAGGTGGCCCAAGTACTTCGGGCCTGCTGTCCACCTAGGAGAGTTAGATGGAGTTCCTAGCTCTTGGCTTCAGTCTGCCCAGCAATGGCTGTTATGGCCATTTGGGAAGTGACTGAGTAAAAGGAAGACTCTTTCTCTCTGTCATTCATTCTGCCTTTCTAGTAAATAAATAAATAAATTAAAAAATGTATTATGTTCAGTAAATCTCATATCAGTACTGTAAATTAAGTGCTGTTCTGTCCATTGCACAGATGGTAAAACTGAGGTTCAGGTGTGACTGAATTAGTTAAATCTGTGAGTTTTAGTTTCCTCAGTTGGATACTGTGAAGCATCTTCTGTTTGGGTTGGTAGGAGGACTAATTGAGTTCAGGCACGTTAAGGATTTAGAGCAGTGCTCGGCATTTTGGCAGCGTTACCTATGGTCGTGGTGGTTGTTAGTGTTACCAGAATGCAGCAGCAACAGTCACTGCAGGGGTGAAATGCTCACATTTTATAATTACCTGTGAATTAGGCATCCAGGTATCCAGCATGGGTATGAATCGATGGGACATGTGACTTCTTAAAGAATGAAGCTGTGTAAACTCTTCCATTTCATTTAAAAACACTCCTGAAATAGAGCTTCATCGTTCAATAGTTTGCAGTAATGGAAGTTCTTCTTGTGCTTCCGTTTGCTTTGCGTGATGCTACTCCTTTGCAAAAGTGCTTTGCCTCACCTATTCTGTGCTCACTGTAGACTAGGTTGGCTTGGAACTGGGTCGGCTCGGGGGGGGCTTGACACAGCGACTCACAAAGCTCATTTTACAACCATAAAAACCAGAGCTGAGGAATATCCACAGGGAGTAAGAGAATTGGCCTGTCTGGGAAAAAACAGATGTAACTGTGTAATTGTGAAGAACTTGTGTTCTTCATGCAGTCTTTGGTTTATATCATACACCACTGTGCACATCATTTGAATGTTCCCTCATGAGGTTATGTCCAGAACTACCATAAAGAATGTTCCTTTATGGTGCAAATGTGTTTCTTCAGTGTTAATTTTGAGTTTGACTCCTCCCTTAAGTTGCAGCTCTGTCTATATTTATAATGAAATTCAGAAAGGGAAAACTTTCCCTTGTCACAAAACTGTTGCTTTTTTTAGACACGATAATCCATGTGTGCATAGAAAGTAAAGCAACACTATCCTAGTCAACTTTTTTGTAAGAGCGACACCTGGTGGTGGCTTTGGAATTCCTCTGGCTACCCTGTACTAGGCTAGAATTGGTTGGAAATTTCAAAGCATTGCTGGGCCCTGCTTTGCCTGGTCCTGACTTTACATGAGCCAGCTCTCCAGCACCAGGTTAGTACCACAGCTTTGGCTCCAGCCTGTAGAGCCTACAGGGTCCTTTGGATGCAGACTCTCTGAATGTCAGTCTTTCCCAGAGAGTATAGTATGGCCATGGGAAGGACTTTCTTTTAGCTCTGGGAATTCAGGATTCGGAACAAGGGGCTGGCAACAAGCCCACGTCTCTGGTTTATACACAAGGATGCTGGAGCCCTCAGGGGTGGGGTGTGCTGGCCAAGTTCAGGCTGCTCCCAAGTGTACTGAGGTCCTGTGAGGTTTTGGAGAATCTGTGAGTTTAAGTCAATGGTGGTAGTGGTGGTTGTTGCTTTTGCATGGACAGCCAACTAGGTAATTACGGCCTGGATGTGAAAGAAGATGAAGCTGTTACAAGATGGGAGGAGAGAAGGCATTTTTGAGTATATTTGTGAGTTAACAATTTTGAATAAATAAGAATTTGCTATGAATTTCCTCATGTTTCTTTGCTGTTTTCAAAGAGACGTTCTAAAATTTTGGTGTGAGAAATTATTGAGAAAGAGGTGAGTGTTGTGACACAGGTGGGGTAACCCGCCACTTGGAACACTGTAGCCCTGTGTGTGAGGGCCAGCCTGAGTCCTTGCTGACCCAGCATCCTGCTGATGAGAAAACAGCAGGTGATGGCCCCCATCAACCACGTGGGAGACATGGATGGAGTACCGGGCCTTGACACTGGCCTGGCCTGGCTCTGGCTGTGGAGGGCATTTGGAGAGTAAACCAGTCTCTCTCCTCTTCATTGTTTTCCCTTGACAATACATAAGGCAGATACATTTTTTTTTTAAAGATTTTTATTTTTACTGGACAGTCAGATATACAGAGAGGAGGAGAGACAGAGAGGAAGATCTTCTCTCCTATGATTTACTTCCCAAGCGGCCACAACAGCTCGAGCTGAGCCGATCCGAAGCCAGGAGCCTGGAGCCTGTTCCAGGTCTCCCACACAGGTGCATGGTCCTAAGGCTTTGAGGCGTCCTCGAGAACATTCTCAGTTCGCAAGCAGGGAGCTGGATGGGAAGCAGGGCTGCTGGCTTTAGAGCCATTGCACATATGGGATCCTGGCGTGTGTGAGGCGAGGACTTTAGCTGCTAGGCTACTGTGTTGGGCCCACTAACACATCTTTAAATAAGAGTTTCCAGGAAGTATGTGCTCTCTGTCTGAGTGTGACCTGCTAAATCTCACACAGGACTGTGCAGCAGTGCTGGCAGGTGGAAGGAATCTCCATTGCTTACATCAGGTGAGGGAGGATCAAGGTCAAGGGTGGACACTTAGACCCAGACAGGTCCAACTTGCAAGCCCAACTCTACTGTGCTGCTTGTGTAATTCACGTCATGTGTGTGTTGATTCTCAGTGACAGGACTTGGGGAGGAGAGGCAAGCGCGTTCCACAGGCAGATATGCACCTGACTCAGCGTGTGATGCTTCCAGGGGTGTACGCTTGTGGAACAGGGAGGGAAGGGCTCGTGTCCTAATGCTGTCATGATTGCCTTGGCAGGCACCCACTGTGCCAGCAACTGGCACGCACTCTACCCCTTTGATCCTCCTTGCTGGCTACTATGGCTATCCTCTGGGCCCTGTGGGTATCACCAGTTTATGGGTGATACTACCTGAGTGAAATAGAAGGGCAGGGTGTGCAGTGGAGACACCAGAGAAGAAAAAGGTGGAGAGAAATGGGTGCATTAGAGTTCTGGGAGCTTGGCCTGAACCCTCCCTGGCTGGTAAACTAGATGTAGGCGGCAGCAGGCTTATCTGAGTTTACCTGACTCAGCTTTCTTCAAGTTCGGCGCAACCTCCTTGCCCACCAGATCTGAAGGGCCTGTGCAGACTAAAGTAAAACGTCCTGCCAAGAACATACAGCACTTCTTCAGGTTCCCCAGAATGGCAGTTACATCAAGGCCTGGGCTCCTTTCTCACCCGCACGCAAGGAGCACTGGCACGTGGGACCTTGGTTGGTAGTCACAGCCCCCCGTCGCTTCTGTGTAAGCACCCCTTGTTTCTTAGGTGCCGGACGTGGGGAGCTGTGTGACTTAGAGCTCTTCCGGGGGTGGCATGGATCACTTCCACACTATTTCATCACTTGCTCTTGTAAGCACTGTGGGGATGGACCGACTCTCCTCGGCTCCCTCCATCCCTCGTGGTGAGTTAGGTGCGCATTGGCAGACTTAGGCCGGTGGAGGATGGGATTGTGGTGCGTTCTCGCCTACCTTGGAGCCTTCCCTAAGTCCTTGGCTCTTCCTTCCTCCTCACACCCCTCTTGCAGTGAGGGAGGCCGTGTCCTTCCACTTAGTGGTCTTGTGGATATACAGAAAAGCACAGAAGGGGCCTTGCTTTTCTGACGCTGGGTCTGTTGCTGTTCGGTGGATGTTTGGGTGAATCAGTTCAAGTGTAACTCACTGATACGTAATAGTCTCTAAGTAGAAATACTTTAAATGTATTTGATCACTCACAATTCCTAAATTCATTCAAAGCAATTGTTCTCCTTCAAATATTCATTACTCTGTATTGCCACTTTTTACTGTCCTATCTGTGAGTTTTGGGTAAAAATAAAAATTTAGGAAACACAGAGTGGGCCCAGCACAATGACTCAGTGGCTAAATCCTTGCTTTACACACTCCAGGACCCCCACAGGGGCGCTGGTTCATGTGCTGGCTGCTTGACTTCCATCCAGCTTCCTGTTTGTGGCCCAAAGCCTTGGGACCCTGCGCCCGTGTGGGAGACCCGGAGGAAGCTCCTGGCTCCTGACTTTATTGGCTCAGCTCTGGCCTTTGGGGCCACTTGAAGTGAATCAGCAGATGAAAGATCTTTCTCTCTGTCATTCTGTAAATCTGACTTTCTAATAAAAGTAAATAAAAAATTTTTTTTTAAAAATCAGCACTGTAAGAGCAAGTAAAGAAATATGTAATGATACACTGGAGAGGGTGGGAAATTACTTTTTCTAAAATAATTATTTTCTATTGAAATGCAGATTTCCAGAGAGAAGGAGAAATGGAGAGAGAGCTTTCATTTGTTGTTTAACTCGTTAGATGCCCGCAGGAGCTGGAGCAGAGCTAATCCGAGGCCAGCAGCCAGAAGCTTCTTTCGGATCTCCAAGTGCGTGCAGGGCCCAAGGACTTGGATCATTCTCTGCTGCTTTCCTAGTCCATACGCAGGGAGCTGGATGGGAAGTGGAGCAGCCTGGGCTTGAACTGGCACCCATATGGGATGCCAGTGCTACAGGCAGAGGATTAGCTTGCTAAGGATTGGTCCCCTCGTATCAAGATTTCTGAGGGTCGGTTAAGGTTTTACTTGGAGCCTGACCTTTAGGGGGCGGGAGTGATATTTGCACTCCTCAGACCCAGGCTCTGGGATGCTGAAGTGGAGTTTTACTTTCGTCTTCTGAAAGCATGGGTGCTCTCCTGTGCGACAGGAAACTCCGTACGATGCAAACGATGACACCCCCAGATCGGCCTGGGGCATTTAGATATTCCAGAAGGCCATGAGCCATTCTTTGAGCTTGGCAAGTAGGTTATAGAGACTTGGATGGCAGACGTGTGCAGAGTGAAAAATTAATCCTACCGTTTGACTTCAGGACATATCTATTTAGAAGGAAAACAGGTTTCTTTGCTCAATCTTTATTGCTAAAGTCACTTCATGGCCCATAATCAAGGTTTATTTTAAATACGTTAATTTTGATTTAGAAAAAGCAACAGCTTTTTGTAACTTAAAAGCTACAATAGGCGCTTAAATACACATGTTTCTCTGGTGATTGCCAATCTAGCAGTATGCCAACCATGAACAACTGTTAGTAAATGCCAGCTATTCAGTGTTTGAGGAATCCTGGCATGTCACTGTGAAAACAGAGCAGGCATGATGGCTCAACTGGCTAATCCTCTGCCTTTAAGTGCCAGCATTTCGTTTGGGTGTCAGTTCATGTCCCAGCTGCTCCACTTCCCATCCAGTTCCCTGCTGATGGTCTGGAAAAGCAGAGGAGGGTGGCCTAAGGTCTTGGGCCCCTGTACCTGCATGGGTGACTGAGAAGAAACTCCTGGCTTTGGATCTACTCAGCTTCTAGCCATTGCAGCCATTTGGAAGGGACCCGGCAAATGGAAGATCTTTATCTCTCTCATTTTCTCTGTAAATCAGCCTTTCCAATAAAAATACATAAATCTTTTAAAATCTCCCTTGCTTGTCCCTCTTTGGCAGTGGACAAGGTACACCCCACAGGCAGGCATAGATTCTGTAACTTTGTAACATTCTCGGTATCTAGAGTTCTTGGAGTGGACGGTGCCAAGCCGTTTCATTGGCCAGTAGAATGGAATGTTGGGTGAAAGCTCCGTGGGGAGAATGTGAGTGGCACTCTCCAAGGAGCACGTGTCTACAGCCCCCCATTCAACCTTGTCACCATGGCTGGACTTGGCTAACAGACTGCCGTGGAAGGAGACACGGTCCCACTTGCTCATAGGCTCATGATGTCATCCGTATGAGAAAAAGGAAAAATGGAGGAAGAGGAAGAGGAGGTGAGAGGGTAGAGGAGCAGGAGACTCGTGGAGGGGATACAGTTTTGTTGGACTTATGGCAACTAAATTTAGTTTTCATCATGTTTTACTCCTTCCATGTTTCTTTCATGGAGTCATCTTTGCTTCATACTCCTTGTTAAAATTTGAAGATTTTATTTATGTTTATTTAATTTACTGGAAAGACAGGGGGAGAAAGTTAGTCAGCCGTTGGTCTGTTCTTTCGCTCTCAAAAGCTACAACAACCCAGGCTGAACCTAGGATCCTAGAACTCCATCTGGGTCTCCCCCATGGGTGACAGGGACCTAAATGCTAGGTCATCTGCTGCTGCTTCTCTGGGTGCTTGGAAGTGGAGTAGCTGGCACTTGAACTGGTGCTCACATGGGTTGCTGCTATTGTAGGCTAGGGCTTGACTCACTGTACCACAATGCTGGCTACTATGTTTTTTTCTGTTTGTTTTATTTTATTTTTTTTTTTTCCTTTTAAGCTGTAAAGAGGGAGGAAGGGAGAAAGAGGGAGATCTTCCATCTGCTAGTTCACTTCCTAAATGGCCACAACAGTTGAAATAACTAGTGTTACTAGTATATTATTTCTTCCTAAGGGTAAAAATGAATGTGAACATTTTTGTCATCAATATCTTCATTAAGGTTCTTAAACATTCCTTCAGATCCTGGTGTCTGTGAAGTGCACTTGAATGTATTTTTGCTACTTGGAATTAGGCGAAGTTAGCAAATTGGGAAGCAGATTGTTCGGAAAAGTGCTGCGGGTTGATGCAATGGTGCGTATGCTTTCCCTCTTCTGCTTTAGGTCAGGTCCCTGTCCCTCTGGGGGCAGTTAGGGGTCAGTCTATCCCCCCACCAAGGAGCAGGCCTTGGGTTGGGGACAGCCTTGAATCTTCGAGGTCTCCTTCCCCAGGGATCCTTCATCTAGCAGGGCAGTCAGTCCGCTTGCTAGAGTGCCCAGTGAGATGGCTCAGGCTCGGGACCTACCACCCCAGCCAAGAGTGCTCAGCCAGCCAGTCAGCCACCAGTGATTTGCTAAGAGTTGATGGTGGCACCTAAAACTTGAGACTGGGCTGTAGAGTGGATTCCAGGAGTGTATGGTGGCCCCTGATGCTTGCCAGGGCATCCAGATAAGCTCTTGAAAAGGTTTGGGACTGCTATGAGGTTATGTAGGTTTAGGAGCCAGCTAGAAGGCAATTGAAAGCACTTATCACTCCATGCACAGGGATAATAGCCTCTAACAGTTGTCTGCTCCAGAACAGGAGAGGCCAAAGCACTGGCTTTCCTCTCATCATGGCATTCAGTTTTCTGCCGACCTTCCCTTATACCGGAAGGCACCTGGGTGTTTATCTGTCCCTGTTGCCACCAGAGCACACACGGTGAACCGCTTCAGCGTTCCGGCGCATCCAGGCCACCAGGTGCGGCAATCAGCACTGGAGGGACACTGAAAGTTGATGAAGAGTACAGAGGAGCAAAGAGACTGGAGCAGAGACCAGTGAGGCTTTATGAAGAATGCATGAGGCTGCGCTTAGCAGGGGCTGTGAGAGCGAAAGAGCAGTCGGCAGCACAGGTCAAATGCGCATGCTAAGGGTCTGGAGGGAATCCCACAGACGAGGGGCTTGATGTGGCTGCAGGGGAAGATGGAGTGTGAGCCTGGAGTGGGCCCCTGGCACGACAGAGAAAGAAGGAAGTCATTGCTTTCTGGGGGTTATGATATGGCAGGCTGAGCTGTCTGTCTTCTGGCATTTCCCTCCTCCCCCACTCCCGCCACAGGTGGATTCTCCTTATCAGTCTCTAAGAAACTGGGAAACTGTGTTCATATGTTCTCACAAATCGTGTTGTCATGTTGAATGTCAACATGGACTCTCTACAAATGAGAAATATGACTCGTAAAGCTATCGAGTGAATGTATCCAGATTTTCTTTAGCCCAGCCATGAGGAGATCAGTGAAATGATAAACTGATTCAAAAGGGTCTGTGAGGAACTGGTTATTACTAAGTTTTAAAGAGAAAAGCATGTGAGATTAAGCTTTCAGACTGAAACATCAAGCTGGGTAATGTTCTATGTGGAGAAGAGCCACACTTTTTGTGGTAAGCTTTTCTACCGTGCAGGTGTCTTAAACAAGTATCTTCGCAGAGCCTGGGTGCTCAGAGTGTAAAGAGAAAAGTCGAACACCAGCAGGTTCTCCGAGAGCTCCATAACCCTCAGGGAAGACCCGTTGGAACAGGGCTGCAGGGTGACGTGGAAGTACGAGGTTGACATCATGTGCTGCTCTTCTCATCCCTCTGCTTGCCTGACTACCTCGTTTTCAAGTTTTGGGTAGTTTTTATTAATGTTTTAAAAATGCTTAGAATGTAAGGAAACCTGAGAATGAACTCCAGTTCCTTCACTCACCAGCTGTGTGATGTTGGGCAGCTAGCTCATTACCAGCTCCTGGGTCTATTTGCTACACATTGAGAAGGGCCAAGTGAGATCGCTTTTGGACTGAGGCTGGTGCATGGCAGAAACTCCATGAATCTGAATCCTTCTCTTTCCAAAGCTGAAACCCTCTGTGTTTGCTGACTGGATAAAAGGGAGCAATGTTATTTGATGTGACTGTTTTGGGAGGATAAGGATGGAGTCTTTCTTGCATAAATGGAGATATGTGTTCCTGTCCATGAAGAACTACCTTCCCAAGTTGTCCACCAAGCACCTCAGGGTTTTTGTGTTGGGGTTTGCACGGAGAGGGGGCGGTGTAGTTGCCTTCCAGGAATGCCCCACCCTGTAGCCCCTCACCTGCAAATGGTCAGTGTGAGTGCAGCCAACAGAGATGGCGCAGGTACTGTCAGCTGCTCTCCGAGCTGCACAACTGATTCTGCCTGAGCTGGGTGCTTGAGGGCAGAGTCCCTCTCCTTCACAACCCCCTTCCTCTCCCAGGAACCCGTGCATCTGCCCTTGACCATACCTGCCTCCCAGAGTATGATGTAATATGGATTCATAGGTCAGGAGCCCCAGATTTTGAATTCAGTGCTGCCACTGCTTAGCTTGGTTTCTTGTTTTCAGTCTAAACACCCTTTCTTGCTGGACATAAAGTCCAGTAAAGCTACATGTTGACTGGTATAGTCACACAAGAGGGAAGTTCTCTCGCTTTCCTTATGTCTGTGTCATAACTCTCAATGAAATGTGATAATCATCGCCATGATGATCTGTTTCATTCATTCATTAGGCAACAAGGATTTATTGAACAACATTCCCATGGCAAGCCCTGATGATTTGTGTATATGTGTGTAATCAGTAAGAGTCCTGCTCTGAAGGAAACAAACAGTAACTAAGTAAACAAGGAAGATGACTTGGTTATGTTAAATATTATGGAAGAGAATAACCCAGATGATGGGCACTCTAAGTAAGCTACTACCCTTAGCTTTTTTAGCTAGAGTGATCCAAGAGATGAGGAGTCAGCTGCAAAAAGAGTTGAGTGAAGAGCATTCGGAGGAAGGGAATGGTGCAGAGAGGAGAAGATTGAACATGGAAAAAACAACCTGTGGCTGAACTTGAATGGGCCAAGGGCAGAGATGTGGTCAGAAGTAGTGAGACTGATTAAGGGTTCTAGAAAGCATGGGAAGCATTGGTCTTATCTTAGTGCAATGAGTAGTTTAGAGTACTAGAATGGTGTGTGCTTACTAAAAGAAGGGAAAGAGAATACATCTAACTGGTGAAGAATTGAATGGAGAGTGTAAAGCTCTGGGAATAGGGACACCAGTGAGGTAGCCATTAGAGTTCCTAGTGGCTTAGGCTAAAGTGATAAGAAGGGGCTTCAAAAGCTCATGGAACCCTGGAAAAATAAGTTTATTTGGTGCAAAAATAATTGGAGATCCATGTATAGCTTTTCCATTAAATGACTATTATGTTTTTATTTCTTTACTTAAGGCATGCTATTTATTTGAAAGGCAAAGACAGAAAGATGAAGAGCTGCTACCCAGTGTCACTCCTCAGAGGCCTGGAACATCCTGTGCTGGGCCAGGCTGAGGCTAGGAGCTGGGCGCTCCATCCAGGTCTCCCATGAGGGTGCAGGAATCCAGTCACTTGAGTTGTTACTGAATGCCTCCCAGGATGCTCCGCAGTGGGGAGTTGGAGTCAGGAGCAGAGCTAGGATGTGGAATGTTAGCCAGTCTTTACTGCTAAGCCAAACCCAGCTCCCATAATTTTCCAAAGTACACATTGCCATAGACTTCTTGAAGATATCATAATATGTACGCATCTCAACATATCTGCACCGGAGTTGACTTGTTTTCAAGTGCTGGTTCCACAAACATTTGGAAGTACCCTTGCTGTGGAGAGAGGGGCTGCTTTGAGCATTAGGCTGGTTTATGGTGGAACCTAGATGCCTGGATGGGGAACTTCACTTTGGTTTTTCCAGGAGCTGTCATGTCTGTGAGTGTGTGTGTGTGTGTGGGGGAAGTAATGGATGGTCACTATGAATGCGTGTGGAATGTGTGTGCATTCTCTTGTTGCTTTTTAATAGGCTGATTGGCATGGAGGGCGGGGAGTTTAGTTACATGTGAAATGGAATTCAGAGGATACTCAGTTGGCTAGTCATGGAGAGGGAGAAGACTAAGCTGAGCAAATCCTATAGCTTATTTGTTTTATTCTCTATGAATAATGAATGGATGAGGTGGGGGGGGGGAGGAGGATGACTGCATCGAAGAAGTTCCAGTGTCTTCAGATGGGTCCAGTTTTTTTTAAACAAAGAACCAAGCCTCACTTCCATTCACATGCTTGATTCCTCTGAAAGCAGTCCTGTTAGTGGAGCTGTGGCTTTGCTGACCATCTGAGCAGGCACACACAGCCATTTTTCACTTATGTGTTGGGTTCGTGATTCTGGAGGAATTCACTGTGTTTTTTATTCTCCCTAGGACATCTTTGAAGATGCCTTGGAAACCATCTCTATGTAAGTAACAACAATAATAAAAAGTATATAGGAGGGAAAAAGTTATGGTTCTCATATTATCCAGTCTGAATCTTTCATTATAATCTTAAGGGATCTTATTTTTTGTGTGGAGTAAAGATGTGATTATGCGTAAGAAAGGATATATCTAACATTAATTTCAAATACATGTTTGGGTACTTTTTTCTTATGGTATTAAGTTAAAGGAAAATATTTCCCAGCAATTGTTTATAGCTAACACTTTTAATGAATGCCTGCATTTTAACCTGGTTAGCCTTGTAATGTAAATGTTTGCATTTGACTTACACTTTTGACTTTTACTGTAAGCCTTTGTTTTGGTAGTAGTTTTAAACGGCTAAACTGGATTACATGGAATCCTAATTTTCTGCTTTGCCATTGCTGGCATCTGGGTTGTTACTGGATTACTAAGTTAAAACTAAGTAATAAATATTGTCGGTTATAGAATCTTACTATCTTTTTAAATTATCTAAGAAGGTTAGCATCACAAATGAAGGATCATTGGACTAAGAGGAATAAATATGCTCTAAATTGCTATTTCTCTTTCTGTTAAAATGACATGTGTTGTTTCATCTCCAAATTTCAATGTTTATATTGCTGAATGTTTGATTACAAAACTTAGTGTGATTATGACTTAATAAAAGAAGCAGCCACATTTTTGTTTTGAAATAATTTCAAATTTACAGAATTACAGTGAAGTTAGAACAGAGTTGCTGTATATCAGAGTGCTGTGGCATATAAAACTAGGCCTCCACCTGCAGGGCCGGCTTCCCATATGGATGCCAGTTCATGTCCATTTCTGATCCATCTTCCTGCCTGTGGCCTGAGAAAGCAGCAGAAGGTGACTCAAGTCCTTGGACACCTGTACCACATAGGAGACCTGGAAGAATCTCCTGGCTGTTGGCTTTGGACTGGTGCAGCCCTGGCCAGTGAACCAGTGGGTGGAAGATCTGTCTCTTTCTTTCTGTGTCTCTGCTCTCTGTAACTCTGCTTTTCAAATAAAATAAATCTTTACAGAAGTTAGCAAGGCATATTTGTCACAAAGCATGATCCAATATGAATACATTGTTCTTCACTGTAGTCCTTTTGTTTTTCGGATTTCTTGTTGTTAAAAAGATCTATTTATTTGAAAGGGCTATAGAGAGTGAGCAATTGACAGAGAGAGGGAAATGGCTAGGGCTGGGCCGTGCTGAAGCTGGGACACTGGACCTCTGCCTGGATCTCTAGCATGGCCATGGGGGCTCAAGCACGTGCGTCTACTGCTATTGCTTTCCCAGGTACATCAGCAGGAAGCTGGGTCTGAGGTGAAACAGATGGGACCAGTGCGCAAAAGGATGCCGTCATTGTAGGCATAGGCTTAATTGGCTGTGCCATGTGACCAGCCCCTCAGGTTTCTTTAGTTTTTGCCTAGTGTCCTTTTTCTATCCCAGGACTTCCCCAAGGGTGTTATGTTTGCCTAGCCCTCCTTTACTGGGAGTTTCTCAGACTTCCCTTGATTTTGATGGCCTTGACAGTTCCAAGGAGTCCTGACCTGACTAGTTATTTAGTGGAGATTCCCTCGGTTGGGATTTGTTGGTTTTCTTCACTCATTATTTGACTTAAGTCCTAAAATGTTGGGAGATGACCCCTGGTATGAAGGGACAGTTTCATCGTATCTTGGGCATGCACGTTCGTGTGTTATGTGGTATGTATGTGGGTGTGTGTGTGTGTGTGTGTGTGTGTGTGTGTGTGTGTGTGTGATGCTAGTTTCTCTACCATAAATTGACTCTTCTCTCTTTTCATACTGAACCCTTTGGAAGAGGATTTGTTCATGGGTGTGATAGGGGGTATTTGTATCTATATCTGTCCATCTAGCTACAGGGAGAGTTTTCAACTAGGGTGCCTGGCTCCTAATTTCTCATCCAGGAAAGGCCAAAGGAACTGGAATTTCTGTCCTCCAAGGCAGGCCTCAGAGTCCCTCATCTGTCCTGGCATTGACCATGAAACAGGTCTCTACAAGGTCAGCAGAGGTCCTCCCTGCGTGCAAGAGGAAAGTATGCTGTGCAGAGAGGCCAAGAAGAATGCAGTCCAGCTTTGCTGGGCTTCCCTGCTCAGTCTGTTGGCCCTGGATCGTGGCTTCTATATCCAGTCTTTTCTACTCGGTTGCTTGTGCCTCAGTCATGCTATGTGATAAAGTCCCTATAAAAGCCTGGAAGGACAGGCTGAGCACATGGAGGTAGGTTCCTGGAGGAGCGGAGACAGAGAGAGCGTGGAAACTCTCAGCCCTGCTTGCCTGCCTGCCTGCCCTGGGCATCTCTTTATGTGTCATTGGTACTAGCCTGTATCATGTATGTATATAATACACCAGCTATATGCATATTAGATATCATATGGAATTGTAAAGATGAGTTCTATGCCAGGCCTGACTATTTCCTGAGTTCTGTGAACCACTTGGGAATTAGTGAGACCCCAGGAGGGAGATGGGGAAATCCCCATTTATATCTGCCTGAAGTTGAGTAAGAGAAGGCCATCGTGGGGACTGCACCCTCCACCTCTGGGATCTGCTGTCATCTCCAAGTAGACAGCAGCAGGGCTGGCTTGATTAAAGGACCCCCGACTGGTATCCACTGCAGAGCTAACGACTGGTGGGTTAAGGAGGAGGTGAACCCTCACCTCTTGGTTGGGTCACAGAAATCTCCTGTGTTGATTGATGTGGTGTGAAAGGAAATTCAGATTGTATCTTCTATGTTCCATGTGACTTAAAAATCACCTTAAAAATAACATTTATTTATTTTTCAGAAAGACAGCGAGAGGAGAAACAGAGAGTGAGAGAGTATCTTTCATCTGTTGGTTCACTCCCCAAACAGCAGCAATAGCTGGAGCCGCTGATCCAAAGCCAGGAACCAGGAGTTTGTTTTGAGTCTCATATTAGTGTGAAGGTGCCCATGGACTTTGGCCTGTCTCTGCTGTTTTTTCCAGGTCACAAACAGGCTGCTGGATTGGAAATGGAGCCTTCAAGACGTGAACTGGTACCATATGGGATACCGGCACTGCAGGCAGGGGCTTAGCATGCAGCGATGCTGCACCAGCCCCCAAATAATTTTTTGCTTTTAATGACTTACTTTATTTTAAATGCAGAGTGGCAGGGAAACAGAGATCTTGTTCCACTAGGTCACCTCCCCAGTGACTGTGATAGCCAGGGCTGGGCTAGGCTGAAATTAGGAGACCAGAACTCTGGGTCTTCTATGTCATTGGTGGGGCACAAACCCTTGAACCATCTCCTGCGGCTTTTTCCAGGCACTTTAGCAGGATGCTAGATTGGAAATGAAGCAGTTGGAACTTGCACAGTTTCCTGCGTGGGATGCCAGCATTGCTGATGGCAGCTTTATCCACCATGCCACTACATGGGAAACAACAACAACAAAAATCTCCCCTTTCCCTAGGAGCAAGAAGAAAGAGCAAATTTGGAACCAATGAATTCACCCAATTTTCCCTAAACCTCAATCCTTCCCACCATGAACAGACATGTAATCACTATTAGAAATAAAATTAAAAAAAAGATTAGTTATAGCCATGTGGAAAGATTAAAGATTAAAGACTAAATAAAGATTTTAAAAAAGATTAGTTATAGCCATACTATTGCAGCTCCTCCCTGGGCACTGGCAGGAACTGAGCTAGGGTAGTAATGGGAGGTGGCCATCCGTGCGATGATGAAAAGGGATCAGGCTGTGGGGTCAGTGATTAGCATTCACCAGCAGAGAGCCTGCTTACCCCAGCTGGGCGCTAGCCTACCACACATTGGAAGGAGACTTGGTCCCTACAGAGGAACCATGTTTGACCTGCTGACTGGTGGGATTGAGGCAGGACACATTAGCACTCACATCTCTCCTGACCTACACTGGTTGTGTTATATTGGCAATCACTTTACTTTTGGGACCTCTGAAAGGCACCACAAGCAATTTCCAGAATCTATTAGTTTTTAAAAATTCATATCGTACAATAAAGCAGAACAAACCAAAACCCTTGAACCTGACTCACCTGAAACTGATTTAGTTCTGTCTCTCATACTAGCCCCTAAACCCTCTACCTAGTCCAACGTCATTGGCCAAGCATGAGAGGAAATTTATGTATGATGCCTCTGTTGCTGAACAGTAAGTTCATTGATGTAACAATCCTCTCTGTTTGGGTCTCCTTTTTTGGTCCTTTGATCTGTTTATCTGTACTTGCACAGAATCACTCTTCGGCGCAACAGTTAATAGTGTGAATGGCTCTCAGAAAAGCAGTGTCAAAAAGTGGCTCCTGTGATGGAGAGTTTTTGATTCATGCCTCTTGTAAGTTCCTTTCTGTCCTTATCTTTTTTTTAAGATTTATTTTATTTTCATTGGAAAGTTAGATATACAGAGAGGCGGTGAGACAGAGAGGAAGATCTTCCGTCTGATGATTCACTCCCCACTTGGCCACAGTGGCTGGAGCTGCACTGATCCAAAGCCAGGAACCAGCAGCTTCTGGGTCTCCCACATGGGTGCAGGGTCCCAAGGCTTTGGGCCATCCTCTACTGCTTTCCCAGACCACAAGCAGGGAGTTGGATGGGGAGCAGGGCTGCCGAGATTAGAACTGGCACCTATATGGGATCCTGGAAGTTGCAAGGCAAGGACTTTAGCCGCTAGGCCACCATGCCAGGCCCCTTTCTGTCGTCTTAAAATGAGGACTTCTGGAAGCCCAATGTTCTCCTTTATTTTACTGTCAGCCATGTTGAAGCTATCATGCTGAAAACAATAACTTCTTAACACTACCTCCATTTTTTTATTGTTTATAATTTTGCCTCCATTGCATTTTTAGCTTCTTTTTTTTCCTTTTTCGTTTTTTAAAGACTTGTTTTTATTGGAAAGGTAGATCAGATTTACACAGAGAAATAGTCAGAGGAAGATCTTCCATCTTCTGGTTCACTCCCCGAATGGCTGCAATGGCCAGAGCTGACCTGATCCAAAGCCATGTGCCAGGAGCTGCTTCTGAGTCTCCCATACAGGTGCAGGGTCCCAATGCTTTGGGCCATCCTCCTCTGCTTTCCCAGGTCACAAACAGGGAGCTGGATGGGAAGTGAAGCAGCTAAGATATGAATTGATGCCCTTATGGGATCCTGGTGCATGCAAAGTGAGGATTTAGCCTCTGAGTCATTGTTGTGGGACCTGGTGATCATGCTTCTAATGCATGAACTCTTGTGGGGCCACATGCAGGCTCTGTCCATGCTCTAAATATGTTGCCCTTTGCTTGTCGTGTAATCTTCCATGCAGAGTCTACTTACAACTGATGATCCCATTCTAATCATTGTCTGGACTTTGGCCTAACTTTGACATACTGAGTTCTAGGAGGTATAATGACAAAGGGTGCTTTTAGAACCTAGTTTTTTTGATTATGGTAAAAAAATTGGCAGTGAAAGAAGAAATTCAGTATTTCACGCAGCTGTGGAACTCCAAAGCACAGCAAAGTGATGTCAGTTTGCTGGGATGCACATAACCCATGTGCCTTCCTGGAAGACAGGACTAGACTTCACAGTTAGGCTTGAGCTCTATCCCAGCCTTCCACCTGCTGCCTGGGACCAGTTTCTCTGAGTTTCTATTTGCTCATCTTCTCATAGGTTTCTGGGAAGAATTAAATGACTTTTAATGTAATAACAGGACCATAATGCATGTAGTAAATGCTCGCCAAAACTTGCTGTTTTGCCTTTACTTTCCTATTGGTCTGGATTCTCCCACAGTCTGGGTTCTCCAGGGAAACAGAGCCAACAGGAGAGGTATATGTCAATATATTTCTCTGTGAAAGATTTACAATCGGAAATCACAACCTGATTGTGGAGCCGAGGAGTCTCTAGTGCTGTGGTTGGCTAGCTGGGAGACCCTGGAAAGCTGAGGAGTGGGGAGGCTCTAGTTCACGTTGAAGATTCAGGAGCCAGAAGAGACCATGGTGCAGTTTTTTGAATCCGAGTTCAAAGGCAGGAAAAGGCTGATTCCCGTCTCTGACATGGCAGGGAGGATGGGGAAAGCCTGCTTGGCTCTTCCCTCTGTTGCCTAGTGTAGGGTGAGGCATCCCCATGCTTACATCTTGCACGTTCCTGAACCTTTAAGAGATTAAATGTTTCAGAAGCAATGTGTTATTCAGTGCTCTTCTCTGATTACAAATACATACTTGGTGAAAAATTCTTTCGTTGTTTTTGTGTGAACTCATCTTGTCCTAACTCCATGCACTGCCAGTAGTTCCTTCTTATTTTCTTTTAATTACTGCTTCCAAAGTATTTCTTTTGTGGTCCAATTTAGCTGCTAAATTCACTAGACTTCTTTTCCCTTCTGCTGATTGAGTGACACATTCTGGTTTTATGTTTCTAATGGAGACTGAGAACCAAAGAAGGTCTTAAATTGTTTCTACAAAAGAACTTATTTCTTATTTTGCTTTTCTGCTTAATGGATTTACCACATGGACATTAAGTTTCCCTACTTCTGGATCTCTGTGGCAATCACTGTTACTTTCACTTAGTGAACTATGTGGGAAATTACTCATTTTGCAAACTGGATGATCATACAAAAATCTCCACCATTTAAAACTGGAGGAAAAACTAGAGGTTCAAAAAAGTGTGTGACCCATGGACCACGCCTTTGGTTGGGACTGGCGTTTGGGGCAGTGGTGAAGAAGCTTCTTGGGATACCCACAGCCCATGATGAAAGCGTGACAATGTCCGAGTCCTGGCCTGCTTCCTGTCTCACCTTCCCGCTAATGCCCTGCCTGAGATAGCAGGTGATGGCTGAGGAAGCTGGATCCTTGTCATCTGTGTGGGAGAGCTGGCTGTTGCGGGCCCTTGGAGAGTAAACCATTGCATGGAAGATCTCTGTTGATCTGTATCATTTCTCTTTCTGCTTCTTTGTCTTTCCAATAACAAGTAGTTCTTTTTATCATGACATGCTTGGCTTGATGAGGGGCCTCTTAGAAAGGGGTTGTAAATTAGACCCATCTTAGGATTTGTAGAAGCCTGCCATAAGTAGTATCTAGATCAGCGCCTATGTAATGCCTTGCTTCCTGATTGAACAGCTCGGTGGTGGCTGGCACTGCTTGGTACTCTGATGCCAAGGGAACCTCCTTGTCAGCATTTGTGCCACAGTGGCGGTTTCTGAGCATGTGGTTGTGTCATGAAGTCTGCTCGTGGACAAACAGTACAAAGAAGTGTGAAGAATAGACTGCTTTAAGAGTCCCTAATGAGAACTATCTTCTTGATGGGGGATAAAAGTCAATGGAATTTTGGGAGGTCTTAAGGGTTAGGGAATTTCAGTGGGTTGAGCTGGTGCAAATATTCAAAGGCGAGGAACAATGGCCAGGGTGCAGGGTGTGCCTCATGGGGCCTTGCAAACCAGCGAATTGGGTTAGGGGGACTTCCCGTCCTTGTCTAGTTTGGAGAATGGACTAGTTATTTGGAATCAGTGTGATGTGGTGTTTTTGTTTTGTTTGTTTGTTTTTGATGAACTTCTTTCTCATAAAACCTTTAATAGGTAATGAGACAACAAATCTCTAACCTGGGAGACTTAGCTGAGTACTAGATAACCAGGATTTTCTTTCTAGGGTAGTGTATAGATAGGAGTCTGGGGAGACAGATCAAACGTAGGCTTAAGAGCTATTAGAACAGATGCAAATTTAATGTGTGCTCAGCAGTGTTGTCTCACATTTCAGAGCATCTCATTATGGCCTTGAATTTATCCTTACATAGAAGTTCTGAAGTGTTTAATGGAGTCCTGAGGCAGTGTGATTGCAGAGGAGACAAATGTGTTTATGTGCGGGAACTGCTGTGAATTTGTAGACTTGTAGAAGGTGAGTTAGGTAGACATTTTTAGCCAGGAGATTAGATGGAAATAAAAATGTTTTGTAATGTAGCATTTCTCTGGGGGCTTTTTCTTTCTTTACACTTTTCTTTAGAAGCATCAATTGTGTATTGGAAAGAGGGCTTTGGGGGCCAGTTCCCCCCCCCCCGCCTTTGTTATCAATTAGATCAGCAGTGATGATGAAATGATTTTGTTTGGGGATTAAAAGTGAATACTAGTGAATGTTAGCTGGAAAGAATCTAATTAAGAGTCCAGCGGCGTGGCCTAGCGGCTAAAGTCCTCGCCTTGAAAGCCCCGGGATCCCATATGGGCGCCGGTTCTAATCCCGGCAGCTCCACTTCCCATCCAGCTCCCTGCTTGTGGCCTGGGAAAGCAGTTGAGGACGGCCCAATGCATTGGGACACTGCACCCGCGTGGGAGACCCGGAGGGGGTTCCAGGTTCCCGGCTTCGGATCGGCGCGCATCGGCCCGTTGCGGCTCACTTGGGGAGTGAATCATCGGACGGAAGATCTTCCTCTCTGTCTCTCCTCTGTATATATCTGGCTGTAATAAAATGAATAAATCTTAAAAAAAAAAAAAGTGAATACTAGTGAATGTTAGCTGGAAAGAATCTAATTAAGGGTCCAGCGGCGTGGCCTAGCGGCTTAAGTCCTCGCCTTGAATGTCCCGGGATCCCATATGGGCGCCGGTTCTAATCCCGGCAGCTCTACTTTCCATCCAGCTCCCTGCTTGTGGCCTGGGAAAGCAGTTGAGGATGGCCCAATGCATTGGGACCCTGCACCCGCGTGGGAGACCCGGAAGAGGTTCCTGGTTCCCGGCATCGGATTGGCACAGCACCGGCCCTTGCGGCTCACTTGGGGAGTGAATCATCGGATGGAAGATCTTCCTCTCTGTCTCTCCTCCTCTGTGTATATCTGACTTTGTAATAAAATAAATAAATCTTTAAAAAACAAACAAACAAACAAAAAAAGAATCTAATTAAAATTTTTCTTCCTAGTGGTTAAATGATAAACAGTCAGAACCAAGCTGCATTGAATATATTTTTATTTCTTTCTCACTTTTTTTTTTTTTTTTTTGGCCATAACTTGCTCCAGGCTATCATCAGTGTTTTTGTGGTCTGGAGAGAGACGTGTTTCCCTCCCTTAACCTGATTTTCTACTTTTGTGAGAGAAAGTGAACGAGTATGCTCACCTGCTGCTCTACTCCCCAGATGCCCACAGCGCACCTGGGCTGGGGTCAGGCACTCAGAATGCAATCAGAGCCTCCCATGTGGGTGACAGGAACCCAGTCACTTGAACTGTCACTGCTGCCTGTCAGGCTCTCCTTTGGTGGAAGCTGGAGCGAGGAGCCAGAGGACCCAGGAATTGGATGCACCCAGGCCCTCCGATGGAAGAAGGGGGTGTCTTTTTAAAAAATATTTATTTATTTTAATTGCAGAGTCAGATATACAGAGAGGAGGAGAGTCAGAGAGGAATAGCTTCCGTCTGTTGATTCATTCCTCGGGTGGCCGCAACGGCCAGAGCTGAGCTGATTGTTAATTGGAAAGTCAAAGTTACAGAGAGGAAAGTAAAGAGAGGAAGAGTTCTTCCATGTGCTTGTTCACTCCCTAGATGACTATTGCTTGGAACTGGGCCAGATTGAAGCCAGCATCCAGGAGCTTCATACGGATTTCCTGTGTGGTGACAAGGGCCCGGGTACTTGGACCTTCTCCTGCTGTTTGCCCAGGCACATTAGCAGGGAGTTGGATCAGAAGTGGAGCAACCGGAACTTGAACCAGTGTCCACACTGCATTGCAGGCGGTGGCTTGACCTGCTTCTCCACAACACCAGTCTAATCCCCCAGCTTTCCTAACCATGCTGACAGTATTTTTATTGCATCTAACATGCCACTGATATTGTTATCTAATGTATCACTAAGAAAGGAAAACAGCAGTGGAGAATTTTATAGAAGAACTGGCATAAGGGAATAAAACTGTCATATAGAAAGACATTGTAAGGAAGCACATGCATTCCAACTTTGGTATAAGTGGGAGGGAATTTTAAAAAACCCTGCCCGTGAGATTCTCTGCCATGAGGACTAAAATCAGCTCTATTGCAGTATTAATTTATGACCCATTATTGTTCTGATTTAAGAGTACATTGGGATAAATATCTGCACAGTTATGCAACCATCACCACCTCTAATTCTAAAACATTTTTTGCAACCTGCAAAAGTAGCCTGTACTGCTGTACTGTCCCTCCCATCAATCTCCCACCCCAGCCCAAGGTAGCCACTAAGTAAACCTATCTCTGTAGGCATTGAACGAAAACAGAGTCATCTTACCTGTGTTATGTGTTTGAGGCTCCCACACATTGTAGCATGGGTCTGGCCCATGAATGAGCTTCAGTTGTATGACTTTGCTACTTTTGGTTTACCTAAGCTCATGGACATCTGCAGTGCACCCAGTTTTTGTGGTCATGAATAACGCTGCTTTGGACAATGGTGTGCAGTCTTTGTGTGAATGCATGTATAAAATCCTCTGGCATATTTGTCTAGAAGTAGAGTGGATGGGTTCTATGATGAAGCAGTGTTTGGCATTTTTACACTCTTAAGAAAAGGCACATTAGCAGGGAGCTGGGTCAGAAGTAGAGCAGCTGAGATTGAACCAGTGCCCATATGAAATCCTGGCAATGCAGGTGGTGGCTTTCCCTACATAGTCTCATGACTGCATGAGACTATGCATTTTTTAATGATTTATTTTATTTTTATTGGAAAGTCAGATGTACAGAGAGGAGAGACAGGAATATCTTCCGTCCATTGATTTATTCCCCAAGCAGCTGCAATGGCTGGAGCTGAGCCAATCTAAAGCCGGGAGCCTCTTGCAGGGTCCCAAGGTTTTGGGCTGTTCTTGACTGCTTTCCCAGGACACAAGCAGGGAGCTGAATGGGAAGTAGAGCAGCCAGGACATGAACTGGTGCCCATAAGGAATCCTTGCACGGGCAAGGCCAAGACTTTAGCTGCTAGGCTACCATGCCAGGCCTGAGACTACACATTTTTGACCCAGCTTCCTGCTAGTATATTCCTGGAAGCCAATAGTTAATGGCTCAGGTACTTAGGGACCTGCCACACTTTTTTTAAAAAAAATTTTATTCTTATTGGAAAGGCAGATCCACAGAGAGAAGGAGATACAGAAAGGAAGAGAAAAAAGATCTTCCATCTGCTGGTTCACTCCCAAGTAGCTACAACAGCCAGAGCTGAGCCAGTCCAAAACCAGGAGCTAGGAGCTTCTTCTGGGTCTCCCACATGGATACGGGGTCCAATGCTTTGGGCCGTCCTTGACCGCTTTCCCAGGCCACAAGTAGGGAGCTGGATGGGAAGTGGTGCAGGCGGGATACAAAATGGCACCCATATGGGATCCCATTGGATGCAAGGTGATGATTTAGTCATTGAGCCATTGTGCCTGGCTCTAATTATAAGTTTTTTGGTTTTGATATTTTGGAAGCTAGGAACGTTTTCTGCAAGTATAACTTTACTTTTATACACTGAAAAAAGCATAATTTTCAAATAATTATTCATATTAAATCTCATTAAGAGATTATTTGCCATTTGAAAGATGTGACCTCCATTTAAAATACACTGTGTCTACAATGTGTAGTTTGCTTTAGTTAACATAATCCTGTGCAGTCACCATGAGAAAACTGATTTCATGATAGGTTATTTAAAGCACATATATTGAAAGAGCATTTTCAGTGTTTTAGCACAATTATTTAAATACGTAAGGGAATTCTGTATTTTCAGGAGAATGTATTTGCTAAAAAATCATAGAGAAGACCTTTCAAATTATTTTTTTATAAGAAAAACTAATATCATGTGATATATGGCTTTAACCTGTAAAATAATTTCTTTGAAAATATATTGTAAAATTGCAAAATCTGATTATTTCAATACAAGGGTATATTGAGATAATTCTGTATTATTTGGCAAGGTAAGTATGCTTTAAGCAAAGCACTAACAGGAAAGGTTATAATTTTGATTTTATAACAAAACTCTCATAAGTTCATTTAAAAGATAATTCACTGGAAAAACAGTTGACCATTTATGAAAAAGAGTTAACATAAAAAAAAACAGGTCAGGAAAGAGAACAAACACTTGGATGGGAAAATTTGCATAAGGACATGAGTAACCAGTTGAAAGAAGGAAAGGCAGGTTGTTAAAGCTACTATCTTAGTTTGCTGTGTCTGCACAAATTCCCGCCAGCTGCAACCTTCAAACAAAACATACTTATTCTTCTACACAGTTCTGCATGTCAGAAGTCTAAAATGGCTTCTGCTGGGTGAAAACCAAGGTTGGAGGGGCTTGGTGGGCTTGCTCATTGCTGTGTCCCAGATGTGCTGTGCAGGTGGTCACATGTGTCTGTATTGACTGTCATTCCAGAAGCAAACTCATCTGAGTACCTGTAGAAATTAAGGTGGCTAGCTGTAGGGCACACTTATGCCTTAGTAGTCATAACAATTTTGTGAAAAGCATAAAATGCACCATGTAAAGCAATTGTATTAGAGAAAAGATAGACTTAGCAAGTGTGTCTTCATCATGTTGCTGCTGTTATTATGAAAGAAAACTGAAAGTATATTATTGCAAAAAATTTTCATTGGTTGTCTCTGAGTTATGAGATTATGGTGGGTTTTAATTTTCCTCTTTGTTTTCCAATTCATTTCAAGGAGATTATTTTATAATTTGAGATATCTATTACTTGATATTAATTTTATAATTAGAAAACAATAGTGAGCTCTGTAATAAAGGCACTTTGGTTCTAATATGAACAGGAACCAAGACAAATTTGCCCGGTAATTGTGTAGAAGTTGTATTTATTTAAGCCAAAAATAAACAGCTAACTTCAGAATTATGTTACATTTTGGAGTGTTTGAATTAATGACAGAGAGGAGAGAAAGAGAGAGAGAGAAAGAGAGAGAGAGAGAGAGAGAGAGAGAGAGAGAGAGAGAGAGAGAATGGATGAATCATCCATTTGCTGGTTCACTCCCCATGTCTTGGGCACAACCTGGGCTGAACTGGGCAAAGCCAGGAGCCATTGCATATCCAAGTAGCTGAATTGGCACCTGTTACCTCCTGGGGTTCACAATAGAGGAAGTTGGAATTCAAAGCGGAGTCCAGGACTCTAACACAGGAACTCTAATAAGGGAGTTGGAATCCTAAAGGATGTCTTAATTGCTGTTCCGAATGCCTGCGCCTCCAATGTTATTTTAAAAGCATGGAAGCACCGTCTTCCACTGCTTTAGGGTGCTTGTCATGTCACCTGTGTGTTTAACTCAGTGCACTAATTTAACTTATGTGCATTTAACTCCATTAGACAAGAAATTTCAGAGAAAATTTTTTTCCCGTATTTATGAAAGTTCAGGAGCTAGCTGTAAATTCTAATTCCATCTGGGAATCGCTGTCGGTTCTTACATTTTCCTTAAATGAAGTAATGCTTTTTATTTCTCAACTGCTCCCTTTTAGATGTGAGATGAAGCCCTAGATTAGATGAAAAACAAGAAGAGATCCTGTAGTTTTTATAAATCCAGGCCGTTTGTAATTTTCTTGCCTATTTCTCTAGGATAATTAAACAGTGATGGATTAGAATAGGCTGCAGCGGGGGGGGAGGGGGGTGGCGGATCTCCCAGCATCCCTTGCTGCAGAAGCATCCACTGCCAGCAGTGAGCAGTGAGAGTAGCTGCCACTTTAACTGACACATCTTAAATCCTGCTTTGCTCTGAGATGCTGTCGGCCACCTCGGCAACTTCTTGGCTGTGCCTGACAATTGAGAGTCTCCTTGGAGAACAAGGAATAAAAACGGAGTTTGAGGAATTTTGTTGGCTTTTAAGTTAATTCTGTTTTATTCACTTTTAACAATATCTGGTAGAAGAGAGGCAAAGACATCTTCATTAGTGGAACTGTGTTCATTCCTTCAAAGTTAACAGCTGCTCTAAATCTGTGAGTATGTTGCATTTATTTGGCAGTTGCTAGGAGTACGGTTACAATGTTCTCTTTGAATCTGCAAGGATCTAGTTGAGGGAAAGCTATGTAAAAATTTTAAACCGGAGTTCCACGTCCCTGGAGACCTTCAGGTTTTGTTAGATGACATTGTCTGCGTTAAAGGCTTCCTCTGCTAGGGCTTCTGCCTTGCCCTCAGCCCCGCTGTTTAACTTCTGAAGGGTGGGTGCTGGAATTGAAGCGAATGGTGCGTCCTCCTGCTGCCGCTGGAGGAGCCGGGCTTCCCGGGATGCCATGGCTGGCTTCCTGCGGCTGCAAGGTGTGCCTCAGGGTTGCGGAGACTCCCGGCTGCAGAATAATGGCAGGATGCTGACGGTTCTTTTTGTCTACTGCTGGTTGGCTTGTGTCCTCTGCGGCTTTCTTTATGGGATTTTGTTTGTTTTTGTTTTGGTAGGGTGATTAACATCGTAAAGCTGTGTGGCATGCTCTCCCTCCAAAACAGCTAGCGTGTTGATCTTTATAACCCTCACCTCGGACTGTGCTATGTAGCAGCTGCCAGTCTCTCTGGAGCAGATTACAGTAAATGCAGCTCCCGGAACGTGACCTTGGGAGGACCAGCCTTTTCTAAGTTTGCATCGACATTGGTGCTGTGTGTTTTTCTTGTGACGCAAACCCTTAAGTCTGAACATCTGTCCTTAGTCATCCTGTCCCACTTTTCCCGTTTGGAATTCACCGGAGGCAAGAATTGTATCCTTGCTGCATTATGAAATGAATGAATTTTGAGCATTTTGTAAAGATAGAGGTTAGATTCCAAATCCTGCCAGAATTCCTACATTTTATTGATTTGTCTTTGTTAAAGGAAAGTCATTATTTTCTGCCAAATTGCTTTGTATCATTTGGTTACTGATTGCATTCCTTTGTCTTAAAATTACATCGGATAAAGTGATTTTAAAAAACTGATATGCTCTAAGATCAATAGTCAAAATAAGTTTAAACACCAACTGATAACAGACATTTTAGTAAATGTAGAATGTTTAATTCAGGCTGATGGAGTATATTAGTACTTTAGGTACCAGAATTTTGGTTGATTTCCTGCAGCGTAAAATAAATCAAGGATTTTAAAAAAAGAAAATTTCTTTACCACCCAGAGATCAAACATCTGCTGTTTTGGTTTTAAAAACTTTGTCATGATTAAATATTGCTACCTCCTGTCTGATTAGAAAGGATTTCTAAAATTCGGAAACTCTGCCTTAGTTAGACTTGCACAAAATTTGTGTTGGTTCACATACTTCACTCATTCATTCATGCCATCACTATCCGCAGGTGTTGTAAGGCTCTTGCCAGGCCCTGGGAGTACGGTGCAGAACCAGGTACTGTGTCTGTCCTCATAAGCAGATATTTCCAGCAGGTGAGGAAGGCTCATTCCCTCATTGTTTCATTGCAATTTTGGTGATATTTCAGTAGTAGAAGTGTAGATGTTGTGTGGCCCAATCTATACAAGACGTGTAAACACTGCTGAGGCCGCTGCTTCTCCTTCAGATCTGAAGATTGGGATCCTTGGGATGTTTGAACTGGACAGAGAGGTAGGAAATCATGTAAGTAGTTCAACAAGCAGGTGAAAGGCACTCTGTGAAGTGCTGGGTTTAGATCAGTAAGGAGGAAATGGTCCCTGCTCATAGTGTAGTTAGTGGGAGAGGAAGGGAGATTGGCTATGTTAGAATATTCTGTCATCATTTTCCGCTTTCAGTACAGAAGAAATAGATTCTTTTTTTGAGCCATCTGTGTCAGGCCCAGGAATTAATGGTACACAGATTTTTAAAATTTTATTTTTTGAAGTCTCCAGCAGCAGGCGTCTTGCCAGTCTTGTTTAATAGATGAGGAAAATGAAGTACATAGAGGTTAAGCAGGTTGCTCAGGGTCATCTGGGGTGCTGGTTGTAATTGTGTTCTGCCAAAAGCCACAAGTTGGTGCTCCTTGAAGACGCAGTGCTTGGGAGTCCCTTCCATTTCCTCCTCTCCTCTTCCTCCTTGTCTCCCACTTTTTTCTCCATCAGTTTCAGGTATCTCCCATCAGGAAAAAAGAAAAAGGATTGGTTTTTATGGCCCTAATTGTACTACAATCTTATGTTTGGCTCCTTTTAGAAACAATGGGACGGCATGTGTGGGCACATTATCCTTCGAGGGCAGGTGAGCTAAGGAATGTGGAAATGGAACAGCCTAGAAAATGAACGTTAACGGGAAAAATCAAGGACTTCTTATAGGTTCATGTGACTGCCCATCAACATCAGCAGTTTCCCGGAGTTTAGCCTAGCGAACTTGCCTCCCCAATAGTGAATTAGACGTCTTGCAAATGGGAAAACTGGTGAGGATATAGAGCAGCTTTGTATTAGGATCCACTCTACTTCTGAAAGGCTCTGTGATTACTATATTTCCCCATCTCTGAGATAATGTGGACTCTCTGCTGCTGCCCTCCATTGCTCTGAGAATAAAATCATTGTAGTATCTTGAGTAAGTTGACCCTGTGAGTCTTTTAAATAAAGTATTCTTCCCACTTCCATCACATGTCTTTGTATTTATAGCATCAACATGTTCAGCTAGGTGGTTTCTTCTTTAGGTGATGTGTCTCAGGCTTCTCACCATTCTGATATCTTTGCTTTTTGACCTGTGCTAGGTGCTCAGTGGTGGCAACCACAACTAGGTTGTTCCAGATATGTGGTCAGTCACAGGTGCAAATGGGTAATTTCTGCTTGTGATACTTTTTCTGCTTGTGTATTCTTCACTTAATGCTTCCTGTGCCACTGTGTAACAAACTGCCATGGGCTTTGTGGACTTAAAACAGCAATATTTATTTGCTTCTGATTCTGCAGCTTAGGCAGCTTGGAGAAGGGGATGGCTCTTCTGAGCACTTGGAATCACCTGGAGTGGTTCAGGGTCTGTGTCCACAATGGCCTGTTGCCTGGTGAGACAGTTACTTCAGGTTGCCCACTAGCAGTGTAGCTGGGACTGTTGGACAGAGCTCAGTTCCTCCTCCTCTGTCTGCTTGAGCTTCCTTACAGCATGGCAGTGTGGTTTTGAGCTTCAGGCATTGAAGTGACAGTAAGTAGAAGCTTTTTGTCCTTAAGGCTTGGACCTCCCCCAAACTAAAACAATGTTGTGTTGGTTCAATAGTCACAGAGACTGCCCCGATTCAAGGGGCCATCACCCCAGTTTCTGATGGGAAGGGTGGCAAAGCATTTGTGGCCATCCATAATCTATCCACTTGACAAATTATTAGTCCTCCTGCCAAGCTTCCCACTCCAGCTATGGCACATTTCTTAAACTGGTTCATGAAAACCCTAATAGTTAACTTTGATCTCTTGCTGACATGGGTCTCTTCTCTTTATCTTGTATTTGGACACATTGCTATCTTAACTATCTCCAAGTGTGACTCATTTGGGGATTATTTGAATCTTGACTCTGTTATCCATCCAGGAATGTGCCATCCACACGCACTGTAAGAATATTTACTATGCTCTCCCTTAAGATATTTTAAAGTGGGACAGGACAGGCCTGTGGTTATTAAAGACACTTCTCTCTCTAGTCTAGCATCAGGACATTAAACATGAAAGTCTTGTGGTCTCAGTAACTTAATCAGGCAAGACATTACCACACGGTGTTATTCTACCCATATTGACAACAGAGAACCTTCAATGCTTGGTTGAGGAGGACAAACAGAACACAAGAACCATGTGAATTTCATCCAGGGCTTACTCTTCCTTTTGATAGTTCATCAGTCCACGGGTGTGACTGTCCTTAGCAACCATTCAGATAGTATGAATGGATTTCTTTGGTGTTCATTTGAGATTAGTAGGCTTTTGAGTGTCTTCTTTCAAGTCATTACAGGTGACTGCATTCTAGAAAACAGGCAAGTATGGGACCAAGACTTGAATTTCTCTTGCAGTTTGAGGTTTGCCTCAGTTATTACCTTCTTAGGTAGAAGGTGGGGCGGAATTTGAACTTTTTTGTGATTTAGCAAACCAGGACCTAACATACAGCTTTTGTTTGCATTAAATCCCCTTAATGTTAGGTTAGGGTTTTTCTTTCTTCCTAAAGCATTAGCATTCCTGTATAGGTAAACCATATTATATGACTGCTTGCTCCACAAATAAAGGCAGCTACACTGAATAGATACAGCCATATTTACTATGAAAACAGCGATATTGAAGGATTGAAGAAAACTCACCTCTGAGGCTTAATTACCAAATATTTATATGCATCTCCTGTTTCATTTGTTTATTTTAAAATTGTATTTTATTTTTAATATTGTTTACATAGTTGAGAGGGACGCATGTCCATATGGGCCTCCGACTGGGTGAGGAAGGTTGAGGTATGGAGAATGGTGAGTGGGACAAATGTTTCCATTTCTTTTCCTCCTGTGTCCACAGAGGGGGGAAAGGGTGAGAGCCACTTGTTGCTGTCAAACTGCATTGGCATCCGGGGATAGGGGATGGTCCTTTGGTGACGCCTTAGAGACCTTGATGTGGGGAAGAGTGTTCCAAGGATATGACTTGGCTAGTTTTGAGAGTTCTGAGACATTGTTGACTTCATTCCACCAGGGTTGAGAAAATCTTTCCAAGGTCTGTTGGCTCTTCAGGTCCACCTTAGTGCATCTCCAGGACCAAGAGCTTGTTGCAAAGCTTAGCCAGGAGAACTGTCCAACCTGTTCTGCTTTCCATCCTCTTGCAAGGCAGTTGACCTAGATGAGCTGGCTGTTATGTCCCCCATATGCATCGGGGCATGCTGTTCACTATCCAGGCATCAACAACTGAGGAGGAGGTCTAGTTCCTATACATGCACTTGGAGGTCATATTGTGATTTTTCCTGTGGTTGGGGTTTGAGCCAAGTGATTTAGTTGAGAAGTCCCTCAAGAAATCTTGCCTGGCATGACATCAGACTTGATTCTTGTGTGTGCCAGCCAGCACAGGGTTAGGTTTAGTTTGTCAACCTGCACTAGCCAGTCCACATTCTGGTGGATGCAGCTGCCTGGTCAGTTCCTCGCCCAGCCCCATCTCTCATATGAGCTAATGGGTGCTGTGGCCTAACCCAGTCCAGCCACCACAGACCCAGTCCTCATGCACACCAGCAGGTGCCATGGCCTGGTCGGGGTGATCCCCAATAACCCCACCAGGCCTGCCCCCTGATTTTCACATGTACCAACATGTGCTATAGCCTCTTGGGGGTCTAACCAGTGGCCCCCATGACCACCAAGGTTATGAGGCTGTGGCGTTCCTCAGCAAGAACCACTGGAGACAGTCTGGTCAAATATGTCTGTTTATTGCAAAGCTAGCACAATCTTGTATAGCCCAAGAAAAGGGGAAGGCAGAAGGATGTTCTTCAACAGCTATCCCACCTGGCAACAGTATTATAATTGGCTGGAAAACATCTGCAGTTCTCAATACCCTCCAATTACATTGCAGGTCACGTACATCACCTAAGGCTGGCTGATATCTGGGGACCATGCCAACTTCTTGGAGTTGTTTATCGAGAAAGTCTCAGTACAGTTTATCCCACGACAGAGAAGGGAAATTTGGATGTGGCCCACTGCTCTTGCCTATATGGCCTATATGACCAATGATTAGGTCAAGTTGAGGTCTCGGTGTGTTAAGATCCCTGCCAATGGCTGCCCCCAGGGATGTGATATGCTGTGTCCTTATGATCTCCCACATGGGCTAAGGAGGCAGAGATCGAGGGGCGATCCCTCTCAGTAACCTAGCCTGGTCTACCCTGCATCGCATCTGACTCTTGTGCATACCCATGGGTGCTGCAGCTTAGCTCATTCTGCCCCACCCCGAGACCTGGCCCACATGTATGCTGTCTTGTCCAGCCTGGCCTGCCCGTGGCTCTGGCTCTCATGTTTACCAGTGGGAGCTGCAATTCAGCAGGGGAGTACCCAAAGTTCTCCTACCAGGCCTGTTCCCAGCCCCAGATCCTGTGCTTTCCAGGGCCTACTGCAGTACAACTTGACATAACTCACACCCAGTCCCAGCATTTGCCCTCAGGTGCTGTGGCTAGCCCAGCTGGTCCATAACCATTTTGGCTCTTGTGCTCACCAGTTGGTGCAACAGCCTGATTATCCCCCAGACTGACCTGTCCCCGGTTCCAGCTCTCACACTCACCAGTGGAAGCAGCATCCCAGCAAGGCCTGCTCCCAGCTCTGGGTCTTAAAGGTGCCAGCAGGTGCTGCGGCCCAGTCTGAGATGCATTCACCAACAGATGCTACAGGTTAGGCCAACCTGGCGTACCCCCAGCTCTCATGTGAACTGGCAGGTGTTGCCATTCAACCTGGCCTGGTCTGCATCCTGTCCTGGCTCTCACTTATTCCAGTATGTGCTGTAGACTGGCCCAGTCTAGCCTGTCAACAAACCTGGCTCACACATATGCCAACAGGTGATGCATGCAGCCAGTCCTGCCGCCAGTCCTGGCTCTTGCACTCATCAGCGAGGGCTGTAGTCTATCAGGGGAGTTCCCCAGGTTTCCTAACCAGGCATGCTCCTCCCCACCCATGTGTGCTGGTGGGTGCTGTGGCCTAGCTTGACATGGCCCCCAGTTCCAGCCTTTGCATGTGCTGGTGGGTGCTGCTGCCTAGCCCAACCCAGCCCTTTAGCAGCCCCAGCTCCTGCAAGTATCAGGTGAGTTCCATGGTCCAGCCTGCCTCAGTCTGTTACCACCCCCAGCATTCTGCACAAATTGGCAGGTGCTGCAGTCCCACAGGTGAACTCGTAAGTCCCCTACAGAATTTGTTCCCAGAACTGGTTCTCTCGTGTTCTAATGGATGCTGTAGCCCAACCTGACACGGGCATCTCCCTGCTCCAATATTCATGGGTGTGTGTGAGGGTACTACAGCTTAACTTGGCCAGGCATGCCCTGTAGCCCCAGTTTTTTGCATGTACCATCAGATAGTGGGCAATGCTATGTTGCCCACCCTAGGTCTCCCACGTTGGTGGGTGCCTTGGCCTGACCTAGACATGCCCTCTGGTTTCCCCCCCTGCAAAACACTCCATCTCAGCTCCCTCCTGTCTATGAGTACAGTGGCCAGGTCTGTGGAAGACCTTAGAATTCATTCCTCCCCTGTCAAACATGACCTCAGCTGCTCCCATTGCAATACATCCCCTGGTCCCCTTCCCTAAGCAATCTGTTGCTCCCCCTGCCTGGGGACTGGGGTGGTATTACCTGGCCTAGCATTCCTTGCCTTCCCCACATACCTTTAAAAAATACATAGGATAAGTAACTGTGCTGGCACAGTGGTATAGTTAACACAAATTTGGCATTAGCCAGGCCCAAAATGCCCACCAGCTAGTGGCTGCTTTTCGTCTAGCAGTGTAATATTGCCTAGGTATAAGGCAACCAAGGCACTTGCCTATAGCTAAGGTCATTTGTTTTTCTTCTAGTAGTTGTTTGTGGGGAAAGCCCTGCTAGTTTCTCGCTGTGTGACTGACTGTGGATGAAGGTGTTCATGATAATACATTCATGAGTGTTTTCCATGCCCGACATACAGATGACCTAAAATGTCAAGCAACAAGATGGTGTTTGATGCAACAAGACAGTGTTTGATACAGCAGTGCTAACAGAATCAGTAAGAATGCCATCCATTCTTTAGTCATTACGCATCATTGAGCAGAAATTCCTGTCCTTACACAGCTCCTCTGCAACTCTGCACAACTGTGTGGTCGACCAGTGCTCATGTTGCAATGCCCCATAAACTCCAAAGAAACCAGAGGGAAAATGAGTTGGCTAGCTTGAGCAAATTACTTTTGTTAGGTTGTGTGTGTGTTTTAATTCCTACTTATTGATTCAAAAGAGTTACAGAGAGAGAGATCCATCTGCTATCCTCTGGTTCACTCCTGAAATGGCCAAGATCGCCAGGCCTAGGCCAGGTAGAAGCAAGGAGCAAAGACCTCTATCCAGGTCTTGCATGTAGGTGGCAGGGCTCCAAGCACTTGGCCCCTTTGCACTGATTTCTCAGGTGCATTAGCAGGGAGATGGATCAAAAATAGAGTAACCAGGATAGACACTGGTAGCCAAAGGGGATGCCAGCACCATAGGCAGCAGCTTATCCTACTGTGTCTCGGTGCCAGGCCCTGGGATGTAGTGTTTTAAAAGAAGTGGCGGGCCCGGCGGCGTGGCCTAGCGGCTGAAGTCCTTGCCTTGAAAGCCCCGGGATCCCATATCGGCACTGGTTCCAGTCCCGGCATCTCCACTTCCCATCCAGCTCCCTGCTTGTGGCCTGGGAAAGCAGTCAAGGACGGCCCAAGGCTTTGGGACCCTGCACCCGCGTGGGAGACCTGGAAGAGTTTCCTGGTTCCCGGCATCGGATCAGTGCGCACCGGCCCGTTGCGACTCACTTGGGGAGTGAATCATCGGATGGAAGATCTTCCTCTCTGTCTCTCCTCCTCTCTGTATATCCGGCTTTCCAATAATAATAAAAAAAAAAAAAAAAAAAAAAAAGAAATGGCAAACAACCCCAACTCCACCTCCCAGTCCTTATTATTCTGAAACTAGCATTTGCTCTGTATCCTGAAAATAGCCACATCCCTGCTAGAAGGGACATAATGAACATGGCAAAATGCTATTCACATGGCCTCTGAGAAACAGCCAGTGGAACCACTGAGTAGCAGGGATGTGTTGTCCCCTCCTGTGAAAATTCTTGGCTCCTGGGCTTGGCAGCGTGGCCTGGTGGCTAAGGTCCTCGCCTTGATCCCATATGGCTGCTGGTTCTAATCCCGGCAGCTCCACTTCCTCTCTATCTCTCCTCCTCTCAGTATATCTGACTTTGTAATAAAAATAAAATAAATCTTTAAAAAAAAAAAAAATTCTTGGCTCCTGTCAGTTAACTCCTTAATAGCATTGGCACCACTTATATTCGCGTAGAGTGTGTGATCTTTCCATTAACAAGTGATGCTACTCAGTGGACCACAGTTCTTCCTTACCATAGCCCTGTGAGGTTCACAGGGCAGATACTGTGCTCTCTCCTTTTCTGCAGGACCCCAAAACCCTTACCTAAGAATCGCCCCCTCAGGTTGTTTCTAAGTGGCAGCAACTTTGGGCAGAAGCTCAACAATGTGTCCCATCATACCTTCTCCTAAATCATACTACAATTGTATGGTGAAAGTAGGACAATAAAGAGATCAGGCTTGGAATTTTTCCTTCATGAAAGAAATTTGGGGGTGTGATACAATTTTTAAAAAATTGTTAATTAAAAAAGTTGGAAGAATGGAATAGGAGCCGTCCCGGCCTCTTACTAGTCTAACTTTCCACTCTTGTTTTAAATTATGGGAAGGAGTGTGATGCACAGTGGGCCTAAGGAAGGAATTGAAAGGATGCAGTCCCTGGTTTTGCATCTGACTCTTAATTTTCTGTGATTGGGCAAGGGAGGTGGCTTCTGGGGAGAGGAAGCCTCTTTTTTTTTTTTCCTTTGAAAGAGACTGCAAGCCTTGCCATCCCCGTTTCTGGGTGACTAAGGGCTGGCTCATGCATTGTATTTTGTAGGAAGAAAACCTTCTTCTGCCCACTTTCCATTTCCTCCGGAACTCTCATCTGTGAGGATAGGAAGAGACATTCGGTTATCAAAAGTGATGTCATCTGTTCAGATCTTGAGCCATTGCTTTTTGAGTGACGGACTGTTCTGGGAGTGGTGGAAGCAGTTAGTGCTCTGTGAAATAAACGTGTAAGCTCTACCCGGCCTGCATTTCCCTCCTCCAAGCTATGCGAGCATCTCAATCAGCACCTTAACAATCAGGTTGAATGCCTGTCGCTGGATTCTCAAACATTGCTTTTAAGTTCAGGATCATTCCTTTAAGTTGCTGAGAGCTGACTATTATTTTGGTTAGGAGAAAAAAAGTCACAAATGGAATTTAAGTATTTATCAAAATTAAGATCTGTAACATGTATTAATTTCTCTCTCCGCTTTTTTGATTTGGAAGCAGAAAGAAGCACAGATCTGCTCTCTGCTGATAGCCTCCCCAAATGCCTGCAATAGTGGGGCCTAGCCAGGCTAACACCAGAAGCCAGAAACTCGGACTGGGTCTGCATGTGAATGGTAGTGAGCCAAGTGCTTGAGCCGTCCCCTGCTGCTTCCCAGGGTGTGTGAGTGCAAAGCCAGAATTGGGAGATGAACTGAGACTGAATCCAGGCACTCTGACCCATGATGCCACTGCCCCACGTGACGTCTCAGCCACTATGCTGAATGGCCACCCTCCCCACCCATGGACTGCATTTTTCTGACCTTATTTTTTGATGAGAAATGAGGCTATTTTTAGAGCATTTAGGAGAGTGCCTACTGATTGCTATCATATGGCTTCCTGGGAGGGGGCAATTGATTCAAAAAGGAAATCAATCATAATTCAAACTGTCAGCAAAGGTAGAATTGTTGAAAACTAGCTTGAGATGAGGTACACACACATATATATATAAAGTAGTAAATTTGAAAGCAGTTCAGAGGGCCCGGCAGCGTTGCCTAGCGGCTAAAGTTTTCGCCTTGAATGCCCCGGGATCCCATATGGGCGCCGGTTCTAATCCCAGCAGCTCCACTTCTCATCCAGCTCCCTTCTTGTGGCCTAGGAAAGCAGTTGAGGATGGCCCAATGCATTGGGACCCTGCACCCGCGTGGGAGACCTGGAAGAGGTTCCAGGTTCCCGGCATCGGATCGGCGCGCACCGGCCCGTTGCGGCTCACTTGGGGAGCAAATCATCAAATCATCGGATGGAAGATCTTCCTCTCTGTCTCTCCTCCTCTGTGTATATCTGGCTGTAATAAAATGAATAAATCTTTAAAAAAAAAAAAAGAAAGCAGTTCAGAACATAGCATTAGAGCCATTTTAAACACTTAAATTAGCATCAGTATAGGAAATTGAAAAGAAAATTGGGAACAGTAACATTCAGGCAACTTTTCAAAGTGGTAGAAATTTGCAAAGCTTCTAGAAGTACTAAAATAACTTAGAAACACATGGGAAAGTGATGTATTTTGACTTCTTCACATGGAAAGGACTAAAAATAATAAATGATACTGTTCTTACCCAGCTTTTAGGAGAACCATTTTTAGCTATGTTTGCTATAAAAAGAATGACTGGAGAGTATTTCCTTAAACTAATATTTAAATATTCTCTTCATGAATTTGAACTTTAATTGTTTAAAATTTATGCATATGTAGTTGCTTTTCCCCTGAAGATTAAAATTGTGAATGATAATTTTTTAAAATTAAAAAACATGAAAGGGCCCAGCATCATACGCTAGTGACAGTCCTCGCCTTACATCTGCGGGGATCCCATATGGGTGTTGGTTCCCCTCCAGCTCCCTGCCTGTGGCCTGGGAAAGCAGTGGAGGATGGTCCAAAGCCTTGGGACCCTGCACCCGCATGGGTGACTCTGCACCCACATGGGAGACTCTGAGGAGGCTTCTGGCTCTGGACTTGGATTGGCTCAGCTCCAACCATTGCAGTCATTTGGGGAGTCAATCAGTGGAGAGAATATCTCGCTGTGTCTCCTTCTCTCTGTGGATCTCTTTCCAATAAAAATAAATAAATCCTAAAAAAATGTGAAAGCATAAAGAATTTAAAATCACTGAACTCTACAGATAATATAAAGGTTTATGAATGCACAGGCAGGGACAACTTAGGGTAAGATTATCCGGTGTTTTAGTTCATCACTTGTTTGTTGAATAGACCAGTGGCAGCTTTTGTTCATGCTCGCTCTTTGCTCTTTTTTGGCATTTTAGTTGTTCCTTCTAAAGGAAGAAGATCCAGCATGGGGAGAATAAGTTGAAATTATACTCCTTTGGCTTTGATAGCCTAGGTGACAGTCTGGCAAAAAGAATGGGTTTGAGGCCAGTAGTAAAATGGTGTTTGGGACATTTCTGTTGGTTTCTGGGCTGTTAACTTTCTCATTGAAAACACCACAGGCCATGAGAGTGGCTATTTGAAGGAGCCATCCATTGGGCAGAAGTAGGGTGGCTGTGCAGTTTTGCCCATGTGGCTAATAGCTGATATAAAGAAGCAGTGGGTACCCAGGGGATGTCTGAATCCTGCGTTTCCTCTCTGTGATCACCATTCGCAATGCTGACCGTATAAAATGGTACCGCCCAAAGCACATCCATTACTGTACCCACACTCACTCCACTCCTCCTTGCAGGAGGGATTTTTAGCTCTGATTTTTGAGTTTTTTGTTGTGGGCATTTGGCCCAGCTGCTAAGATGCTCACAAGCCTGTGTCTGAGTGCCTGGGTTTGAGTGCTGCCTCTGTGTGCTGTACTAGCTTCCTGCTTAGTGTGCATGTTGGGAGGGAGTAGATGATAGTGGAAGTGGGGGGCCCCTGCCATCTATATGGGAGACCTGGATTGGAATGAATCACCTGATGGGAACTCTGCCTCTCCATTCTTCAACAATAAAAGTGAAAAATGTAAGAAAAGGCTTGGAGAACAATAAGTATATTTGTATTAATTTTTGACATTCAGTTTTCCCCTTTTTAAAATCTCATTGTTCAAGAATGTAGCCCATGGTGTTGGATTTATTAGGGAAATTAACTTTATATTGATTCTACCAATGATGTAAGTTAGAGGAAAAATACGGCATAAAGAACTTTTCATTTGAAAAATAGTTCTATGTAGTGATTAAATATTTGAACAATATTCAGGTTCATAATCTAAAAATAACTAATTATAAATGATAAAATAATCGGAATAGATGCTTCTCCAAAGAAGATAGATAAATGGCCAATGAGTATACCTAAACACATTTGCAACATTGTCTGTCCTTTGGCAGAAGCAAGTCAAAACCACAATGTGATATCACCACATCCATCAAAATGGACAATAGCATGTTAGCTAAGCTGTGGAGAAATTAGAACTCTCATATGTTATTGATAGAAAGACAGAAGCTCACAGCCACTTTGGAAAACGCTCTGGCACTTCTTCAGATTGTGAAACAGAGATACCATATGATCACGGTTCCACTTGTAGGCATATACTCAAAAGACATGTAAAAAGTTGTACACAGATGCTAATGACATTGTTCATAGTGGCTAAAAAGTACAAATAACACATATATCATGAACAAAGAAAATGTGGTATGGTTATGAAATAGAATATTACTTAGCAATAAAAATGAAGTACTGTAAGATATTATGTCAAAAAAGAATCTTGAAAACATTCTAAGTGAAAAAAAGCTGGTTATAAAAATATCACATGTTGTATGGTTCTATGGTGTAAAGTGTTCAGAATAGGCAAATCTGCAGACATAGAAAATGGACTCGTAGTCCCTAGGACTGTAGATCCATAGGAGAAGGAGGAATGAAAGCTGATGGAGAGATACATACAGCTGACAGAATGTTCTATAGTTAGATTGTAGCAATAGTTGCATGGCTTTGTGAATCTAGTGAGAAGATGTTATGTTTTTCAAGTGGGTGAATAACATGGTCTTTGCATTATACTTTAATAAAGCTTTTCAGTAACTTTGGGAAGCAGGTGTATGGTGTAGTGGCTAGAGCACTACCTGGCATGCCTGTTTTGAGTCCTGGTTTCTCTCCTAATTCCAACTTCTTGCTAATATGTGTCCTTGGAGGTAGCAGGTGATGGCTCAAGTATATGGGAAAGCTGGATTGAGTTCTAGGCTTCTGGCTTTGATGTTGTCTACCCCTGACTATTGAGTTTTTTGGGGGAAATGCAACAGCAAATGGAAGATTTCTCTCCATCTGTCCCTGCATTTCAAATAAACTATAAATAAAATGTTCGATTTAAAAAAAATTAGAGCAAAATATATAAGGACAAAATATGGGCATATTTGCCAGCATGCTAATATCTGTAATTAAAAGATAGCATATTATTTTCCTTGCATTAATCATTAAAGCTTATATATATATATATCAATCATATAGTTAAAATGTATTTCTTGAGACATCTGGATCTAATATCTAAATTGTACTGTGAAGTAAAACAAACAAGCCATTTTATTCGATTAATTATTTTAAAATAACTGCACTTAGTGATCCAGAATCTAAAATGAGATTATGTGAAGATCTAACATGCAGGGAGATGCACTCTTGTGTGCAGTACTCACACCCTTGAAACCCTTCCTGAGAGTGGAAGACCTGAGTCGGTGTGTGTGGATGTGCAGGTCAGCACTGCAAAGACAGCGGTTCTCTGCACGTTTCTCTGATCATGAATGTCCTGGCAGTCTTGTAACCTTTCAACGATGGAGTCTAAATTTCACAAACAAGAATTAAGGTGTAATTAAAGAGCATTTAATACAGTAGAAGACTTGCCCCCATTGGTGCACAAGCATCAGAAAGCCAAATGAGTAAAACTGTGTTGGGCATAGACAGAGGTGAAGCTGAGAGGGAAAGAGAAGAATGCCCGCAAGCAGACCTGTGCACACACAGACGCTTGCTCTGAGGTAGTGATTATAGGATAATGCAGCCTGTTAGTGTGCAGTAGTTATGGAATCATGTCACAGACTACAAGACAGTAAGACAGGCTCTGAGAGTATTTGGGAACTGAAAAAAATGTTGGAATAAGATTTGTCATATATAAAAACTGGTTAATATGCAAGGCAATAGAACTATAACCTTACCAGACATAAAGTATTTGTGTATTTGTCCTATCAAATGAATCTCCAAGTTAGCTTATGATTTTGAAGAACAAGTCAAACAGAGGTAAATCTTGAAAAAGCAGCTCAACTCTGGCAGTGCCCCAAAGTGGCCTGAGCAGGGCGTGCAGTCTTGCTCTTGTCTTATTTTCAAGCTACAGGTAGCTAAAGGATATTATTCCATGTATACCTATTTGGGGAAAAACTAGATCTCGTTCATACCATACAGAAAAATTGGCTTTAGTTACAAGCATGTGTGTTAGCTAAATATTCTGTTTTATGTTTTTGAAACATTTCTTGTAAAGAAGGGTTTTTTTAATTGTTCATTTTTAAATTGTTTATTTAAAAGTGTCTGCAGGTTTCCTTTCCAAATGTCTGCAATGGCTGGAGTTGAGCAGGGGCTCAAGATGGGAGCTGGGAATGTAACCTAGGTTTCCCGTGAGATGGCGGTGATAACAGTTACATCTGTATTGGCAGGAAGCTGGTGGCTGGGATTCAGGAATAGGGCAGTGTGCTTCTGTAGACATGATGACTGCAGGGGAAACGTGCATGGCATGTTTGAAAGAGCAAGTGAGAAGGCCCTCATTTCTAGTTAATTGGTGGTTTTTGATGGTTAAGTTCAAGTGTCCGTTTCGGTGTCTACCTTGAGCAGAGTTTTGGTTTACTTACCAAAGATCTTGAAGTGCTAGGACTGGCATAGCTGAATGGGCTCCTGATTAATTGCTATAACAGTTTGGAACATGTAATATTTACTTGGAACAGTAGACTCATGTTTCAATTTAGTGTTTTATGGATATGGTGTATCAGACCATTGGGGAAAAGATGGGATCTTTTCAAAATGATCTTGGGTGGGGGCAGGGTTTTGGTACAGCAGGTGGATACCACTAGAGGTGCCTGCATATCCCATTGGAGAACCTGGCTTTTCTGGTTTCTGTTACCATCCAGCCTCCTGCTGATGTGTCCCTTGTGCAGCAGCAGCTGAGGGCTCAAATACTTGGGTCCCTCCTACACATGTGGGAGACTCAGGTTGACATCAGGGTTCCTGGCTTTGGCCTGGTCCAGCCCTGGCTGTTGAAGGCATTCAGGAAACAAGGTTTGCAAGGTGTATCTCTCTCTCTGGCACTGTGCCTTTCAAACGAAATAAATTAAGTAATTAAAACAAAAAACCCTTTTGGAAAACAATTGTAAAAATTGCTCTTGATAAAAGTTGCCAAAAGATTATGAAAGATGCAGTACATTTTCTTGCACTTCTAATTAGAAGTGGGCCTACAGAGGTGCCCATAAAAAGTCACAGCCTACAGTTTTATTTGACAGGTAAGTTTTATATAATCCTTGTAGAGGAAAGATTTTTCTTTGCATGCCCTCACAAATAAATGTTGAAGGAAAGTTTGATGGCATTGGGGAGAATTTTATGGTTAGAGGCAAAGATCAGTGATTGAAAGGGGAACATTTTCACAGCATATTCCAGAGATCCCCACAAGTGAATATTTAAGACAACAGATGAGCAGAATGGTTTAAAAGGGTAGACAGCCTTTTCAATCTGTCATCACCTCTTTCTCTGCTTATGAACAATTGACACTTGGCTGCCCTGCGGTCTTGTTTGTGTAAGTGCTTCCTCTGTCCTCCTAGTAAAAGGTTTTTGCAGTGGAAAGTAACCTGTCCTCTTTTTTTTTTTATGATCCAACTCTTTTTATGGGATGTGCACTGTTAAGGTGAATAGGTATAGGAGAGTGGCAGTTCTATTATAATACTGGACAGGATTTATTCTAAAATTGTTTCTGGAAGTCTCTTTTTGAGAATGGCCCTTCTCCCCTGGTGTGTGACAGAGGGTCTTTGGGTCAGTAAAGCCAGTTAAGACTGAGAACAAGATGGCTGTTCACCTGTGTCACTTCAGCACTCTAGAGTGCACATAAAATGGGAAATCGGACAATTTATTAGAACTGGAAGAACATAAAATACGTGACTTTGATCTCAGCAATAATCAGGCAGATGGGTTGAGGGGCATATGGCAATTGTTTGTAACAACAAAACTATGCGGGGAAGCCAGCATTGTGGCGTAGTGAGTATTGCACTGCCTGTGGCATAAGGACCTCATATGGCTGCTGCCAAGAGTCCGGGTTGCTGTACTTCCAGTCCAGCTCCTTGCTAATGCACGCCTGGAAAAACAGCAGGTGATTCTCCAAGTGATTGGGGCCCTGCACCCACCTGAGAGACCTGGAAGACGTTCCTGCTCCTGGATTTAGCCTAGCAGTCCCTGCTGTTGTGGCCATCTTGGGGAGGGAATCGTGGATGGAAGTTTCTCCCCATACTTCTCCTTCCCTCTCTCTGTGTATCTTGAGCTTTCAAATACATACGTAGGATTGAGATATGCAAAATAATTCAAGGGCACTTGTGTTTTGTATGGTCTTTCCCTGGTGCACAAACGAATAACCACCTTACCCTGCCTTCTTAATTAACAGATCTTCTCAGTCAGAAATGGCAACAGGCAATCTCCACTTTGCATCCTGTGATTCAAGTCGGACATCCAGACAGCTCGGAGGCTCTCACACAAGCAGGTCAGAAAGGGGGTGCGGGCAGGGGACAGTAGCCCATTCCTCAGGGGCAGGTGATCCTGACAGACACAGTGCTTTGTGCTTAGTGCACCAGGGAGGGAGAGACCTGGGCAGATTCCATTGCTGTTTGCAAATGAGGGGGCAGGGGAGCAGCTGCTTTGGGAGCTAGTGTTGCATTAAGCAGAAATAAAACTAAATTCCACTTTGGGGACAAAACTGCCTTTTGAGTCCTTTTATCTTTAAATTTTCTTCTTAGTGATTACTTTTAAAAATATTTTTTGTTTATTTGAGAGAGAGAGAGAGAAAGGAGGGGAAGGAGGAAGGGAGAGAGACAGAAAGGAAGAGAGGGAAGCCCCATTCACTGGCTCACTCCCTGAATGCTCACTGCAGCCCAACCCAGCCTGGACCAGAGTGGGAAACTCAGTCAAGGTCTCCCATTGAATGGCAGAGACCAAATCATTCCAGCCATCACCATCACCTTCAAGGAGCTGTGTTAGCAGGAATCTGGATCAGGAGCAAGAGCCAGGAGCAGAACCCAGGCACTGCCACGTGGAAGAGAGGGTATCTTCATTCACATCTTAAACCACCAGGTCCAATGTCCACCTCTTTTAAATCACTATTTTTTATGATAAAATAATATACTCAAATTGCTGACTTTTGGAGAAACAGAAGGAGAAACACCAAAACTGAAACTATGACCTTTTGGTGTGTTTCATTTTAATCTTTTTGCTAGAAGTATGCTATTTTTTAAAAAAGATGTATTTATTTATTCAGAAAGTATGATAGAGATAGTTGGGGTGGGGGGAATGGAGAGAAAGAGGGAAAGAGAGATCTTTCATCTTCTGCTGAAGCCAGGAGACAGGAACTCTATATCCATCTCCCAAGTTGATGATATGAAGCCAAGTGCCTGGGCTATCACATGCTGTCTTCCTGAGCACATCAGCAGGAAGCTGGTTTGGAAATGGAACCAGTGGAACTCACATCAGCACTCAGATATGGGATGTGAGCATTGTAATCTGAGTCAACCCATTGTGCTACAACACTGTCTCCTAGACATATGTTTCATGATGTAGATTTTTTCAAAGATTTATTTATTTTTATTGCAAAGATACACAGATAGGAGGAGAGACAGAGAGGAAGATCCTCCGTCCGATGATTCACTCCCCAAGAGACCACAACGGCCTGTGCTACTCCAATCCAAAGCCGGGAACCAGGAGCTTCCTCCAGGTCTCCCACATGGGTGCAGGGTCCCACCGAGTTGGGCCATCCTCCACCGCTTTCCCAGGCCACAAGCAGGGAGCTGGATGGGAAGTGGAGCTGCCGGGATTAGAACCAGTGCCCATATGGGATCCCGGGGCGTTCAAAGTGAGGACTTTAGCTGCTAGGCTACAGCGCCGGGCCCATGATGTAGTTTTAATCATAATAAATTTTTCATTGAATATTTCTTACATTTTTCTCACCACTTTGGTTTTAAAATGCATTTCCATTGTTGAAAATTCAGTAGATAAAGTATAAAGAAAGGAATGAAGCACCTATTACCTTAAACTATCATTACAATTTTTTGTGCATACTTTTTCTCTTCCTATATAAAATAGTAAAAAGCTTAGAGATAGGTATATGGCCTATCAGGATGCTGGTTCATACACACACATCCCATGCTGGAGTGTCTGAATTCAGTTCCTGGCTCCAATTCCTGCCCCCTGCTAGTGCAGACCCTGGGAGGCACAAGACAATGGCTCAAGTGACTGGGTTCATGCCACCCACATGAGAGACCTTGCTTGAGTTCCTGGCTCTTGCCTCCATGCTTGGCTATTGTGGGAGCATCAAGAATGAGTCAGCGAACGGAAGCTCACCCTCTCTGTGCTCAACTTTTTGTCTGTCAACCTTGCAAACAAAAACCCAAACTTGCTTCTTACTTGGCATTCTTTTAAACACTGTTTAATAATCTGCCTTCTAAGCATTCGCTTCTGTATCATTTTCCCTTTCTAATTAGATATTTTCCCACAATGTTATGTTTGCTAAATTAATATTCTCCTCTGGTCCTCTTTAGAGTTAATTTTTAAAATTATCTTTGTTTATGCGTTATTAACAGCACCTCTGATAAAGCAGTTTTATATCACAAATAAGTGTTTTCTCTAGTTCTTTTGGGTTTATCGAGCTTTTAAATTTAGGTAGTATTTTGGATTTTGCCTTTGAACATTTTAGCTACTTGTAAGTGTGTTTTGATACTCCTGTTTTTGGCAGTATGCTTTAAGTCTCTACATTTTCAGTAGAAAGGGTTGAGACATGAAGATGAAGCTGATTTGATTAAATTTAATTTTTTCACATTACCTTTTCATTCCTGGTGCTCTTCTCCTTGTGGAAGGCTTAGTTTTTTTCAGAAAGAAGCTTTCCTCCCTCATACTTGTAAGTCATCTGATAGTTGCCTGGGTAACTGCTGTGCCAATGTTTGTAATGCTGAGGTTGAAAGCTGTAATAAAATAAATAGAAATTACTGGAATCAGAAATCAGTGAGGGCATTGTGCTCACAGCCTGGAGCTGGATCTGTGGACTTCAGATCTTTAGCATATATTTAGCTGTTGATGTCATAAATAACAACTGCTGTTTTCCAGAGAGAGCAAAGCAAAAGAGAGCCAAGGAAGGAACCTTCGGGAATTCAGTCAATGGAAGGTGGCTAAGGAAATGAGAGTCACACAGGAGCTGCAGAGGGGTGTGTGTGTGTGTGTGTGTGTGTGTGTGTGTGTGTGTGTGTGTGTGTGTGTGTGTGTGTGTGTGAGGGAGGGAGGGAGAGAGAGAGAGAGAGAGAGAATTCAATGAGGTGGTGGCCCAGGGTTCTTGTGAAGGGCTGAGTTTTGAAATCTGGTCAATAGAGCCAGGTGTTACAAAGAGTTCTGCTTTCAGAAGGAGTGGGAAGTATTCCTTCATTTGGTAGCTGGGTGCGCAGAGACCTTTAGCATGGAGGGTTTTAAGGAAGCTGGGGCAGGGACAGCTTGCGGTGGCTGAGGGGGTGGGTGGTGGGAAGGGGGAAGAGTAAGCGCCAATTCTGTTTTGAAGCTTTAGTATGTGAAGACAAGCAGTAGACGTTGTGTGCTAGATTTCATCTGCAGATTCTTCTTTTTCTTCCACAAAGCTAAGCAATGATAATTTCCACTCTGCTTTTAACCAGCAGTCTTCTTGGGCATGTGTCTAGCAAGCACTTGTGCAGGGTGGTGTGCAGGGATGCCTAAAAATGGAGCCACACTTTCCATGCAGGTGTGGCTCTGGTGTGGTAGGGTGTGCAGGGACCTGATGTGTTCCTCCTCACTCACAGTCCCCATGGGAGGGCATTTCAAAGATGAGGCAAGGGGCTCAGGGAGGATATGCAGCTTTTGAAGGTCACTTGGCTGGAGGATGGCAATGTTGATTTCCACCTCAGTCCAGGAAGTTTTCCTTCCATCCTGCCAGCATTGCAGGGGAGAGCTTTTTGATGACCCTCTTGCAAGATATGTGACTGTTAAAACAGCCTTGCTTGCCACACCAGTTTGGTTAGGTGTGCTGTAGCCAGAATTCCAGGGCATTGAAGAAGCAAGACAGGCAGAAGAGTTTGAACCTTCTGTGGCAGGTGAGGACAACCCTTCTCTACTCTCAGTCTATGGAGACAGAGTGATGAACATCTGTTCCAGCAAGAGCAGAGCAATCTGAGAATGGTATCCAAGGTGAATTCAAACAATGAACATGATCTGGGTACTTGTTGGACCCATCCCAGGCCTATTGAGGCCAGCTGAGGGTGGAACCAGGCTGTCTCTAGCAAGCCCTCCAGATGAGTTTCATACACGTTACAGATCGAGAAACTGAAAGAAGGAATAGTCAGGGCTGTGTTCAGAATTCAAATGGGAAGTGATGGCAGTGGAAGTGAAGAGGAACGAAAGTCTCCAACAGGTGCTTGAGAGAAGGACTGAACAAGATGATGTTGCCCTCTTGGTCACGTCACTTGTTGTTGTAGGATACACAGTAACCCAGCTCTACGGGGTGAGGCTGGGGTGGGGTTGGTGGAGGCAGTTGCAGGTGACCTGCATAGCAAACCTTTTAGAAGGCTTGAATTTCCCTTGTGTGCAGGTGCTTAGCTCCCACTTTTGTTTATCCCGCTGAGCTGAGACAGGTGTAATGTATCCTCCCACGTGGCGGTGTGACCAGCTGAGATGCAGACATAATGGCTTGTTTGGCAAGAGCACTGTTATCTGTTCTCAGCCCATTTCCTAGTAATAAAGGAGGAGCTGTAACCTTAGAGAGAACAGGTGCTAGGTGAGGCAGGAAAACCCAATACACAGTTAAAGGGAAGGGGTGATAAGAAAAAGAGTGAGGATTTCTGAGCCAACGAATTTCTTTGTTCTTAGAATAAAATCCATCTTTTCTTCCCCCAGGTCTTCTGTTCTCATTTCTCCCTTACTCTTTGCCTTGGTCATCTCATTTTTAGCTTGGAATCTACTTTGCCTCCAACCTAGGGATTGCCGTGGTGGCTCCACTCTGAACTCAGATGTTACTTCTTTTGGAGAGCTTTCCATGACTGTACATTGTACCTCTGTGCACCCATCCCTTCCTAGGCAGGTTCTGTTCTAACTTCTCAATCGCGTCTGACCTGACCCTTCTTAGTAATTGGTCTCCCTGTTCATATCTGCCCTTCCTTCCCTAGTAGAACAAAAGCTCCTTGAGAGTCTGGGATCCCGTGTCTTGTTCCTTGTTGTATTGCTGGCACCTAGAAGGATGCCTGCACGTATTTTAGCACTCCAGAAATATTAATTTTCCAACCTAAAAAAAGTAGATTTTCTTCAAAGAATACTGATATGTATTTGAAAATACCAAAGCGTTGCCTTGGGAAGATACATAGCATAGCAAATTGTGAGTTTTTTCAAAAACATTGAAGCAAGTGCAAGTTTTTTTTTTATGACAGAAAGAAGATTATGCCAGATGTTTTGTCATTACATCTATGTTGGTTCACAATGATTAATAACTAGGGTGATGTCAGTGCAAAGTTGAGCAAGCGTGGCAGATGTCCTTGTGGAAGTACTTTTTATATAAGGCTGATATATGGTTGCAGTTCTGGTAGTCTTTTGTAAGAATGATTATAATGCAATCATATGTAAGAACACTTCCTTCATAAACCCCTGACTTTATTTTTGTTAAGGTTGACGTAAGTGACTCCATTTTGATTCTGACAGGCACAGTGGGTTAAACCACTATGTGTCATGCTGACATCCTCTCTTGGAATGTTGGTTTGAGTTCCAGCTACTGCGCTTCCTGTCCAGCTGCCTGTTAATGTGCCTGGGAAGTCAGCAGATGATGGCTCAAGTGCTTGCTTCCCCACCACTTATGTGGGAGATCTGGGTGGAATTCCTGGCTCTTAGCAGCTGTAGCCATGGTAGGCATTTGGATAATGAACCAGCAGATGGGTCTCTCTTCTATTTCTCTTTCCCACTGTCTGTTTATCTGCCTTGCAAATTACCTAATTTAAAAGATAGTTGAGGGCCCGGCGGCGTGGCCTACCGGCTAAAGTCCCCACCTTGAACGCCCCGGGATCCCATATGGGCACCAGTTCTAATCCTGGCAGCTCCACTTCCCATCCAGCTCCCTGCTTGTGGCCTGGGAAAGCAGTGGAGGATGGCCCAAAGCCTTGGGACCCTGCACCCATGTGGGAGACCTGGAGGAAGCTCCTGGCTTTGGCTTTGGATCGGCGTAGCACAGGCCGTTGTGGTCATTTGGGGGGGGTGAATCATCGGATGGAAGATCTTCCTCTCTGTCTCTCCTCCTATCTGTATATCTGACTTTGTAATAAAAATAAATAAATCTTTTTAAAAAAAGATAGTTGAATGAATTCTGGGTAAAAGTTTTGTGGCAGGTTAAGTCATGGGGGAGATAGAGTCCTGTGGCTCCCAGGCAGCCACTGTTTAATAGAACCAAATAAACCCTCCTACACGTAAGGCCTTTTGAGTGATGCAGAGAGAATTATTGTCTACTGCGACATCATCTTTCTGTTTATGGCATGTCATGAAGTGGATGGTGACTTTCCCACTTCATAGATAGGAAAGTTGAGACTCTGGGAAGTTGTTGACACAGTGTTGATAACACAGAAAACTGTACCACAAAGCGAGGTGCTTTGAGCTGTAAGTACAGTGGCCTCAGAACCCAGGTCTTTTTCCTATTTTTCTGGTGCCTTGGCTCTTGCCTGTGGTATTTCTGGAAGCACAAGAAATGGTTTCCTTTGAAGTTCTCTTATCTGATTAAGGGGAGTTCTTCCAGAAGAAATGCAAATGTCATGGGCCTCCTGTCGTCTCATCAGGGAAGATCAGTTCGCTGGGAGTGATAGAGTTGACCCCACTTCCACTGCCCCAGTGACCCCTGCACTAGCTGACTCTTCTTCAGGGCTCGCTCTTTCTCCTGAATATTGTTTACTCTTCCTCTGAAATTACCTGTACAGCCCTCTTCCCTTTCCCCTGTGAAGAGCGGTTTAAGCTCCTAATCTCACTGGATTATTAGGTACTCACTATCCATTCTTATGAGTATAATAGATGTTTTCTTTTCTAATGTTAATCTGTTGTCCATTCATTTTCAGTGACTCACAGTGTCCAATTTTGCAAGTGTGAAAGGAAAGTTCCCTTTGCCCTTATATTAATAAATGACAAAGTTGAAATTTTTGCCTATTCTCCTGTATGCACAATCTGTACATACATGCTCTGTGTTGTGGAGATCAGTAGTTCTGGCTGAGAGACCCCCAGCTAGACATAGCTGTCTCTTGGCTCCCCACCTGTAAGACTTTAACTGGGAGATATAGACAGAGGTGAGAAGAAAGATCTATTGAAAGGCAGCACACATAGACTTGAGTGCAGATAATCTTGTGAGGCAGAATTGCTTTCACCAAGGCTGGTGGTGTCCTTTTTATAAGACAGAGCGCAGGTCTGATGGAATGATCCAGGGGAGCAGGAGGCAGGATTTGCCTTGGGATTGCAGAGTGTGTGGTGGGCTCCAGGAAGGTGCCACAGCGTCTGGTGCCTTCCTGGGAAGGAGAGGCTTAGCTGCAGGATGGGAGTGCTATGTCTTCAGCCATGTTGTACTGGCATGGGAGGTGATTGGGTTTGGACCACATGCTTAGCTTGGGATTGGCAGTCATTAGCATCTTGTCCCTCCCTGATTTCCAGCCCAACCTGCAACACCTGAACAACTTATTAACAGAAAAGAAATGAAAGTCAGTGTATTTTTTTTCTTGATCTTTAGTTCATCATCAACCAAGGTGGATCTCAAGAGTGGCTTAGAAGAATGTGCAATGGCCTTGAACTTATTTCTAAGTAACAGATTTACAGATGCCATAGAATTGCTTCGTCCATGGTAATTAACTTTTTTTTAATAAAATCTTTTTGGCTGTTTCTGATAGTTTATTGTTGTGCTTGTCACTTTATTTATTTATTTCCTTCTAACTTTATAATTTAATTTGGTTGAGACTTGTTACTGCTAGTGTCTTAAAATTCAGCTAAGGAATTTGCCCTTTCAAATTTCCTAAATAGAAGATGTGATTTTTTTTTCACAAAGTTTTATTTCCATGCTTGTTTAATTATTGTCTCAGTCTGTAGTTTTGTCTCAAGTATCACTTAGAAAAATTTACTTTGAAACAGAGAAGGGATGAGCTAAACATGTTAATCTCCAAGCTGAAAAGAAAGATAAGAATGTTATTGGGTTCCCCATCTCAAGACCTGTGTTCAGCTTTGCTTACTGTTCTCACCCTGACTGGTCAGCTACTCCACAGTGACTGTGGCCGGGCAGGAATAATTGTCCATCTTAATGACTCCAGTGAAGTTTAGAATACCTGTGAGTGTGGTTGATGAATCAGTATTTGAGAAGTTAAGAACAAGTGAGAAGTAGAGGAGTCCTTGCTGAAGGCGGTTATCTTACACCCTTCCCTTGCCTGCTTCCTGCCTTTCCCCTCCCTCCCTCTTACTTCCTCAGCCTCTGACCCCTTCCTTGTCTTCTCAGCTGTCCCTCTATCTCCTTTGGATTTTACTCAAGCGACTCTGATATCTCTTCTGCCGCTGACACTTACTGGCTGGTCTTAATAGGCAATGAAAATAAATGATCAGGATTCAGTCACATTTTATATGATCTGGTCTTTCGGCATGTGTGACTGTTAAAAATACCATTCCCAAACCCCCTTGTTGGTTAAAAATGTGATGTTTGGAACCGCGATTCATGATGCACTTTGGGCTGCTCTCATTATGCCCCATGGTTCTTTTGAACAGGTAGTCCCCTCATTCTTCAGGACAACCTGCACATAATCCAAGGCTGTTTAGACAGTTTCTGTGGAAGGAAAGAACAGTGTAACTCACGTCTATTTTACAGCACAGCAGGCTATTGTGCATTCATATTTGAGTTAAAAATACACCATGCCTTCATATTTCAGACATTCTAGACTATCAGTACAAGAAGTTTTGAAGAGGGAACGAGGTTTTCACAGCCCACGATGCTGGATGTCTGACACATTAGAACTTGACTAATGTCCTGCAGTCCTGATGCAGTTCCCACTGATAACTTCTCAGCTGAATGATCAGGAACCTCAGTCAAGAATATCAGACAATGCGATTAGGTGACTGCATTAGCAAAACTAAGATGTGCTTTGGTTGGAGCCCTTGGGCCTGATTTGTTGCAAAAATCTTGCTTCCTGTTGGCCCATAGAAAGAAAGGAAGATGATTTAAAAATGGGTCTTTACCTTTCAAAAAGCATATCAGAATCTCCCATCACAAAGCACATCTCCAGCAGCCTCTGTGTTAGCACTTACTTCATACCTAATGACCACACAATTTCTGTTTCTCAACTGAAAATTGTTGGCTTTCCTTTAAACCCTTCGTGGGTGATGAGACTGCAGGCTTCCCCCTAGTGCTGAAATCTGGAAAAGCATGCTGTCCTCTTCAGCCTGGAACGCTGTTCTGCCTGTGTGGGTTTAAATGGGAAAATCCACACCCTTGAGTTCTTAGGGGCATGCTTTTCATAGTCCATGTCATCTCTGTGATTACAATGAATGAGTCAAGGCTAGGGCTGTGGAAATCAGGACAAGCAGGTTTTAAGAATCCTTTTGGCATCAGAAAGCTGGAATGCTTTTGCTAGGGAGGTGAAATGCATTCATTGCCTGTGTTTTCCTCAGGGCCAAGGACAGTATGTACCATGCATTGGGCTACAGTACCATTGTGGTGTTGCAGGCTGTGATGACCTTCGAGCAACAGGACATCCAGAAAGGCATTTCTGCCATGAAGGACGCTTTACAAACGTGCCAAAAGTAAGATGGGGGTCACTGGAGACTTGAGAGACGACATCCCACCTTCCTGCTCTCGGTTGAAGCTGGCTATGGTTACAGAGAAGAGCTTCAGTGTTCAGCTTCATGATCTCTTGTGGTTTTCTGTAACAGTTGAATTAGAGTAGGATTGCTGTTTGGCTTCCATGCCACCTTGCCTTCCTTCTGAAAGCGTGGTGCCTGAGCTATGGAGAGTCAGGGAGAAGACTGCAAGGTGGCAGCAGCAGGCATTTCACAAGGGACGCCAGTGAGTGAGATTGGGCATGCAGGCCAGTCCAGGCCACACCGAGCACACAGCCTCTGAGCTGCTTTAGGAGAACCTCTAATTCAGATCGAAATGCTTTGTTTTTAAAAGGATATGTTCGAAAGCTTCTGGCTGTTCAAAATGATATGGGCTTTTACTTCTATTTGAAGCTTTGCTCTATGTGGGTAGGAAGATTCCAGAAGAGGCTATTAGCACTGGTGAATTTTGGCTTGATTGGAACTCCAAGCTCATTTAATGAGGTTACGAGTACCTCCAATGAAGAGAGTCCAACTATTGTACTGTAATTATATTTTTTGCTGCCTGTCAAGACACTTGCTGCAGAACTAAGATTTGAACTGTAGAGAGAAGGGAAGATGCTGTACAAGGTTGGTATTCGCTCTGTGGGAGTTTGTCCAGTCACAGGCTTAGTCAACATGGGTTGGATGACTGCATGTTGTCAACCCAGTACTGGGAGCCGGGGGCTGCAATGTTGGGACAGGGTGATCCCTGCCCTCCAGACTTTAAGGTCTAAGGTTCCAGAGGTGACTATGGAGTGCCTGGGGCTGCAGCAGATATCAGATGAACATGAGCGCAATCTGATAGGTAATTTTTTCTTTCCCATTTCCCTTTTTGTTGTTTGCAGATACAGGAAGAAATCCACAGTTGTAGAATCATTTTCAAGTCTTCTCTCTAGAGGAACACTGGAACAGCTGAGTGAAGGTGAGACACATTTGAAACACTAACTTTTACTTATTTTTAAAAATGTAATAAAATTTCTGTGCTGGAGTGTAGAAAGTATATTAATAATTCTTATTCTTATCCATCACACACACACCCAGAAGTCACCACTACAAAACAGCTGGTTTGGAATCTTTATACTTTTCTGTGTACAAATACAATCATATACATAAATCATACTTAGGTTTTTATCATGGTTCATTATTTCTTTTTATGAGCATAGGCTCATGTAATGCATGTTTTTTCTATAGTTTGATTTTTGACATTGATATTTTCCTAGATCGCTATCCTATTGAATATCTATGTAGCATTCCAAAGGATGAATTACCATAATTTTCTTGCTGTTTCTCTGTCAATGAACAGTTAATATTACTTTTATTTCTTTACTGGAAGCGCTCCTAGAGTCTTACATAATTATGTCTTTATGCAGTTTTTCCAAATATATTACGAGAGATTCCTAAAAATTAGATTAGTGGAATTGAGGGTTTAAAAATTTAAAATATTTCCAGATATTGCCCAGTTTTCTCTCCAAAGACTTGGGTCAGATTATATTCTTGCTATTTGTTTATGAGAGCTTTCAGTTTTTCTACTACCCATTAAAATTTTATTCTAAGGTAAAAGTAATCTTGATATCCTGTAAGCAATGAGAGTATTTCACAGCATGAAAGGTGTTTGATTTGTAGACATTTAGAAATATTTGAGAATCCAGCCATGGCTGTGGTTATCTAATCAGAGGAATAGGAGAAAATGGCACCTGTTAGCAATTGATGTCCATACTAAGATTAGGGTAGAGATTGCATTTTCAACTTTTGCCAGAATGGTCTATAAGAAATGAGAAACATGATAATCTTGCAGAGGAAAACATAGGTCCTTTAAAGGTGACTATTGTAGCATCAATCTGTTTTTCCACAAGAATTTGTGCCTGTGTTATCGTTGTAAGGCTTATTTTCTGGAAGAAGTAGCATGAAATACTAGATGTAGACATGGCTGAATCAAACAAGACCAGTTCTGGATGCTGCGGTCAGGGTCATTCCTAATGGCTAAGTGTAGTCAGATGTATCTGTGCGTATGAAGTTTGGTTTGCTTTGTTAGACAAGTGTTATTGACATATTATGGGCAATGGAGAACTGAGGAGTGTTTACATTGATGTGAGACTAGAATGTTAGTCACAGGAGAGTGTCTTGAGACATATCACTTCCTTAGAACTTTTTGCTAAACTGTGTGATTTTGATCTGAACCATAGTAGAGCAGAATGCTGCTTCATTGGTCATTGCGGCGGATCAGTGGGAAATTTGACTCTCTTTGGTTGTTGCATTCTCTTTTCTGTTACTTTCTGGGTGCTAATTGTGACCCATTGAATTCTGCCTCATTTCTGTGTGTATATTATAAAGGTTGACACCTGACTTTTTTAAACCTTAGTTTTAGAAGAATATATTTGGTGTAGAAGAATGTTTTTAGTGTAAGTATAATAAATAATTTAAAAAATAACAATAAATGGCATTGCCATTTAGAAAATAAGGAATTATTGTTATTTTTTAAATTATACTTTCTATGTGCCAGGTAACATGCTTGGTGCTTTTCTTAACAGTTACCAGTATAATCTGTGAAACGTATTTATAGAATAGGAGATGGTGTTCAGAGAATTTAAACAAATGACTAACCTCCCATCAGAGCTGGTGTAAACTTGATGTGACTTTCCCTAACCTACGACTCTCTCCATGACTGCCATGCTGTGTCCTCTAGGCCTAGAATGTTTCTCATATTGATGAAATGCTGAATTATTCCTGTATTGAGAAATCTTGGAAATAGATGATACTGTGTTCTTATCCTTTTATAATGTCTTTGAATAGTGGCACTTTAGGAAATCCAGACAAAGGTAGAGAATTAATTTATTATTATTATTATTATTATTATTATTATTATTATTATTATTTCTTGCTAACTGTTACAAAGTAAGCTGGCTTATGACTGTAGCCTGTTCAGAAATACAGGTTTACTTAGACTTGATAGCTGGAGACTGTGCTTAGCTCACATTTCATGTTTCATGGAGATGTTCATATCAATGGACTCAGAAATTTATCATTTAGAGGCATTCTGGCTGGCACCTACTCAGAACTTTCACCTAACTGATTTTGAGAACTGGCCCAATGTAAATCAGCCACGGGAAAGAAATAAACCTTCTACAAATTAAGTTGCATTTCATTCCTACTGAGTTTGGCTGTCACTGAAACCCAGACTTTGTGTTCAAGAGAGCATGTCAAAACATTGTAGCTTTAGTATGTGATTTGTTTTTCCTCTTGGTGAGTTTCATTTACATTCTTGAGTGTCTGATTCTCTGCTCCAGTGAGTATATTTTGCTAAACTGTTCATGGGTTTATCCTTGGAACGTACTCACTCTTGTCTCATGGTTGGTGGGCTGTCCCAAATGAGCTTCAAATTGCCTTGGAAAACAGACATTTGCATGCAGTCCCTAGGATGTGAAAGGGATTCAGTAGAAGAAATCTTACACATGGAGAACAGAGTTCAAGTTCTCCTGCCTTTCACCTCTGCCTTCTTGTTCCATCCTTTGTATGCCCTTAAGAACAGTCTTTAGCTTTCCCCTGATCTGTCCACCCTCCTGCTCAGACCTCTCCAAGTTGAGTTCTGTGTGCCCTCCTTCCTTGGTCACAGGCTCCCCTTCTCCATGTCTGCTCCTGCTGGCCCGCTGACTTTGTGTCGTCGCCTCGGAAGGCTTGCCATGGCCCGTGGACTGTTTTCCTGAGTGGACTTTCAGAATGAACAATTCCCAACAGACCTCATTGTGTTATGTTTTTGAGGAGGATAGCCAGGTGTTATTGTACAATGAAATGATCTTTGTCCCACCAAACTCACTGAGGAAAACTGGGGGCTCATGTAACACCAAGACTCTGGCTATTGATTCGGCTGGAATGGCGTAGGCTGAAACTCCTCAAGTTTTGTCTGTACTGGATTTGCATTCATTGGTTTGCTTTTGAGTATCTTAGCTGTCTTGTTGCTTCTTTGTAAATTAGACATCTGGAATATGAGCATGGTAGGAAGCTGAACCAGTGTGTAAGCCAGTGGGTTGTGTGTCTGTAAGGTGGCATCTTTCTCATGTGCAAATGGTTCTTACCTAGCTTGCTTCAGTAGTGTTCTCAATAACATGGAAATACCTTATTTTCAGCCACTTGGTGTAAAACTGCTTGCAACTTTCTGAGTTTTTAGCACAAAGCACCAACGTGGACTAAGCCTAGCCAGAGCAGCAACCTAGGAGAAGTATCTAACATTGATCAAGGGTAACTCCACAGAGTGAGCCCTGTGGGTAGGGGCTCAGTGAATCCTGCAGCTGTGAGGTGAGGTTCTCATGGACCTTGGAGATGAAGAAACCAGCAGAAAGGACTTGGGGGACTCAGTGCCTCATAGCTGGGACATTGCACAACCTGTCTTCTGTTCTGGAAATTAAATGCCTCAAGATTATACTCGTAAATAACGTACCCGTGAATCAAGAGAGAATCTGCTGACTTTGTTTCTGCACATAGAGGACAAAATGTGTCTCCTTTGTCTCTGGAAGCATCTTGAAATATTTAGGAAGGTAGAAACTGCACACTCCCTGGGGTGTGTGCAGCTTCCCATAGCTCCTTTCTGTGGATGCTTTGTTATGCAAGATATCAAAATGCTCAAATTAGCTCCTAGCTGGAGCAGTGCTTTCTTTATATCATTTTTTGGGTGTCATGAGGAATCCTATCTTGGGCCTGCAGAGTAGTGTTCTTGTAGCAAGCTTTATAGAGTTGCTGCTTTCTCTTTTAAGTCACTGCCACAATTCCATACCTTCCAATTTCTAAAGCTTGAAATCTAGTATTAAACTTTCCTGTTATGTTAAAAATATAAGTGCTTTCCTTTTTAAAAAAAAGTGAAATTGGGTTTGGGTTTCTTCCTGTGAGCTGAGTTTGGATATCTGACGCCAAGTGCCTCACTCTTTGCAGAGATGTTTATGCGGGGCCAAGGATAACTTCCGGAACATTTCACACTTATGGGAAAATCTTGCCTAAGGACTCAGAACTGAGGCTACGGTTTTGCTTTTATAGAAGCACCATAGCCGTCTAGGTGTTTGTGTCTCTCTTGGGCTCATTTATCTACCAGTCTTTTCTGAACATCTCAGAGCAATTACTGTGGACGTGGGATTTTCCTTAATATAATTTTATTTGTTTTTAATAGAGGAAATGCATGCTGAAATCTGTTATGCCGAGTGTCTCCTACAGAAAGCAGCACTCACGTTTGTGCAGGTAATGAATATTTTGATTAGACCCGATATTCTCTGGGAAGACTGCCAGCACTGTGGAGCTAAATATGCCTCATTTTCTGTGGGTGCTTTAGTTTTCTTAACTTAGAGGGGTAATGAAACATTTATTATCCCAATCAACCTAAGCTGAGAAAAGACTCCAGAGAGCTTTATTTCAACTCAACCAGCCATTGGGGTTGATTCTGAATTTCAGTCTTTTGCAAATTCCATTTACTGGAAAAGAAATTGCCTTGCAACTGCCATACCTAATTTTAGGATACTTCTTTGCCTGAAGACCATGAGATTGTTTCTCTTGAGCTTGCTGGTGGGAGAGGGCTGCCCACAATAGCAGCCTCGCCAGAGCAGGTGTCCTTTATGCTTGTCCATTACCTCTTGCCATCCCCCTGCCACGTGCTGCAGCAGAGTTCGGTTATGCATGCAAAGATAGCCACACTTGTCATGGATACTTCAGATTTTATTTTCCATCCTCTTTTTTTTTTCATTCCTCTTGATTTTTCTTTCTTTTCAAACAATGAGTTTTGGAAGTCACTAAATGGAGCAGTGAGGCCGAGGCCTATTTTTAAGCAGCACTTTATTTTCACACCAGGCCCTGTAAACTGATACTACTTTGCCACTGTCTCTTCAATATTTTCTGAAAACCAGAGTTTTAAATCATTGTCTCATGGGTGAAGGTAAGAACTACCATGAGGGAGAAACTTGGGGTGGAGATTGGAAGGAGACAGAAGGAAATTCAGTTATAACAGGCAGAGGTCTTCTTCAATCCTAGTCTTTTGAGTTATTTTGAAAGTTGGCACTTCTCTTTCCTGAAAGTTAGCTTCCTATGTTGGATTCTGGCTTCGTCAAATCAATATGGTCCCCCAAATCCTACATATCCTAAAGGCTGGTCGCTCATGATTTTTCCTACTGCCTTCATAGATACAATGCCAGTCACAGAAGCCTAGCATTATTTTTTTCTGAAATGTTTTTGAAAACAGGGATTTGATAATAAAGTCTGGAATCTGAATTATTTTGTCCTTGGGGACTTAAATAAACGTCTGAGAGATATCCATGGTTTTCCCTTCTTCCTCCTGCCCTGCCCACCTCTCCAGTTGCCTTTATGATCACACTGCTCTTGCCTTTTGAAGATGCTGTGACTCTTCTATCATTGTTCCGGTGGAGGCGCCCATCAGCCCTTGCCAACACTGCATAGCAACGTGTGTCTTCAGTCTTGCTTGCTTCCTGCTCACTCTCCATTCGCAATGGCATTACCCTTTCAAAGATGAGGCAGTGTCATTTCTCTGCTGTAGAATTTAGCAGTGGCACTCATTGACCGCGTCAGTGTTTGTAGCAGACCGTTACACATGTGGGAAGCTTTTTCAAGTGGGACTGGTGCCTCCCTCACTGTCTGGCACTCCTGTATTACTGGTATCTAGGAAACTGCCAGTGGGATATGTTGCATACTGGAGTGACTTGGGTACTGGTGGATTTCTTACTCGTTGGTCAGTCCCTTCTTAGCCAGTGGATTCTTTAGCAGAGATGGCCAAGCACACCATCATCTTTAACGCTTCCCCATCTTTCCACTTGTGTTTTCCATTGCTTGCCAAGTTCACATCTGTTTTGCCTTTCTTCACCTGGCCCTTGCTTAATTAGTTTTTGTGTTATGAGCGGTGACTTTTCCGGCTCTCTCCTTGCCCTGCTTGTTGCTCTCATCGCATCCTATGCATGTCTCCATCCCTACGGATGCCTCCATACCTTAGCATGTGGTGATGGTGCTTTCTGATGGTCTCTACTGGTTGATATTAGAATGTGTATAATTATAAGGTTCCTTGAAATAAGAAAATAAATTTTGCATCTGTTGACTCTTATAGTAATTGGAGTATTTAATTAAGTAATTATTAAATAGTTAAGTAAATGATGAAATAAGTAAGCATCTCCAGTTTCCTTTTGTATTCAGAAGAATGTTCAGGTGCATGGAAAAGAAACACAAGAGCATCTTTCTGGTTTGGAAATGCAAAAGTTGGGACTGTCTACTTTGCCACCATCTGTCAGAGTAGCTTCCTGTAAGCTACTATTGTAAATAATTTATGAAGACACTCTGGGGATTCTGAAACACTGGTTCTGAGAATGACATTCATTTAGACTGTTGACTTAATTTTATGATTAATGATCATCAGGCAAGGAGAAATAAAGCAGTTTTTGCCGCCTCAAGCTATATTGCACATTAGTAACGAGCCACTTCTGAATCCAGATCAGTTAGTTTTAGCCTGTAAATGTGGATGAAAAAAATTCACCATACCAGATAGACTGTCTATTCTAGACCTCTGTGGAAGAATGATGTGGGTTATAATATTCTTGAATTCTGGCCCTTTGAGCAGATCTTTAAAGTTAACCATTTTTGATTCTATCTGAACCCAGAAAAAATTGCTCAGTAGATAATGCTCTTTGTTAAAAGTTGGGCTTTTTAGTTGGTGGGTGAGAATTACTTCATTGGTGACTTAAAGTAATGTGAGAATTTTGTGTTGTTCTTAGCTTAAAAGAAAAAAGCCTTTCCCTAAATAAAAAGAATGTGTTAGTTTAAAAATGTTCTGAAAAGATTGGTTTCTTTTTCTAGTCACACAAATAGGTAACTGTGGAAATAGTTTCAAATGTTTTTGCAAAGTTATCTAATTGTTTAATTATTTTCAGGATGAAAATATGATCAACTTCATCAAGGGTGGACTCAAAATTAGAACAAGCTACCAAATATATAAGTAAGTTAAAAAATAAGATTTTTTTCCCAATGATCCTTGGGCTATGTGGGGCTATATGCCACTTGTCTCTTCAAAATTCTCGAAATATGACTAGGTTTTAAAATTTGATATTAGGAAAAAATGCATTTGATTTTTGGCTGAGTAAGTAGTCTTTGACACAGGGACAATAGAATTTAAGTTTACATACAAACAGCTAAAAAAAAGGAAATAACACAGTTAGTCATTATGTGATCTTCAGATTGGTCTTCCTGATGACAGCAGATAAGCCTTATGCAGCAGGTGTGTCATTGGTCCAGAGTCCAGAACAACATTTCCCAATAGACCTTTCTGCAATTGGAAATGTTAATTAGGGAATCCATTATATTGTTACGTATCTTTACTCATTTTTGTGGTTTTTGTCAATCTGAATGTCAAAATCAATAACTGAATTTGTAGTCATCTATTTTTTTCCTTTACTTTTGTCAGTAGTTGCGTGATATATTTAGACTTCTGTTGTTAGACTTATGTGCGTTTATAGTTGTTTTGTCTTCCTGATGAGTTAACCTTTTTATCATTATAAAATGTGCTTTTTAATCCTGATAATATTCCTTGTCTTGAAACCTGTTCAATACTAATACAGCTGCTCATGCTTACAGTTAGTATTTGCATGATATGTATTTTTAAACATATATTTGTTTTCATATTTAAATTGCATGCCTTATATATGCATGTAGGACAGTTGATACCCCTGTACATGTGACTACCATTTTGTTTTTTTCTCTCTGCTCTATCTGTTACTCCTTCCCTTTTCCTGTCTTCTACTGCTTTATTGAAAATTAAAAGAAATTCTAGAGTAATACTGTTTTGTCATTCTAGTCATTTCACTCTATTTTTAAAAATTTTCGGATGGCAGTGATTTAATGACTGTAGAATCTGTATTAACTTATCACAGTCAACTTTGATTAGTATTTTACGATGACACACATCCTAATTCACTGCTATACTTACTATTTTTTGTATTCTTTCCTTCATTCCTGTTCACTTTCAGTGTGAAGAACTTTCATTTTTAATGATGTTTTTATATAGTATTTTGAGTTAATAGGATTGTTCATTTCTTTTGACTTCTCAGAAGCTTATCTGTGAAGGATCTGCCTTTGTGTCATTGTAAGAGCCTTGTTATTATTTCTTCAAGTATTTCTTCTTTGCCTATTCTCATTCTCTCTTTTTCTGATGCTCTAGTTACACATTTTAGTCCGCCTAGTTTTACTTAGTATGTCATCAAGGTATTCTTTACTAAAATATATATATATATTTAAGAGTGGCTACCATCTGGATCATTTTGGATTGGGTCTCTTGACTGCTTTTTCAATATGTAATGTTATTCTGCTTCTACTCATACTCATTTGCCCCCTTGTGGCATACTAATTATTGACATAGAACAGAGAGTTCAGATACATTTTTTTTAATTTTTTTTTTTATTGAAAAGTCAGATATACAGAGAGAAGGAGAGACAGAGAGGAAGATCTTCTGTCCCATGGTTCACTCCCCAAGCGGCTGCAAAGTTTAGAGCTGAGCCAATCCAAAGTCAGGAGTCAGGAGTTTCTTCCAGGTTTCCCACATGGGTGCAGGGTCCCAAGGCTTTCGGCCATCTTTGACTGCTTTCCCAGGCCACAAGCAGGGAGCTGGATAGCAAGTGCAGTTGCTGGGATTAGAACCAGCACCCATATGGGACCCAGGGGTGCGTGCAAGGTGAGGACTTTAACCCCTAGGCTATTGCCCTGGGCCCGAGACTTCAGATTCTGTTGTGCTTTCTCTGAAGGATACTCCTTTTAGTTTAAAAAAGCGTTTAGCTTGTCTCCAGTGAGCAACATCTGAAATCACTAATCCATTGCTTTGGCTACTTTGCTTTTCCTGCTTGCCTTAGAGTCTCCCCAGTGTTCACATAGTTCATGGATTGGTTAAGAATTTGAGTGAATGTTTTTATGGGCGTGGCATGGTGGCCTAGTGGCTGGAGTCCTTGCCTTGAACATACCAGGTACCCATATGGGCGCCAGTACTAATCTTGGCAGCTCCACTTCCCATCCAGCTCCCTTCTTGTGGCCTGGGAAAGCAGTTGAGGACGGCCCAACTCGGTGGGACCCTGCACCCATGTTGGAGACCTGGAGGAAGTTCCTGGCTCCTGGCTTCAGATGGGCACAGCACTGGCTGTTGAGGCTCACTTAGGGAATGAATCATCAGACGGAAGATCTTCCTCTCTGTCTCTCCTCCTCTCTGTATAACCGACTTTGCACTAAAAAAATAAATAAAATCTTTTAAAAAATGTGAGTGAATTTTTTTAAAAGATCTATTTTTATTGGAAAGGCAGATCAGAAGAGAGGCTATTCCATCTGTTGGTTCACTCCCCAATAGCCATGTGGCTGGAATTGAGCTGACCTGAAGTCAGGAGGTAGGAGTTTCTTGTGAGTCTTTCATGTAGATGCACAGTCCAAAGGCTTTGTGCCTTTCTCTACTGCTTTCCCAGACCATAAGCAGAGAGCTGGATGGGAAGTAGAGCAGCCAGTGCCCATATGGAATCCTGGCCCAATGGTTGCAAGGTTAGGATTTAGCCATTGAACCATCTTGTTGTACCCTTGAACGAAGTTTTAAAACAGATGTTGGTGGGCCCGGCACCGTGGCCTAGTGGCTAAAGTCCTCGCCCTGAATGCGCCAGGATCCCATATGGGCACCGGTTCTAATCCCGGCAGCTCCACTTCCCATCCAGCTCCCTGCTTGTGACCTGGGAAAGCAGTTGAGGACGGCCTTGGGTTCCTGCACCCGTGTGGGAGACCTGGAGGAGGTTCCAGGTTCCTGGCTTCGGATCGGCGCAGCACCGGCCGTTGTGGTCTCTTGGGGAGTGAATCATTGGACGGAAGATCTTCCTCTCTGTCTCTCCTCCTCTCTGTATATCCGCCTTTCCAATAAAAATAAATAAATCTTATAAAAAAAAACACAGATGTTGATGTTCCCCATCTACATGATTCTTCTGTATTTGGAAAACTTCTCATTAGTTTACATTCACTCTTGCAGCCTTAAACTTAGCTTTCTGTTTGAGTTTCTGGTGTCTATATTGATGGAATTGGGGTGTGCTTTCACAAATAACCCACATAAGGGAGTATTCAGAAGATTCATGGAAATATATATATTTTTAAAAACTGTGCTTGGATTTTAATGTTTTGTACCAATACATTTATCTTTCAGTTTATTTTCCATGAGCCTTTTGAAGTACTCTTATATGTCTTTCCTGTTACTGAACTATTTTGATTTCATCCTTTGGTTTTCTGTTTAAATTGTGATGACTGGAAAAGCACTGAATGATTTAACTTTCTTTTAGTATCTTCTAGAAATATTTTAAGAGGAAATCTGAAAACAGTAATATTTCCAAAAAATCCAGGCACACTTCCTGGATCTTTGAATGGATCAAAAATGTGTGAAATAATTTTGAGTAAAAGTATACTTTAAAACACAAAATTTGGGGGCTGGCACAATGACTCAACTGGCTAATTCTCCAGCTCCAAATGCCAGGATCCCATATGGACACTGGTTCGTGTCCCAGCTATTCCACTTCTGATCCAGCTCACTGCTTGTGGCCTGGGAAAGCAGTGGAGGAAGGCTCAGGGTCCAGAAAGCTCGTGGATTCTGCATCTGTGCAGCCGACCCAGAAGAGGTCTTGGCTCCTAGCTTCAGGTTTGCTCAATTCCAGTCATTGTGGCCGCTTGGGGAGTGAACTAATGGATGGAAGATCTTTCCCTCTGTTTCTCTTTCTTTTTGTAAATCTGTCTTTCCAAATAGAAATAAATAATCTTTAAAAAAAAGAACATGAAATTTTGATTCTGCTCTTTGTTAGTAATATGGGCAAGATAGCTAATAATTGTCCTGCCTACAAATAACAATTATAAGCTCTGAAAAACATACAAAATATCTATTTAAAATTTATTCTCAAGCACTAGAAAGTGAAGATTGAAAAAAGTCAGGAAATGGAAAGGATCTGGACTTTGGAAGGAGGGAATAACTTTTCAATCAATTCTGTTTGTGAATAAGTGTACTTCCAAGAATTCTTTGAAAAATGGAGTCAAGAAATGATTGTTTTAATGCAAAAATGTTTTGAAATCCATGTAGAGTAAGCTTTTTGGAGACTTATATATTCATTAATCCGTTTCAAAACAGTGAAAACAAATGTACATTTATTTTTATTTGTGTATTTATACATTTTCAATACTTCATTTTAATGTATGTTATTTAGTATTTATTAGAATACTTATTTAATAAATACTTGTTCGAAATTTGTTTATTTTAGAAAAAAGAGCATTCATTTAAAGATGATTTTCATATGTATTTAGTATTGAAATATTTTTAAAATTACTGATAAAAGAAAATATTTTTATAATTCTAAAATAAAATTACCTTTAAACTTCTAAAAGATTTTCACTGTGAGGTAATTGCAGCATTATTATAAAAGCTTTCCATAAATTGTTCAACTAAGATTCAAATGAAATGTTTGACCAGAAGAACTCATAGAAAAAATTGTATTTTTTATGTAGTTACATAACATCAGATGATATGTGGTGTTTGATTATTCCTTATTGCCTTCCAAAAATGTTATTTGTCAGTTTGATACACAAGTTTGATTTTTACCACTTTTTATATCTTTGTCATTGTTTTTATTTGTACTTCTCCCTGGAAGTTGGCAATGACATGAGTGGGAAAGAGAAGAAAATAAAAAAGAAAGTGAAAAATGAGAAAATGTACTTGGATAGAACAAAAAAGAAGAAAAGGAAGGAACAGTCATGATGACAGTTTTGTGTTTTTTTTTTTTTTTAAATCAGTCTTTCTTATTTATGAGCTTTGATTTGTCAGGCGTGTCTGTGCCCTGAGAATCATTTTGAAATTCACAAGCTCTCTGTTTCTGAAGCGGAAGTGTGCTTGGCTGGGGAGGACCTTGCCACACCCTGCAAGTCTACTGGCAAACATTGCCTGCAGGCAGCTGTGGGATGTTGGCCCTGGATCCTACACTCACGTCCCTGCTACCTGAGTGACAACCTAGGGTGGCCTCCTCTGTTTAAAGATTCTGCGATAATTCAGGTCATAACCTTATGTTTATAGTATGTTAAGTGTGCAGCTCAAGTATATATTTATTTTCAGAGTCATGGTCTGCTTAATGCTCTAACTTTTCTTCTTCAATCTAGGGAATGTCTTTCTATTCTGCAAGTAGTTCAGAAGAACAAGCTTCAGCAAGAATTCTTCTATGAGTTTGAAGGGGGTGTCAAGCTTGGTACTGGGGCCTTTAATTTGGTAAGGAAACAATTTTTCGGAAACCTGAAACTTTAGTAGAACTTAAGGTTTTTTCATTGGCTGCAATACTGCATCTAAACCTCATCTCGAACCTCTGACTGGGTTGATTGACAAGTGGCTACAGCAGATCAGTGTGTGTGTGTGTGTGTGTGTGTGTGTGTGTATTGTGATCTCCCTGTAAGTTTTGGTTTTGGCTATGTGTAAGTTATGCACATGCTCAGAGAAGCCCTGGCTTATACAATATAAGTGAACCACATTGCAATCTGAACAGACTACTAAGGTTTTCAATAAGCAGGAGCTTGGAATCTAGTTCCATTTCCATGGCAGAAATATTGTTGCTAAGACATTGGGGTCTCTGAGATTGGAACAGGTAAAGAAACCATAAATACTAGGGAATGGTATTTGGTGATCTCTAGGGAGATACAGTTGGATTGGTAATCTGTTGTTTAATGAGATTTTGATGTCTTGTTTAGGTTGGACTGGCATAGTGAGAAAATAAAGTGAAAAAGAGACCCACATACAAGTGCTTATGCTCCTGTGGCCACTATTGTCATGAACCTGTGGTGTGAGTGGGTAGCTGAGGAGGCTGACTGACTGGCATGTATAGACTGGGTGGCCCACCCACTTGGGTATCCCAGCCTTTCTCTGGTAGTCACTCTTAGATAAGCACTCCCATGGGACCCAAGTATCTTCACATATTCTTTCCATTCAGAAACCTTTGCCTGCATATCTCTCCCCAGACTTCTAATCCTCATTTTGTCACTCATGTTTCTCCCACGCAGCTGACCATCTGCCTGACCCTGGACTGTGCTCCATGAGTTGGCATGCTATTGCACACTTGGCCACTTCTCCTTCCATGTAAGGTGCAGAACAGGTAGCATGCCCAAGGTTCTGCTCGCAGGGAGAATGTTCCAGTCCACCCTCCATCAGGAATTTCCCTGAAAGGGACTTTCTCCTTGTACTGGCGCCTGCACATCACATAGAATATGACAGATTTTTTTGTGTTTTAATAGAAGCTAGAAGAAACTTGGTGTGGAAGTGGGCACCCAGGGATCGCCTCCCATCTCTCCATCATTTCCTCATGAATGTTCCTTACAGACTCTAGGAAAAGCTAACTCCTTTTTACCATTGTAAAAAAAAAAAAAAGTTTTTTTTTTTAAAAGAACATTTAGTTTTATTTAACAAAATTCAAAAAACTGACTATAATATGTGATGATTGTGATGCCAATTGGCTTAAGTTTGTTTCTTTTCCATATTGCTGGAGCTTTGTGTAGAGTTTAGCATTTGTCTGCATTTAGAAACACTAACGCGTAAATGCATGTAGATTTTCTTTTTTCTTACAGATGCTGTCCCTTTTACCAGCAAGGATTATCAGATTGCTAGAATTTATTGGATTTTCTGGAAACAAGGTACATGTTTAATTTTATCTTAATATAGCAGGAAGAGAAAACATGGACTAAATGTGAAAGCAATGTCCCATGTCCTCAGAATCATTGATGATTTGTCAGCAGGACAAGAGTCACAGTCTGGGATTAGATTGTTCGACTTCTGTTGAAAATTTAAACCTTTTATCTTTGTTACCTAAATTTTGGGGTTAAAAGTTATATTTTCATAATGTTAGTGTCTGCTGGATTCTTATAGCCTGGTGTGGTTGAAACATACTGTCTTAGCATTTTAATGATCCCAGGAATGTATACAATGAAAAAGTGAAACTAAGTTCCTATGTCTAATATTTTATGATTATGATGAATAAAACAGCATGGATAGGGTATAATTACAGTATTTTGGATTTATGTTTTTACAAGTTTTACTGTAAAGCTAAGAGAGGAATTTGTTTTTCAGTAGTAAAATTTTTGTGCAGGTCTTGCATTGTCTTAACTGTATAGCATTTATCAATCAAAATACTTCATGTGCATTATGAGAACAGTTCTCTCTTAATCAAGAAGATTTTGACAAATCTGTGAGAGTACGTGTAGTTTTTTCTCCTGTCTGTTCCACTGTTCCTGTTCTTCCTAAGTCATTGCATACTTAGGGCTAGCATTTTATGCTGTTTCTGTTTGCTTGGATTTCCTTTTCAGGGCTGTCCTTCTCCCTGACCATTCATCTGCTACCTTGTACTTTATGTGGCTCCAAATAGCTTCTTGAGCAGTCTGAACTGTAACATGGAAACCTTGATCTGATTTTTTTCTTTTCCTTAAACCCAAGATTTAAATAAGTTTAGTTATTTGAGAGGCATAGAGAGAGAGAAAGGGTGAGCCCATGAGTGAGCTTTTATCTGTTTGTTCACCCCTCAAATGGCTGCATTAAATGGAGCTGGACCAAGGCTGAGCCTAGAAGTCGAGAATTCCCTGAGTCTCCCACATGGGCGACAGGAATCCATCACTGCCTCCTTGGGGCAGTAGCAGGTGGATTCAGTAGCTGCAGCCAGGATCTGATTGTAACCATTGTTTGGTACCTCACTTCCCACACTTTTTACATTTCTCAAAACTGATAAACTGGAGTTTAGTTTGTTCTTCAAGCAGATCCTGGTCTCAATTTTAGATATCTTCTCCAACCAGCCTCCTCCCAATCAGTGTTCCCTCAAGAGCCTTTCCGTCCATCAGGTATGATACAAAAAGCCTTTTATTCCACCCGGCATGTTCTTGTACTCCTCTAGCGAGTCAGGAGTGTTCTTAGCTTCCAGTCATTTATTTACCTTTCCTGTGGCACACACTATACTTTAAGAAGACTGTGTATTCATGGACTAGCTTCTCTATTTAGTCCTAAGATTTTTGATGATACAGAGCTGTATTTTTTCACACCTACCATAGTGCCTCACATGTAGATCTTCAGTATGTTTTAATGAATGAATATTTTAAAAACTATTTTTGTTATTTTCATGATGCATGTTTGTAGGTATAGGGATTCCTCCTTTGCCTTTCCCTTTCTCCTCCCACTTTCTCCCCGCCTCCAGCACCATTTTCGTCTATATTATTAAGGTAGCACAGTCGTTTAGTAATAGTTACAAGTTTAACATTATGCTGTTTAACTGCACCATGGCACTGTAAGTATATACAAAGACAGAAAATCTAGTGTCATATTATCAAGGCATATTTAACTGTTTCACTGGGAGTCGTCGTTTTATTAGGGAGTACAGTTGACTACTGTGACATATCTTCACTTCCTGGTGTGCTAGTCTCCATTATACAGATCATCTGTGAGAATATATGGAGTGCTCACTTCAGCAGCCTACATATTAAAACTGGAACAATACGGAGCAGATTAACATGGCCCCTATACAAGGAGATATATGTATATACTTGTTTATAAATATTTCGTTTGTATTTTGCACAAGTGTTGCCTTATCTGAGAGAACATAGGATGTATCCTAGGGGATTGGCTTATTTCACTGAGCATAATGGCTTCCAGATGGGACCATTTTGTTGTAAATGGTAGGATTTCGTCCTTTTTAACAGCTATGTAGTATTCCACAGATTAGCTATACCACAGCTGCTTTATCCATTCCTCTTTCAGTGGGTATCTGCATTGTTTCCAAGAGAGCTTGATTATGGTTTGTTGTGGCAAGGATTATTTCTGGTCGAGCCTATGTGGGGTTCTCTGCCCTTTCTGTGTTTGGTTTCCCATTTCTTCCTCCCTGTCAGGGAAGGGCTCATGTATTATTTCATTGAGTACATTTTTGTCACAGACTTCTCTTTCTGTACCTTCGGGTACTCCCATAACCCTTAGATTTGGTCTTTTGATGGTGTCAGTTAATTCTGTGGGATTTTCTTTACTCATTTCCTCTTCCGGCTCTGCTGTCTGTTTCAGCATTTTTGCAGGAAGTCTCTTCCAGTTCTGAAATTCTTTCTTAATAATAGTTGAGATTTCCATTGAGTTTTAATTTGGCCTATTGAACTCTTCATTTTGATTTGATTCTGTTTCGATGTTGCTGTTTCCTGTGTAACACATTCCTTGAACTGCTGCGCCTGCTTCTGGGTGTTTTTAGGGAGCTTTTTAATGATTTTTAAAAAATTCTTTGTCTGGCAGCTCCTCGATATCTTCATCAGTTAATTCTCAGATTGAAATATGCTTTTGATCCTTTGTAGTGGAGGCATAGATAAATTTTTTGTGCTATATATGCCTCGTTATTTGCCCTTGGCAATTTCACTTGCGATTTTTGGATTCTTCTGCTCAGGACTGATTTTTAAGCTGTGTCATCCACAAGTCCACTGGTCAGCTTTTTCCCATTCAGTGCTGGTTCTCATTTGTGCTGCTTGCACCACTCCCTCTAGTGAGTTTCAGCTCTGGGCTCCTGAGCTGTGCTCCTGCCTTGGCCTCCGCAGCCAGGGCACTGGGTCAGCTCATTCTGCTCCCTGTGATTCTGTGTTGTGGCTGCAGCATTGTCTGCTCAACCTTTCTCCCATTTATAGTTCCAGCAGCACCCGGGACTAGGGAGAATCCAGATGTGACTTGAAACTGGGTCACGGTGCTGTCAGTGGCAACACATGAAATATTGAAATTTTTTTCTGCTTCTTGCCAGAACTTGCTGGCAGCTAGTTCTGGGGTCAGCCTGGACCCTTTTTTGGATGGGACTCATGGGATGCCAAGTTGCTATTATTTTCTCAGTGGCACCCGTGTAATGCACTGAGCTGTAAGTGTGTTTTCCCAGGCTTAGCACATGCACGGCTTGTTGTTATCCGACAGCCCCCTCCTGGGGGCAGGGGAACTTTGTCACAATATTTGAAATGGCACCCGATGTGGTACTCGTGGTGTTTTTTGGGGGAGACTGGGTTGTAGACTTCACCCCTCTCCCACACCTATTTGCAAGGGCTCTGCTGTTCCGTTGTGGCTTATGAGCACATTAAAACGACCACCGGGACCCACAAGTCTATGGTTTGTTTCACCTCCTGTGTTCCCAGTGAGCTCCCTTCTCGCCTGTCCCCAGCTGGAGCTCTGATTGCGGCTCCGCTATCTCTGCGCTTCTCTGAGCCCAAGGGTCCTTAAGGGTCCCTCTGCCGCTCCGCTGTGGACCTGCTGGCTTGTATCTCCCGGGCTCACACGCTCTTGCTCCTCCTCCACTGATCCTCCAGCCACTTTATGTGTCCTCACTCCGTTCCGCCTTCTTGCCCTCCTGCATGAATGAATATTTTTATCAAAGAAATAGAGCATTTCTGGGAGATGAGCACTGCCTTGTTCTCTGCCCTGAAGTCACAGGATAGGAAGGGGTTTGTGAGACTGTCTTGCATCTGTTACACAGTAAAGTTTGGGCGGGGAGGGTGGCAGGGGTAGGTGTTGTGGCATAGAGGATTAAACTGCTGCTGCTTAGGATACTCATACCCCATTCAGAATGTCTGGGTTGAGCTCTGTCACTCTGCCTGTGATCCAGTTTCCTGATAATGCATTCTGGGAGGCAACAAATGATGGTTCAAGTACTTGAGTCCCTGTCAATCATGTGGGAAACCTGGAGGGAGCTTGGGCTCACACCTGAATGTTGTAGAATGGAGTTACAGGTGAAATATTTCCTATCTCTTTCTTTCTCTCCCTCTCTTTCTCTCTCTGCTTTTGAGAGAAATAAAAATAAACCTGTTAAAAAATATGAACTTTGTTTCTGGTTAGGCATTAGTTATATTGTAACCTCTTAAAATAAACCCCACCTTCTGGAGGATGATATGTGAATGAGCATGTTTGAGATTCTTTTTGGCCTTGCTCGTCTCTTCTTAAAACGCGCTGAATTCCCACAGGAGTTGGGCCTCCTGCAGTTGAGGGAAGGTGCCTCAGGAAGAAGTATGCGGTCCCCATTGTGCTGTCTGACCATCCTTGCTTTTCATACTTACATCTCCCTCATACTCGGTAAGATCTGCATTGTTTTACACTTCATGGGAAGTTGGTTTTCCTTCACCTAAACAAGGGGGAATTAAAACAAAAATCACACTTATCATAAGGTCATTTGACATAGTTCCTGTCATTGAGTACCTTTTAATTTGCTTTCAACTGAAATTTCTGTAAAACAGTTGACATTCATGTTAGATTTCCTCTTTTACGGTAAATTGAATTTTTGGCAATGGAAGTTAATTTTGCTGTTAAAATGGAAAAAAAATCCCATTAGAAAGCTAGGGCAGCTACCTGCATTCTTAAGCATTTGTCTGTCCTAGAGCTTTCTGGAAAAGCCCCGAAGTCTAGGTGAGATTTGCCTCTATTTTCTCAGTTGTGGGAAACTGTGGTGTTAGTTCTCATCTTTTCTGGGGGTAGGTCTGAGCGAGATGCTAGTGCCCTCTGAGGTGTTAGCTGTGAGGATGCCTCACGTGCAAGAGGACTGAGGCGCTTGCTCTTCATTTCCAGGTACAGGAGAGGTGAATGTTGTGGAAGCAGAGCGTCTCCTTGCACCCTTCCTGAAGCAGTTTCCAGATGTATGCCTCGCGTTGCCAGCGTACGTTTCATCCGCAGCCACTCAGCCCGCGTGGATGCTGAGCGGCGTATCTTTTCCTTTCTCCACAGGGCTCACTCATGTTGTTTTATCATGCCCGAATTGAGCTGCTGAAGGGGAATGTTGAAGAGGTAATGTGTCTGCTGGCAGTGCCTGGGGGGAGTTGGCTGTGTGGTGGACGTGAGCCACACGCTCTTTTGACACATGTAAATTCAGCTACATGGACTAAACAAAAGTGGAAAGTAGTGTCTTTAGAAAGTCAACGTTTTAATTTGCATAGAATACTGAATGTTTTCTGTACGTAACATATAACATATATGAGGCATTTCAGGGCTGAGTATCCAAAGCAATAGTGTGTGCTATGCAAGGAATTTTCAGAAAACTTTGTCCTATCAATTTCTGCTTTCCACATCAATTTGGAATCTAGACCTATAGGAGATGCAACCCCACTGTACTACCCATGGGTGCCTCATGAAAGGAGATTATTAAGTTCTACTTCCTTGAAGTAGAAGACAAAGGAGGTGCCTTCTGTTGTAACTATACTCACAATTTCCTTCCACACAAATGAAAAAAAGAAACCACATGTTTTTCTGCAAATTTTTTTTGCTGTTTTCAAAACATCTTGGATCTCTCTCCAGGTCAGTATGTTTAAGTTTTTTTCATTACTTTTTTATGACTGGATTTTGTTTTATGGGACAAATATAGTCTACTTATTAAAGTAGTCCACTGTTGGTGCAGCCCTTATAGAAACAGTGCTTTTGTAAGTATCAGTGTGTGTAGTGCAAAGGTATATTGCCATATGTAACAAATCCTGACCATTTGAATTTCTGGGTCAAAAGATGTTTGCCTTTTAACACATTCAAGCCAGGTTGCTGTCCTTATTTCAGAGTGTTCCAACTTAAATTCCCGTGAAGATGTGAGACTATTTCTTCCTAATTCTGTTGGCCAAATCTGGATATTATTGCTGGCTGAAAAATGACCGTTTAATTTTAAAATTGAACAGTTAACAAATTTTTCATATTTATGCTTGTCATTTATGTATCTGTTCCTTTTCTTGCCATATATACATATATATATGTATTTTTTTTTTTACCAATTTTATCACTTAGGTTATTTAAAAGGCTTTTATAAAATTGTGTGATGAAGGGTTAATTAATCTGGTATCAGTTGGGTAGGTTGCAGGATTTTTTTTCTAGTCTGTCCAGTGCTTATATCTTCAAGTTTTTTTTCCCCAGTGTTATTTGGAACATTACTATTGTCAGCTTTTGCTTTAAGGATTCATAGCTTACTTGGAGAGAACTGCCCCCTCCAACATTAGGAAGTGCCAAGGATGCCCCACAAAGTTAAATAAAGAGGCAGCTCTGGTTGTACCATTTCATCTAAGGAAAGGAACATGTTGTCATATTGAATGATTTAAAAAGATAATTTTATTCTTTGAGTACAAAGTATTTTATGTATTTTTTCATTAGGTTATTATCTCCTTGTCTAATATCTGGATGATCAGCTTTATGCAATTGACTTATAGGCACAAGAGATATTTCGAAAATGCATTTCAGTTCAAGAAGAGTGGAAACAGTTTCACCATCTCTGTTACTGGGAGCTGATGTGGATTAATGTATTTCTACAAAACTGGATGCAGGCATATTACTATTCAGACCTGCTTTGCAAAGAGAGTAAATGGTCCAAGGTAAAGTACAATACTTTCAACAAGGTCATCTGCCTGTCTCCTGATGGCCAGTGTGGTTTTCATGTGGACTGGTTTTTCAGTAGCATCCCTTTCACACTGTTTCTCAAGGTAGAGATCCCCAAAGAGAAGAAAGTTGCATCAGATGTGCTTGTAGGCATGTTTCTCAGGATTGTATGCTTTCAGAACTATCCAGGGTCAGGTGTGGTGGCCTAGTGTCTGGAGTCCTTGCCTTGGGCATGCCAGGATCCAATGTGTGCGCTGGTGCTAATTCCAGCAGCTCCATTTCCCATCCAACTCCTTGCTTGTGGTCTGGGAAAGCAGTCGAGACTGGCCCAAAGCCTTGGGACCCTGTGCCTGTGTGGGAGACCTGGAGGAAGTTCCTGGCTCCTGGTTTCAGATCAGCGCAGCACCAGCCATTGTGGTCCCTTGGGGAGTGAATCGTCGGACAGAAGATCTTCTTCTCTGTCTCTCCTCCTCTCTGTATATTTGACTTTGCAATAAAAATAAATAGATCTTTTTAAAAAAGAACTATCCAAAGAGTTTTTTTCAACAAGGAAGCTTTAACTGCAAAGATAAACCACATGTGTATCGATGTACATGTATGAACAATTGTATAATACTGTTGTTCGGATCATTTTTTGTATACTTTCCAATACCCCTGCTGATTGGTATTTCTGAGATAATCAAAAGTAGTTTGGAGTCATTTGTGAAAAGTTGGAATGAATAAAATAATGATCTTTGATTCAGTATGTTACATTTTCAGTCATGAATTACATAGCTATAAGGAAAATGATCAAAATTAATTGAGAACTGATTGTCTCATTTAGAATAGGCAATCTAAGACTTCATTTCGTTTGATTTCTTTGATGCCTGTTGATTGTTTATCTGGAAGATTTGTAGATCATTTAATGTTTGTCAAGGGACATTCTATAGCAAGTGTCTTTTCTTCTTTTTCTAAAGGCAACATATGTGTTCTTGAAAGCAGCAATTTTGAGCATGCTTCCAGAAGAAGATGTAGTGAGCACTAATGAGAATGTGGTGGCTTTGTTCCGGTGAGTGAGACATAATCCCTCTAGCAAAGACCCTGACATAAAAGGGAACACCAATTCTTATTTTCCTGCTTTAGTACTTAGTGTTGTCCTGTGCTTTGCTTTTGTATTTCTTTAGGTCTGCTCCTTATTCCATGTGGGCACTCTTAGTACAGTCAGGGTCAGTCCGTCATCTTTCTAGGAGGGTTTTGCATGCTCATATGACTGGGGGATTTGAGAACACATAGTTTTATTTATGTCTTGGAGGAAGGATTGTGTTTTTAGGGCTTTCCTACCACACTTTGAACACAGTTTCTAAACATGTAAGATTACTAAAATATGCTATTTATGTGAATTAAGGGCATTTTGTGATCTGCTAAATATAAATCATATAACAGTATAATGTATACTTGGCTATTAATACTATGTTCAGGATTCTGACAAACTGTATTATGAAGTAACCTGTTTAACACTATTTTTTTTAAAAAAAGATTTATATATTAGAAAGAGTAACAGGAAGGGAGGAAGGGATGAGAGAGAATTCGCCTCTGTTTCATTGCTCAAATGCAACAGCTGAAGCCAGGAGCCTCCAGTCTCCTATGTGGTGGTAGGAGCCCAAGCACTTGTGTCGTGCTTTGTTGCTTTCCCAGATCATTAGCATGGAGCTGGACTGAAAGTGGTCACATGAGCTGGTGCCCATATGGGATGCTGGAGTTGCAGGGGGCATTTTAGTTTGTTATGCCGCTGCTCTGGTCACTTTATATATATATCACACACACATATATAACATATATAATATATATATATAACACACACACACATATATGTTAGCTAGTGCATATATTACAAAATGTCAAGGAGAACTATCTTAGTTCAGGCTGCAGACTATGGGGCTTAAAGAGCAGAAGTGTGCTTTTCACTGACCTGCAGTCTGGGAAGTCACAGATCAAGGTGCCTGTGTGAGGACCCACTTGGTTTACAGATGGCTGGTCTCTTGTTTCCATGCTTGGTGGAGAGCAGAGAAAGAAGGAGCAGGCTCTCTTCAAAGGCTCACTAATCCCTGCCATGACATTCTCCTCTCATGACCCGTTACCACCTCCCAGGAGCTCTGCTTCCTACTGCCATCGCATATATTTGGGTTTCAGCACATGGATTTTGGGAGAACACCAACCATGCCAGGAAATAATCCGGCATTAGCTGTATCTGTGGTGTTTTATTTTCTTTCAAATTATTCTTTCTGTCAGTGGTACAACTGGATATTTCCTCAAAGCTTTTTCTCAGCAGCGTGTTGTTGCATTTATAAAATTACTCCTCAAGAAGGGAGTAGGAGCATGCAGCCTGTTTCTCCATCCTTGCCTCAGTGTTGTGTGCCTGCGAATTCTGAGTTGGGATTCCTTAGCTCTTTGACAGGAAGTTTGTGAACACAGCAGTGCTTGTCATCAGCCGATCCTTTCCAAACTCATCTGTGTTTGGGAAATGTTTTTTTCAACCGTTTTGCTAATTTTGAGCCCCATTATTTAATGAGTCCGTGTCATGCATGCAAATAGGAACAGGAGATGTAGCTGTTTGCCCTCTGCCCAGTCTTTTGTCTGGATACTCATAAGGTAAACACACACACTGGACACTTGTCCACTTCCAGAAGTTGCCTAGATTGACTGGGCTGGGTTTGGTAGATTAACGCCATTAGCTGAGTAGCATGGAAATGAGTATGTGTCCATCAGTGGTTCCCAGACTTGAGTGTGATCACGCACGTCCACAAGGCTTATCCTTCCCATGTGGCTGGGCCCCACCCTTGGACTGCCTGATCCCTGAGGAAGGGCCTGGGTATCCACATTTTCAGCAGGTTCTAGGTGCTGCTGATAAGCAGGGCCTGGCCTAACAACCACAGGCTTAACAAACAGGGTTTTTAACACCGGTTCTCGGGGCTGGGGTTCTTCCCAGGCAGGTGGAAGGCCTGAAGCAGAGAATTGCTGGGAAGTCTCTGCCCACTGAGAAGTTCGCCGTGAGGAAGGCTCGGCGTTACTCCCCCTCGCTGCCTGCACCTGTGAAGCTCGTCTTGCCTGCCTTGGTATCTGCTTTCATTTCATTTACTTTCCAGAAATCAGTTGTATCTGCACAGCAGCAGGAAGCATATTTAACTTTGCTTATAGAGTTTAACATAGTTCAAAACCATTATGTTTTCTAAAGAGAATGTTTATAAATTAACAAATGGTGACAGATCATAGCAGATGTTTTTGGACTAGTTTGTGTGTCCCAGGTGTTAGTATAAGGGCTGTTTAAAAGTATATTGTTTGAAAAAAAAAAAAAAAATATATATATATAGTTTGACTCTTGCAAGGACCGTGCGTGTAGTTAGTCTTGTTAGGCTACTTAGATGGGGATAGTTTTGCAGATCAGGAAATGGAGGCAAAGAGGTGAAATGGATTGCATTTCACTGGACTTGGACTCTAACATGAGCCGTGTGTGTAATTTTACCTTTTCTGTTAGCCATATTAACAAAAGAAAACAAATTAATTTTAAGAATATGCTTTAATGCAGTCCACACAAAATTTTGTCATTTCAACATACAACAGATAAAATTTTATGCACGAACTGTTTAGCATTCCCTTTTAAAATTAAAAAAAATGTTATTTATTTGAATGAGTTACCGAAAGAGAAGGAGAGAGGGCGAGACCTTCTATCTGCTGGTTTACTTCCCAAATGACCAGAGCCTGGGGCTGAGCCTGTCAAAACTGGGGCCAGGAGCTCCCTGCTGGGTCTCCCAAGCACTCAGATCATTTTCCACTGCCTTCTTAGACTTAGTAACAGGGAGCTGGTTTGCCACAGCACTGGACCCAGCATTCTTTTTATGGTGCTAATTGTTGGAAAACTAGTGGTTTTTTTTTTCATGCTTCCAGGGCACCTTGGTGAGGGCTGACCCGTTTTCAGCGCTCAGGAGCCCCAGGTAGCCAGGGCCTGCTGTACTCCAGTTGAAGTTAACACTTTGAGCATTGTATCATTTAGCTGAGGCTTCTGAGAAAGAGGGAGTTTCAGTTTTAACTCTCTTAATAAGGCTTTGTTCAGAAATCCTTAATATATCAGGTTATGTAGCTCTGTTAGGGCTTTAAATTTTGACATTGAAAGTAAGCGTAACAGAGCTAGCTGATCAGTATAAGCAAAGATCTGCAGTCCTCTTGGGGGAACCCTTGGTTTTTTTCCCCTTAATTTCAGAGTTTATTTAATGCACTCTGCCAGTTAAGTTTGTTCTAGGTTTTACTGTTATCAACACACAATAATGAATGTATTTTTTTAACATACGAATTTAATTCTCTGGGAAGGATTTTTGGAAGTGAAATTCATAGTTGAAGGGTATATACAGTTAGTATTTTCATCAGACTTGACAATTTTTCATGAGAAAAGCTGTACTGGTGTCATTTTTTACCAACAGTACTTTACTATTTCAATTCGCATTTCCTTGTTGGTGTATTTACTCATTTTTTAAATTCTTTTGTGAATCATTCATCCCACCTCCTAACTTTAAAATGGGTTGTGTGTTGGGCCCGGCACGATGGCTCAATCAGCTAATCCTCTACCTCCAAGCACAGGGATCCCATGTGAGCACTGGTTCATGTCCCAGCACCTTTTCATGCTCCATTTTCCATCCAGCTCCCTGCCTATGGCCTGGGAAAGCAGCAGAGTGGCCCAAATCCTTTGAACCCTGAACATCCATGTGGGAGATCCGGAAAAGGTTCCTGGCTTCAGATCGGGTTGGCTCCAACCATTGTGGCTATTTGGGGAGTGAAACAGCAGATAGATTTTAAAAAATAAATAATTAAAATGGGTTGTATGTGTTTTCTTTTGCCTTTTGACTTACAGCAAGTCCTTATATATTCAATAAGAAAGAAGGGAAAAAACAAAAACAAAACAAAACAAAAAACGCAAAAAACATAGTCTTGACAGGTTTTAGGAGCTAGGGTGCAACCCGCACCTGGGCCCAGGTGTTCCCTTCTTATCACAAATGACCCCAGACATCACTAGTTTCAGACAAACCTCTCTATAATCAAGGCCCAGAAAACTGGATTACGGGAATGATCAGACATCTCCTCTCCGGGCTAACGTGAGAACCTGCTGTTGCCTTACATGTTGCTGTTTTGGCTCCACTCCTGACTCAACTTTTGTCAAGTGATTTGAACTGGGAAGACTTTCCCTCTGACTCAACACAACTCTCCTGAGTTCCTTCTCTGCCCTAATACTTCCGTACTAGTGAGTGCATAACTCATGCTATGACAGTTAAGAATCCT